>NC_066510.1:24333206-24400706 GCF_024679095.1 Eriocheir sinensis
AGGTGGTGGACGCCCCCCGCCCCTTGCTCGATATAAAGTGACTCTTGACTCACCAGCGCAACTCTAAACTCTGTGACTGGTATTCGTTTTGGCTCCCCGCGGCCCGGGCTGAGGCTGCGTCCAGTCTGCTTTCTCACCGGCGAGTAAAGAAAGTTTTTTTTTTTTTTCCTTAATACTTGTGTACTCCCCGTGACCCTCTAGCTTTGTGCAGTGGTTGGCAAGTTCATTAAAATATAGCACTCTCCCTAATCCTGCCCTTCCCTATCTACTAATACTCCTAGTCTTCCTCCGCCTCCTCCTCTTCCTCTTCCTCCTCCTCCGCCGCCGCCTCCTCCTCCTTGTGGGGCTAAGGGTCCGCTCCCAGGTACTTCCAGGGCCTCTCATTGCCGTGACTAAAGGCCGATAGCCTCAAACACAGGTTCAGCTCGCTCGCAGGGGGAGTCCCGCATCAGCCGTCCAGGGGGCACCGCGCGACCCGGGATCGGACATATAATTCCCTCATTATTCCTAGTCTGTGAGGCCCCTGGAGGATATTTCTACCTGTGTTGAGCATATGAAGTGTTAAAGAACCGAAAGTGACCCATACATAGCGAGTAGATGTCCAGAAGACGGTGTAAGGAGGTCTAAGATGTGCGTCGGGAAGGAGGGAGCCGCCAGGAGACGGTAGGCCGGGTCTCGCTAGCTCAGCACGCCTCCTCCAGCCCTCGTCGATGGCCCCACTCAACTCCACGCCATCCACGGTAGGCTCAACCTTTCCACTGTCCCTTTATGGACTCAGAGTTTGTCGGGGACACATAAACGTGTGTGTCCCTAAGATGGAGAGCCTTCCAAAAAGTTTGGCTACCGAAAATGCATCGCAATGCACTCGGACAGAATCTTTTCCCTATCTCACTTATTCTTAATCCCTTCCTCGCCTTACAGATAACGAGAGCTTAGCGCAAAAGCATTAAATTACTCAATTGTGTTTTATATGTGGTCGTGCTGCCTTATAATAGGCGTGAAAAAGTCAGCCGTCGGAGTGCGAGGCGGACGAAACTTGCGCGAGGACGAGTCGGTCGTCCCTCTGTGGTTTTGGCGACCCTCGGGGGCGAAGTCCGTGCCGCCCCACCAAAGCCCGGCCCTATAACACCACGATACCGTCTACTTTGATCATGAAAACCGTATTTTTTTACGTGTTCTGATTATCGGAAAAGTTTAGGTGCTGCGTGTGCGCATACATCGTGCATGCCTCCGTGCATTCACTGGTTTCAAGTTTGCTGTTTACTTATAGTTTCTTTTACAGTTTTCTCTAGTTTCCAAATATGCAGTCATTGTGGGCTTCATTGTGTATCTAAGGCTTGCCAAACTAAACCAGGCATTTAGAGTAATAGTAAGCAAAACGCGGATCACCTGGCAAACTTCTTGCAAGCTCCTTGTAAGATTATTCCTCGTCTTGATCCTTGTTATGCTGAATCCATGAGTTTTCACACTCACCTGCTCTTCTCACACCCGCACAGAAGAGTTAAGCAACCAAATACCAAGTTGTAATGAAGAAATATCGGCATTAATACGTTAATATGACATTAACATTAAGAAATGTTGACGTGTGTGTTTCGAAGAGCGGGCGCCAGAGGGCAGCACAGGACGGTGGTTTGGGCGGGAACTTTACGCGGTAAAAATCAATCCCCCCCGCAAGCAGGGGTGAGGAGGCGGGATCACGCGTCAAATATTAGTCACATGGTTGCGTTAATGCCACAATTATCGCACAAAAAATACTCCTCGTCGATTTGACATCAAGCATAACTGAAAATCATGCCTGCGAGCAAAGGCGCTCAAAAAACGACGGTGTTTCGTGAGCCGTGGCAACGTGTGGCCTCTCCCGGCGAGGGCCGTGCCGGCTGGGAAGACCGTCTCCCCGGCGGCGTGTAGTAACTCGGCCCGGGATAAAGGTGGCCGCCATTGGGAGTCTGGTGTAGCTGTGTCTGTCTGTCACCGGGGCCAGCCGACGCCCGGCCGGCCCCGCACTGCCACCGCGGCATGAACCGCTCGCCAGCTCTGCGTTGGAGTGTCTCTGCACTTTGTATGTTTCCAGCAATGTGTTGGGGAAGTTATTCCTGCTCATTATATTTTTCGCACTCCTATTACCCCTATTTTTTTTAGTACACGAACAAAGAAAAAAAGGTAAACCCAAATGCTCCTTCTTCCCAACATACCATGACTGTCTGATAGGTACAGGAGCGTCATACGTTATCTCTTATCGTACATGCACTTGATAGTCATGAGAAAGTGTACATCCGGTGTCTGCCGCAGCAATGACTCGCTCAGCAGCACAGACAATACACATCTTGACCCGCAGCAGGCAGGGCAGGGTTCAAGTCCTTATTTCCTCTGGTTACCCTCGAAAACGTCCTGTTTGTCGTAGAGAAAGACAGGGGCTCGAGAAGTAGGAAACGCCACTGATAGAGAAGCCTTGCTCCGGATTTGACATTCATCGGAAAAAAAAGGAAATGCCAACATGTTTTTAATATCAGGAGGGAGAGAGAGAGAGAGAGAGAGAGAGAGAGAGAGAGAGAGAGAATTTTTCATGACAATTTTCTTTTTATTCTTTTATTATACACAAGTAGCATTAAGATGATGCGAAGCCTTTGATTATCACGAAAAATAACTTTTATAAGGCATTTTATTTTTTTGAGAATGCAAACACTTTATAAATCTTGGAGTTAATACTTATTTTAAAAATTATTTAGATTTGTAATCAGAAAAGGTTTGATGCATATATTTGTACCATACTAACCATCCTGAACAACTTACACGCAAACATTTCCCAACACACACACACACACACACACACACACACACAACACACACACACACACACACACACACACACACACACACACACACACACACACACACACACACACACACACACACTAAGGTAATAAGAAAAAGAAAAAAGAAAATAAGAAGAAAATGAAAGCGGTGAGAGGGAAGAAAGAGAGAAAGAAAGAAAGATGATGTAAAGAAAACAAAACCTCATTGAAGCTAACTACACTACCAGGGAAAATAGCAGCTGTTGGGAAATCGAATTAAAAAGAAAAACATTAAATAGGAGAAAGAAATAATGAAAAGGCATAACGGCACCAAACAGAGTGGAAAAGAAAGCCAAAATTCCGCCTCCCATATCATTTAATGTTCTCGGATACTTGCCAATACCGTCAAATTAATGGCATATCCTTGCAGGGCGCAGCCGGGGAGGCGACACAGAATTTTAAAATACTCAACAATTTAAACTTTTTAGAACTTTTTTCCTCTCTCTCTCTCTCTCTCTCTCTCTCTCTCTCTCTCTCTCTCTCTCTCTCTCTCGCACCGATAGCTATTATTGAGTCATTTACAGCAAGATTTTGGCCGCGATGGAAAGGCGAAGAGTAAGAGTGTGTGCATTTCGCCGGTGCTTCAAGCGTGGCAAGCAAACACTCGATTCATATTATTTTTGATGCATATTCTTTTTTTCTCTCTTCCTCTCACGCACTCACTCACTCACTCACTCTTCTTACCACTAAACGGATGCCTTTTTTTTTTCTCTCTCTTTTTCTCTTCGTACTTCTTTTTCTTTGAGCCTTTTCTTATTAATCGAAGCGAGGTTTTTTTTTTTACGTGGTGGGTTTTTTTTTTTCTATCTGGTTTATTGCGTTTTTTTGTGTGTGTTTGTCTTATTTGTTGATGTTTAAAAAGTGTCTTGTTGAGTCTCGTGGCGGTGTCCATTTCCTCTCCTTTAAATGCTCTTAGAATGTTTGTTTGTTTTATTTATTTTTTTTACTCATTTTGTCTTATTTATTTCTGGTATTTATTTTTGTTAGTTGTATTAATTATGCTCTCTCTCTCTCTCTCTCTCTCTCTCTCTCTCTCTCTCTCTCTCTCTCTCTCTCTCTCTCTCTCTCTCTCTCTCTCTCTCTCTCTCTACTCTACTCTACTCTACTCTACTCTACTCTACTCTTCTCTTCTCTTCTCTTCTCTTCTCTTCTCTTCTCTTCTCTTCTCTACTCTACTCTACTCTACTCTACTCTACTCTACTCTACTCTACTCTACTCTACTCTACTCTTCTCTTCTCTTCTCTTCTCTTCTCTTCTCTTCTCTTCTCTTCTCTTCTCTTCTCTTCTCTTCTCTTCTCTTCTCTTCTCTTCTCTTCTCTCTCTCTCTCTCTCTCTCTCTCTCTCTCTCTCTCTCTCTCTCTCTCTCTCTCTCTCTCTCTCTCTCTCTCTCTCTCTCTCTCTCTCTCTCTCTCTCTCTCTCGCAAGGTTCTTTTTCTCCGCCATCTGGCCGCGCTAAGCCCCCCGTCCCTCCTTGCTTAAGCCTCCGCGGCCACCACCTTTTTTTGCTCCGCCGCGGCCCGCACACACTCCTGACACAACACCAATTTCTACCGGTGCATTTTTCTCCCTTTGTTTTTATTTGTTAATATCATCGTATTGGAAAGGAAGAGGGGAGGAAGGATTAGCGGGGTGGAAAGGAAGGAGTGTGTTATGAATAGAGCGTTTGGCACTGGGGCTGGTTCTAGAAAGTTTAATAGATAAATAGATGGATAGATTTAAATGATTAGCTAAAGAGAGAGAAAGAGATGTGTAAAGATAAATAGATGGGTGGATATACACACCATTTCTTCAAGGTTTTGTTTAATAATTGTGTTCTTGGCTCAGTGGAAACTCATTTATCCAGTTATCTATGTTTTCCGAGTCATTCTGATTCTTGACATTTGAGTTTTTCTTTTTTTTCGGTCTTCTTGTCTTCGGGATATTCATTCCTTAATAGTGAAAGAAGACAGTCTCCCCTCCAGCGTCGCGTGTTGCTCAAAACTCAACCTTGCGGCGCCACGCCCGAGGGCCGCTGTTGCCCCGCCAAGCGCTGCGCCGCACGAGCGTAGATCCTTGACCAAGTCTGTAAAAGGATTGATGTGTACACCGTGACAAATGCCGCCCGTCACCCGCAGACCGGCGGCCTCGGACACTTGTGGGACGTCCGGACCATCACCCGCCTCGCCCGCGCCTCCATTATCGCCCTAACATTATCATCCTCGCGGCGTCACGCTACTTGCTGCCGGTGCTGCTGGTATTGTTATCTCCGTTGTCTTGTCGGCGCCGCGCTCTTCATGCCTTTGTGGGAGTGTCGAGGGAATGCTTGCCTTGCTTGCAGGTCTACTCTTGAGAACCCCGGACATCTTATCCTGAAGCCCGTGAGCCACTTCCTCGGGAACCTGTTGTCTTATCTCTGTAATCATTTTTGGTAACCTTAGCGATTCTGCGGTGCTCTTTGCCGCCATACCGCACCCGTCACTCCGCGCGGCGGCGGACTTCCTCCAGTGCGGCTTCTGGTGGGTGGGTGGCTGCGGCGGTGGCCCAGCTATCGAGGTAACTTCTATACGTTGAGTCCGGAGCTAATGTGGAAGAATCACGATACTACGATTATCACTGATTAGGTCATCTGCGTCACTCTCTTCTGTCTGTTTTACTTATATGTACAGAAACAAGTGAAACATATAGATAGAGGGAGAGCTAGCAATTTATTAGCGCCATAGATGATCGAGGAATTTCAAGAGCAAGACAATTCCCAAGTCCCTCGAGGAATTTCAAGAGCAAGACAATTCCCAAGTCCCATCTCACCCATCGCCAGCACCCCGTCCAGCATCCCATCCCGACCCATCCCCTTCTCTGTAGCTCGTCTCTCGTTACTCGTCCGCCTCTCACGTCTCATTTGGCATCCATCTAACCTAGCAACATTATCTGCCGCGTCTCATTGTTGCCACTAATGCACGAGTCCTCAAAATCGTGGATGGGCGGGTAACTGTCGCTCTTCCTCCTCGCTTGACGTCTATTAGGCATTAATGTGACCCTCCCGGCGTGCTCATCGGCTTTATGCTGGGCCTCCAGCCTCCCTAGGGCGCCCGAGCAGCCCGGTAACAGTGAAGGCATTGTCACTCACAGCCACGTGTCACTAGTGGTGTGTCAAGGTCTCCTACGCTCCCTGGAAAGGCTTTGCAGCGTAGGTCTCCCCGAGGTTTGGGCTATCTATATCTAGGGCTGCCTTGTGTGGTGGCAGGGCGACGCAGGCCACCTGAGGAGGGGCAAGGGCGGCACATTCCTGCGTAACCTCTGCAAGTAACCCGATCTCGTCCTCCCACCCAGCCGCCGCCGCTGCTGCTGCTGCTGTTTAACTCGTCCTGTTTTGGCCGTCCCTCCCTCGACGCCCTGCTCCTCTTTCCCGATTCCTCTCCTTTCCTTGCTCCAAGAACATGAAAGACACGATTGTTGTTTTCTCGTTCTACTTGCGAAGTGAAAAGGAAGTTAGAGAGAGGTTAGAAGGAAAGGTGTTTGGTTGAATAAGTATGATGTCAGATAAAAGGAGATAACTGCTAAGTCATATGTGCGCGTTTTCCGTACACACACACACACACACACACACACACACACACACACACACACACACACACACACACACACACACAACGTAATTACATGCACATATAAGCATAACAAAAAACATACACAAACACTCCGCGGCGCCAGAAAGATGTTTAATGCTCGTCTGTTTGCTTGTTTGTTTCTGTATCGTGTAGCGTGAGGAGGAGGTAGTGACGGCACTGTTATCCGTTCCTTGGTGCGGGGCCGCCGACTTGTAAACACACACACACACACACACGCACACACACACACGCACCAATATCATGTTTCCTGTATCACTCGTATATATTTTTTTTTATGGGATTCAAATACTAAGTTAACAGAGTCAGCGTGGTATAGATTAAGACCGGGTGAGGAAAATTAGCGGAACTATCAATACAATAAGATGGGATGAAGGGATATGAAGAAAGCATGGCAGGGGAAGGGAGGAGGAGTAAGCTTGAAGGGAAGGAATATGCAGAAGGAGAGGAGATACTGATGCTTGTGATGGTGCAGATGACGAGAGGAAAGATGAACGAGGAGAGAGAGAGAGGAAGTGGAGTAGGAGGAGGCAACCAAGGGAGGAGGAGGAGGAGGAGGTGGAGGCAGAGATGTGGAAGGTGAGGTGCGTTTTCTCCCAGCTAACGGGAATCCCAAGCCACTTGTAGATTATCTTACCACGTGTAAAAATGGACAACCTGTTTTATGCACTTGATGGACGTAGCACTGGGAAAGGCGTGACGGCTGCCTCCCGCATCACCCCACACGCGATGACCTGCCCCCCTCACCTCCCTCACCCCCCCTACAGGATACATACTTGTTGCTCCTGCTGCTGTTGTTGTTATGTCATACGATAGGTGGACATAAATCAGCTTTTCTCTCCTCTGCTTCAAACTAACGGCGTCCTGCTTTCTCATTCTTGTCGGTAATCTCAGACGCTTCCACCTCTCATGTCAAGTGTTTCCTAAGGGCCAAAACGAGATTAATCGAGGTTTCATGAGTGTTTTTTCACGTCCATGGTACAGAGCAAGGGTCAAACTACCACCAGGGTCATGACAGTACCTCGGGAAATGCCCAGAACTCCTACGAAAGCTGAAAGTGTCAAGTGTTTCCAAAGGGTCATAACGAGACTAATCGAGGTTTCATGAGTGTTTTTTTCACGTCCATGGTACAGAGCAAGGGTCAAACTACCACCAGGGTCATGAAAGTACCTCGGGAAATGCCCAGAACTCCTACGAAAGCTTGTTGAAATATGTGTGCTTGGACGCCGAAATGTGAATATGACCCTCTCTCTCCTCCTTCCTCTCCTTCTTCCTCCTCCGTCTCCTCCTCAAGTCTGCTCAACTCACGGGGCTCATAAATCAGTGTTTTAACGTTTTTATGTTTTTTGTTCATGTGTGACCTCCCGGAAGCCATCACTCCGCTCACTCACGTTCACGAAATGACCTTCAACGTTGACCTTTTTGTGTGCATGATTCAGAGAGAGAGAGAGAGAGAGAGAGAGAGAGAGAGAGAGAGAGAGAGAGAGAGAGAGAGAGAGAGAGAGAGAGAGAGAGAGAGAGAGAGAGAGAGAGAGAATTGGGTAGCAGGGTTTTCAGGGAACGAGGAAGAGGAGAAGGAAGGGGATGAGTAATGAGAGGATAGTGTTGACAGTGAGAGGATGAGGGGTGTGGCGGGTGCGTAGAAGGGATTAGAAAGGCTGAGAGGGAATGGGTAAGGAGGTGTAAGGTTAAGAGGGACGAGGCGAGGGGGAGGGAAGGAAGACACGGTGGAAGGGGGAGTTGGACGAAGCTTTTGGAAGGAGGAGGAGGAGGGGGGAGTCAGTCTTGCGGCCTCCTAAGAAGACGAGAGAAGGCGAGTTTGCGTTTCAGTGGCGATGCATGCAAGAAGCAAACAGAATCAGCTTAAGACTTTGATAAGACTGAAAAGGAGCGGGAGAAGGAAGGCGTGGGGTTCGTTGGGGAGGCTTTGGGGTTGATGGGGCTGGCCGGGGTAGGACCGTGGATGGTGGGGGAGGTCGGAGGAGGGTGTGGCGTGGAGGGGGTGTTTGGTTTAAGCGGTGTCCTGTTCCGTGCGGTCCGTGCAAGGCGGGTCTAATGTCACCTGACCCGACCAGAGCCTGGCCCAGAATGCACAGGGTTCTGGCATGCAAGTTGCAACATCCTGTGGCGCTGGGGAAGGGAGGGAAGAGAAGGAAAAAGCGAGGAATGAAAGGTAAAGGGAAGGAAGATGTAGAGGGAAAGGGGAGAAGTGGAAAGGGAAGAGGAATTAGGAGGAAGAGGGGGGAGAACAGACAGAAGTGACCGGATGAAAAAGGAAGAATGAAGGCTTTGGAAACGTTGATGGAGGGAAGGGAACAATAGTAGTCAAAAGGCAATGGAAGACAGAAACCATAACTCGGAAAGAGACGCTTGAATCCTGCTAACAAACCCCGAAAGAATGAAACAGAGAGAAATAAAGATATGAGGTGAAGGAACGACGGGTGAAAGGCAAGGAATTAACGTGGAGGAGAGAAAACTGAAAGAAATAACAGGATATATCTTTTTTTGCGTCGCCTTCTCAAGTGCGAAAAAAGAAAATACACTGACGGAAGGAATCTGGAGAGGAGAGGTGCGAAGATGTGGAACGAAGAGGCTGACGTGGAATGCGAGAACAAAAGAACAATAGAAAATTCATTAGTGCCCAGTTTGTCACATCTGTCAGCACGTAACAAAAATTCGGATCACACAGGAACGTTCAGAAGTGCCCCAATAATTTCCAACAGAGCCTCAGGGGAGGAGCGTGACTGCAGCGCCGCCGTCGGGAGGGTCGAGCGTGGGTCGCGCAGTGCAGGTGTGTTACGTTAGCCTCGCCTGAGCCGTGAGCACAGGGCGAACGGTCCTAATAAGCGGACACGGGTCAGCTGCCGCGCACCCTCACGAGTGTTTAATTAATTTCTCCCCCATCGTCCAGACAGACGTGTTTGCTCTCTTATTTTCTCAATAATACGCTCGTTGCTGGGTCGCCGCCGTCCCTACACGTTCGCTAATTGTGTTGGCTCAACGCACACGCCCCGCCCCGCCGGCACGGGCCCAGGTAAACTGTGTGTGGAGCCGCTACACGTGTTGGCCTGCCGTGGCCCGCCCGAGTGAGAATAATGGCCAGCAAAAACGAGCGGTGAATTCCACCGGTGCCGAGTGTAACCGTGTAAGCCGCCGTGCCTCCGCTGCCCCCTCACCGTTTTGCCGTGTATCACAGCGGCGTAAAGTTAGTACATTCAAGTTGACCACTCAAAGCTGCGTAACATTCGAATGCGGAGAAGCAAACAGTTAAAGTGAACTGTCTGGAGAAACGGCCGGAAAGACAAGCAGCAGCAGTGTGGAATGAGTCACAAGGGCAGGCTACGGTGTGAGGGGCGGGCGGGGCGTCACAGGAGGCAGGCGGCGGCGTCACACCGGCACTGTGCTGTTCCTCGGTGAGCGGTGGTAAGTGACGGCGGTTTTGTGTGGGTGTCCGCCCCCTGCCGCGTAACAGATGATGATATGACGTCGCCAATTGTACCTGATGCGTCCGTGATGATTTTATTACCAACCAAGTCGATAGAGTGTGACATACCTTGCCACGCCGGGCTCCCGCGCAACATATGAAGAGTTGGTGAAGGGGAACGGGAGGAGGGAGGGGAGGTGAAGGAAGACACAGAGCAGGAGGAGGAGGAGGTGGTGGAGATGTAAAAAAATGAAGATGTGGAGCAAAATGAGATAACTAGGAAGAAAGTACGGGATGAAAGGAGAAGCAGGTTAGGAAAAGGTAGAGAGATAGAGTACCTTTATACCTCTTAATTATACCCGGGACTTATTTAGGGAGTAGCCCCGTTGATTATTGTACAGGTGAGAGCCTACGCCGAGGAGTGGCTGTTGACTTACCTTGACTGGCAGGTGTGTGGGGGAGCTTGACTGGCGGCTTGCATCGAGAAAATGTGTGTACGTAGGTGCTGGTTGGTGGTGGTGGTGGTGGTTGTGGTAGCGGTGGTGGTGGTTGTGGTGGTGTGGGATCGCTCACTGGACATGAAATTGCATCTGGTATTGGCATAGATATTTTTGCTTGTGTGTGTTCGTGTGTGTGTGTGTGTGTGTGTGTGTGTGTGTGTGTGTGTGTGTGTGTGTGTGTGTGTGTGTGTGTGTGTGTGTGTGTGTGTGTGTGTGTGTGTGTGTGTGTGTGCGTCATTCTTTCATCTTCCTTCTGCCTTTGTCACGTCTGCGATCGTTGCTGTTTGATATGATGCAACTAGAAAGAACGATGCATCAAGAAAAGAGAGAGAGAGAGAGAGAGAGAGAGAGAGAGAGAGAGAGAGAGAGAGAGAGAGAGAGAGAGAGAGAGAGAGAGAGAGAGAGAGAGAGAGAGAGAGAGAGAGAGAGAGAGAGAGAGAGAGAGATCGTAACCTCGGTGAGCATATGGTTATTATTCCACACCTTACACGGACCCTGGCTTCTGCTGCCCCTCCTTCACCCCCTCACTCCACCATGACGCAGCCTCCCTCTATACGCCACTCCACCGCCACCATCACCACCACCACCTCCACCAACACCACGTACACCACCGCCAGTCACGCCTCGCCCGCCACACTAACCCACTGTCACACACACACAGACACATCACATCAAATTACATCACAACCACATCACCACCATCGTCGCACACCCTCCACATTCCTAGTCTCACACGGGGACCTCACATGCCACGTCCACCTTGACCCTAAGTGCCCAGGTCCATCCTCCACCTATACTGAGCCCATTCTTGGCTGATTATCCCGTGCACGCTGCAAGAGCCCGCCTCAAAGGTCCCCCTGTTGCGGCTCTGTCACGCCTATTGTCTACCGCGGACCCGTGATGTCACCCAAGTTTTTTACGTGACTCGGCGAGACGCAGAGTCATGCCGAGGACACCCGCCCACCGAACCCTCTCATCCCTCACTCCCTCACTCGGAACCCGCCTCACCGCGCACCCCTTCCCCTCCCCTCCAGATCTTGCCTCCCCTTCCTTTCCTCCCCTCCAGATTTTGCTTCTTCCCCTTCGTCCCCTTCAGCTCAAGCACCCCAACGCATATAATCCTGCATCTTCTTAACCCTTACACAAGCCGTTAACGCTACCACCTGTACCTATACTACGCTAGCTGTATTCATGTATCGCTCAGTCTACGAAGTCACGTTAACTGCTCCATAACTTCAGGGCCTCCGCAGCCTCACCATTGCCGCCTATATGTAAGCAATGCCCGTGTACCATTCTCCGACCAGGCAGCTGTAAATGATCCTAAGTTTCCTTGTTCGTTAGGTTTGGCAAAGATCTGTTTTGTTTTCCCGTTAAATGATAGTGAAGTGTTCTCCATTGTATGTTGGTTGTGTTGGTGCCGGCTGGAGGGCCCGAGCGGGGTGCGAAGGCTCGGTGTTGTACGGTTAACGGCGGAGTGGTTCAGGAAGTTGTTTGCGTAAAGTTGACTGAGGTTAATCCAGCCATGACACAATTTTTTCGTCTGTGTTTTTCTTCTTCCTTTCATCGTGGTTCTTTTCTCTTTTTTTTCTGTCCCAGGGTCTTTGTTTTCCCCCATTTTTCTTTCTGTTCTCATTCCTTTGTTTCTTTTTTATAACCTTTTCTTTCTTTCTTTTTCGGTACTCATGCATTTGTTACACGTTATTTTATCCAATCAATTAATATATCCTTCGTTTGCCTCCTTCCTCTTCCACTATTCCGCCGCATATGATATTAATCGTGCCATTTGTTGTTTTCGTTCCTTTTGATTACCTGATCCATCCTCGCCTCCTTTCCGCCTCGCTCACACCTTAACTCCTCCAGCCTTCATAATCCACACACACTGCTCATTTCACGTCTTTTCACTCGTATCTCCGTTTCAATTTTCATCCAGACCTCAACATGCATGCCTGAAGAACCTAAAATGACCGATAACTTATATAATGGCGCGCGAATCATACCGTTGTTGTTGTTGCATGTGAATTCAACGATTGGAAGGAGGTTGGGCAGACGAGCGTGGAGGGGCGGGAATGTTCAGCGTGACGCCCCAGCATGACGAAGACCTAACTCGTGGGAGATGTTCAGGGGTCTTGACTTTGTAGCTCACGGCGACGCCCATCTCGTAGAAGTCTTATACTAGTAGATTTGTAGTAGTAGGAAAGTAGCAGTAGACATTGTAAGTGGGAGCATCGTTCCTAGTAGCAGTGTATTGGTTGCATAAGTATACGTACCATAAGTATCAAGTCTATAGAGTAGTGGTGATGGTGGTTATGGTGGTGGAGGAGGAGGTAGTGATCGAAGAAAAAGCTGGTATTTCAGTCACTTGAAGAAGCCGGAGTTCACGGTTTAAGAGGCAAACAAGAAAACTGTGTCCGTATCCGTGTTGTGTCAGGCATCGGTAAACCCCACAGTGGAAGGCGTCCTGCTGCGTGCGTCCAGGGGCAGCGTGCGAAGGAGAGACGTAAGGGGGAGGCGAGGTAGTCCCCGTCAGGCGGATCAAACTCCAAGACTCAGGTTGTTCCTAGCCAGCAACGCGGCTCCTGGGACATTCTCGCAGCGCCGCTAGATCTAACGCTTGACCGAAGAAGGTGCTAAGCATTTTCTGGTCTTAAGGTTGGAAGTGTCAGCGCGGGTGGACGGGACTGCCGCCTCAAGCGACTCACCGGCGCACCTCCGTCAGGGTTAAATTCCTCCTGCAGCGGAAAATCCGACAGAGCGTCTCGTCAGCTGACTCGGCGGAAACAGGGATGAAATACTCACTAATATTTTTCTTCCGAGAGAGATCTTTGGGGCAAGGAGGGAAGATGGGATAGCTGGAGCTGATTCTTGGGGAAAGTTAGGACAGTGTTAGATAAGGCCAAGAGTGTGTGTGTGTGTGTGTGTGTGTGTGTGTGTGTGTGTGTGTGTGTGTGTGTGAAAAGGATAGAAATCATGCATCCATCGGCTTTTTTTCACAAAGTTTCATTCAGTGTCATGGAATCCACCACCACACCGCCTCCATGCAGACGTGAAGCATTCAGTGCCGCCATACCTCAGTTTACATAAATTTCTTCATGTTCTTTATTTTTTTTATCATATTTATCGACTGTCCTGCATACGTACCTTTGAATACCCAAATTTATCTTCCTTTTCCTCTCTCTCGTCTTCCTCCCTCTCCTCGTACTCGTCCTCCTCCCCGTTAAGAGCCTCAGTGAAGCCCTCGGAGTGCATAGCAAAGCGTGGCCCCGTCCTCCCGAGCGTTGGGTACAGCACCTCGCGGAGCAATGACACACTGTTGTTGTTGTTCCTCGCTGCTTACAGTCACACTCAGGGAAAACGAGGAAAAAACACAAGCATACATAAACTAAAATACATGAATTCCACCTGCATGTAAAGGAAAAATGTACATAAACTTCTGAAGTGTGTGAGAGGTGGAGCAAAATTAAATGTGTGTTTGCTTTCCTCATTTTTGTAACACTGTAAAACTAAATCAAGAGTGACTTAAAATGTTGTGATGAGGAGGAAGAGGAGGAGGAGGAGGCCGGAAAGGGCTGGAGGGAGGGAGGAGAAGGAGGAGGAGGACCAGGAGGGGGAGGAGGAGGATAGGGGGGCCAAATTGGACAGAGGTTTGGCTTCCTTTCGGAGTTCTCTAATACCTTCAAGTCTCGCCGGCACTCGATAATGGACCGTCCTGCGGGGCCATTACGTCGCCTTTTTGCGTGGCTCGACGTCAGCGCCGGCGGCCGGGAGGAGTCCAAGCAAGGATGAGCCAAACACAAACAAACACTGCGGTGATTGATGGCCTCTCTAGTCCTAGCTTTTGATAATAGATTTTAAAGCTGCCTTTTGCGAATCGCTTTGGTGACTCGAGGTTACGTTGCGATATTAAGCTTGAAACCCCTCGTGAGTCCGACTGGCGAGAGGAAAAAAACAGCTGTTTGAGGTTATGGTCCTTGGCTGAAAAGTGTATGTGATTGTGTGTGTGTGTGATAGTGTTTGTGTTTGTGATCATGAGACAGCCAGGTGAGAGTGAGTTGAGGCGTTGCTTTCAAGACGAGAATGAGGAAGAAGCATCTCTCGCCATAACCGGACTCCACATCTGTCAAACCCAACAAAACCATAAGTCATTTCGTCTCTTAAAACATTTCCGTATCTCCCCCGAGGACATCTTGGCGCTGTTTACCGTTTCTCGCCGTTGCTCTTTCCGCTGTTCTCCGTCCCCCGTTGCGGTGTGTTCAAGTTCTGCGATACTTTAAAATACAAACCTGTGACTCCCTTACGAAAAAGCGACGCTATTCATTTGTCTTTTCTCTCGTTTCTTTGAGGTTCATGGAAGGTGTGGTGCGGCCAGGTGACTCCACTAAGGGTGTGTGTGTGTGTGTGTGTGTGTGTGTGTGTGTGTGTGTGTGTGTGTGTGTGTGTGTGGGGTGGATGCAAGGGAAAAGGGACACATCTCGGCATCTTTGTTGAGTTGTTTTATTCTTCGTTGTATCAGGCAAGTTGTTGTTCCTTTTTCTTCTTTAATTTCCTTCTTCTACGTCTTCTTCTTCGTCTTCTTCTTCTTCTTCTTCTTCTTCTTCTTCTTCTTCGTCGGCGTCGTCTTCGTCTCCGTCTCTCTCTCTCTCTCTCTCTCTCTCTCTCTCCTTCTCTCTCTCCTCCTTGTACACCGCTCTAAGTTTCCCTTGCAATAAAATTAAGTTATTATCCTCTTCTCCCCTCTTTACTTTGTGTTCCTCCAGCCCTTTCTCTCTGCTGCCTTTTTTTTATTCTTTTCCACTATGCTTGGGATCTTTTTATTTCTTTGCATCCTTCTGTTCGTGTTTGCAATGGATGTCGTTCACAGCACATGGAGATTTCCCTTGATGGTGATGTCGTCTTCTGAGGCATCCTGGTCGTCATTGAAAAGGGGACGTAGGGAGGAAGGAAGAAAAAATCCCAGAGTCCATTTCCGAATGAAAAAATGTGGAAGGAGTGAGGAAAAGAAGTGTTATTTTCTGTATCGAGGTGAGTGAGGCGGTGGAAGCATGGAATGAAGTGTTCCTTTCAACAATATAATATTTGTTTGGAATGGAAATAGTCCACTTGGAATACGAAGCTTCACACACGTGCACTTTATTCACTTTATTAGTCATTGCAATTAGTGTTTGGAAGACGTAGAAAAACAAAGGTGACTGATCGCGTGTATGGCAGCTCGGGGCGGCGACAGAACACTCCGAGGCCTTCTAAGAGATCTTGAGACACATTGCAAAATATAGGGAGAGGTAATGTGGCTCCTTCACTTATAAGTGCATCCCTTGAGTGCATTGAGGGGCGGGGCAAGCCGCCTCTGCCCCGCCCACATCTTCCCCTCATTGGTTGGAGCCCGCCCTGCATGCACACAAGCTCCTTCCCCTTGCTTTACCCTCCTCCCCCCGCCTGCCTGTGAAAGGGAGGGAGGGGAGCAGGAGAGAAAAAGAGAAAGGAAGAAAAGGGGAGGAGGAGGAGGAGGAGGAGGAAGAAGAAGAAGAGCGGGAACAGGAGCAGAAGCACCAGCAGGCGGAGGAGCAGGAGCAAGAGGATGAGAAAAGCTGGGTTGCCTTCTGCTCAGGGTCTCCCATCGCGTGACTGGCCTCAGACATCCACCTGTTTTTGGCAATAATTTTTACCTCCTGCTCGGGTTGCCTGCTGCCGTAGGGTGTAGTTATCTTGAGAGAGTTTTACCATTGTCTGATAACCCGTATTTTTGACCGGGGGAAGTAACTGACAGTCTTGAAGCCGCTTGATAACAGACTAATTGGGTTAGAGGCGAGTCTAGCTCTAGGGAGGAAATGAGAAGGCGGGCTGCTGCTGCTTTGTATCCCGAGGAATTCTTAGTTTTTTTGTTTTGTTTTGTTTTGTTTTTGTTTTTAGTGACCGTGAGGGAGGCAGCCAACCACCCAACCAGTGACATTGTTTTCTTGGTGTTACATCCGCCATGAAGTCACCCCCTCCCCCCCCTTCTCTCTCTCTCTCTCTCTCTCTCTCTCTTTTTCTCCTCTTTTTCTCTCTCCATTACATCTTCCAACCGACTAAGTTTCCTCCCGTCTTCCTCCCAGCCTCGTCCTCCTTCCCCTTCCCTCGCCCCCGCCTCGCTATCGACATGACACCCGTGGCCCTGACTTTTGCCGGCCAGGCCGTGTGCGCCAGAGCCACGTGCTACAAACACCACCAGAAGGTCACCCGGCTACCCAGAGGAACCAGACAATAGCATGTGTATATTAGGCCGGGTGGAGTGTCGTGATGAGTGGGAGAGCGGAAGGGGAATGAAGGGAGAGCTTTTAGAGTGAGGAGGAGGAGGGGGATGAGGCGACGGCAGGTGTGATGGAAGTGAGGCGGGTGACATGCAAGGTGGGGAATGGGGGGGAAAGGTGGTGGTGAGGGGGGGGGGAAGAATGATGGGCGGTGGGGGCGGATGGACGGCCAAGAAAGAGTCGCATGGCAGAAGCTGGCAACACGCGGCGCCAGGCCTCGCCTGCTCCACCTCGGCCCTCCAGGCGCCCGCCCAGTGTAAAAAGTCACTCCTTGGATGTCGACACGTATTTTTGGGTGAAGATGGTGTCGTGAGTCGTGGCTCGGCGGACTAACTTCGAGGTTCGTGTGGTGGCGGCGTGGCGGAGAGGCGAGGACGGGGGTGGTGCCTCCCGGCCGTGTTGTGGCGGCCTCGAGTGTTTATGTTGCTACCGAAGACTAACATCGAGTGCTTCATCGCTCTTGCATGACCGGACGCGGCAGTGTAGAGTTCCCACGGTGGACCCTGGCAGCGTGGGGGCGGCCGAGGAGCAGTGACGAGAATAATTAGTGTCGTCAGTATTGAAGTGAATCAGTGTTGTATACTTACCGGGGTGAATGGTGTTACGAGTGTCGATGTGCGTCCCAAGCCTGGACAAGTGTGGATGACTGTGAACAAAACTGCGTCTCTGCATCCACAGGCATCTGATTCAGGCGATACATCAACTCCATTATGGGTAACTGACGCTTCTCAGGCCCTCGAGTGGCTGGCGCGAGTGCTTGCATAGTCCTCTTATGCCTCTCGACTCCCTCTTACTAAAACATAACCTCCCGTGTCCTCAGAGTGAAACTAGCTAAGAGCAAACATGGGTGCTTTGCATTATTCTCCGGTGAAGTCTATCTCAGCTATTGTCGGGCTGGCATTGCTCACTGTCCTGGCGGGTCTTTCCCGGAATCATTACTGAGCTCAGGAACTCTCAGGAATGTCCACGACGAGTGCGTGGGTGCATTCGGCGGCAGAGGGGTAAGGAGGGAAGCTTCGGATGGCTCCTGGACTTGCGAGTGACAGGTTCATCACGACGTCGTATTGACGTACCTGTCTGCTTGTTGCCCTCGTCACTCGTTCTCAAAGTGGTCAAATTCCTTTGCTGTTCCTCATCTCCTCAAAGGTTGAACAAATTACGGTGCATGAGTATGTGTTGCCTTTGAGTGCGGAGAAAACTTGACATTGTGGTTGTGGGGACGTCATGACGGTGCAGGGCGGCTGAGGGATGGCAGACATGACTGGCAACAAGCTCCCTAGAATGTCTCCCTGTCCGGCCGCGTACCGTGCTCCCTTCGCCCTCCTTGGCACACTCGTGGCCCTCTCTCCTGCACCTCTCGGGCCTCCACTGGTGACCAGCGAGCAGGTGCGGCAGCAGGTGACCGAGGCGCCGTGTTGGAGTCTCGTGGAAGACTGGCGGCAATGTGGTGGTGTGGGGGGTGGGGGGTGGACGGTCAGTGAATAGTTCAGAAAGTGTGTGTCTGTGTGTGTGTGTGTGTGTGTGTGTGTGTGTGTGTGTGTGTGTGTGTGTGTGTGTGTGTGTGTGTGTGTGTGTGTGTGTGTGTGTGTGTGTGTGTGTGTGTGTGTGTGTGTGTGTGTGTGTGTGTGTGGCTGAGTGGCCTCGCCGCAGCTGAAGTTTATGGCTGCCTCACCTATCGTGCGTGCAGCCCCCCGGAGCACCGCCCACCTGCCCTACCCCGACCCTCCCATCAGGGGCAGTCTGGCCACTACAGTCCGCCCGGGCATGCCCACTGGGTAGGACCCCGCCCGCGCACCGCCCTCAACCTGCCTCGCTCACGCCCCCTCGCGGGCCGCCTACTGCACTCGCGTCAAAATGGAACGGTTTTTACGTGAGACGGCAGTCTGGCAGGACGGTGGGGACGCGACGCACGTAAAAGTGCTATTCTTCGTGCACCTTCACCGCCTGTGGTAACCGCACACCACGCCGCCACCCGCACAAAAGTGTCGCTCACACAAGCGAAGTGAAACGTTAGGACAGTGAAAAAAAGTGTGAGGCGGGAAGTTGTTGCCTGTTGACCGAGGAGCGCCCAGGCCGTCGAGGGGCAGGTGTTCCCGGATGCCACCACCGCCCACCGGCGCCCAACTCCGCCCTCCTGCAGGGTGGGTCGCCCCCACTCTGCGTCGCCACGCCAGCTGACTTGTGACATAGAAAAAAGTGAATTTGCTCAGCACTAGCTTGAATATTGGGAAAAAATGTACTCAGTGATTACACCTCGTTTTCAAACTCAGGCAGGTTATCGAAACTTTGTAATTGATTGAAGTGTGAAAAGAAGAAATCACTCCAGAATCGATGAAGACGGTAAAGAGGGAGCAGCGAGCGGTGCGCGCAAACCCTCGCTGAACAGGGCCTGACGGAGACCGGGGACGCAGCTCTCGCTGCGCCGTCGAGTGTTCCGCTGCCTGCATTTCCAATTTGTTGATGTTTTACCGTTCAACCACATCTTCCAACTCACCCACGACCGTCCTCGTCTCAGCTCAGCTGCATCTCCACCCAACTTATCTCACCTGCACCTACTCCTACCTTCTCCCACCTAGTCCTCCTCTCCTCCCTACCCCCCATAGCCCTGTCCTCCCTCCTGCCCACTCACTGGGTCCTCGTATCATTTTTCATCTCTTCTAGTATTACTCCATTAGTTTCTTCACTCACTTTCGCCTATACAAGATTAGTTATCGTTTCTCATCTCTCTCCATACCATAGTCCCCCCTCTCCCTTTTCACCCTCCCTCCTCACCCTCGACTTTACCTTCCCATAGGCTCCCCTCCCTTTGTCCCTCCTCCCTTTGCCCTTTTAGCAACTCATTATGCAGTCTTTGTTGTTTAACAATTTTTGTGCTACTGTTTATCAGGTTTGAAATATTATATCGGTTATCGTTTTTATCAACCTGCGCCTTAAAATGTGTTTGCGAGGAGAGTTATGGAAAGTTGTACAACACTTTCTAAAGTCTTAAGAATTTATTGATTTGTTATGATTCCAAGGGTGCGCTTTTTTAAAAGTTCCGTCTTTAGTAGCAGAGCCTTGCTGGATTCCTTGTGTGCTGGGTGCAAAAATAGGGAGTGTGGCTGAAATTCTCGGCGAGGTAAACTTCGCATTTACTCCAACTGCCACTTTGTGTAACGCTCCACCCCATTCCTCCTGTTGTTGAGACGAAAGTTTTGAAAATACATGCATTGCGAACGTTAGCTTTAAGAATAAAACATCGAACTAAGATGATATAGCAATTTGAAAACTAAAAGGATAAAGTGAGCAAAAAAGACGTGAACATTCTCTCATTAGCTATTCGTTCCGTCCAGCGCCCCTTCCCGTGCGATCCACAAGCGTACCTGGCGCGCTTAAAATACTTCCCTAATTAAGAAAGCGGCCTCGACGAGGGAAAGCAATATTAAGCACGACGTCAGACCCGCGGACAAGCCCAAACAGGGACCCGGACAAAGACAGGCTCCCGTGGCGCGGCAGTCAGTTGCTGAAGGAGCGGAGGTCCGACATGGCTCACGTATTTCTTGGTGTTAATAATTCACAGTGTTTTAACAGACCGATGCGGGGAGAGCGAAAACAACTTTGTTCCTAATCAAATAAATAAGTCCACGCAACGGAAATTAAACAGGAGCAGCGTGGTGGTCAGTGCAGACGCTTCGTAGTCTCGTAAATCAAGGTTTACTCAGCGCAGCTCGAGGAGTGGACGAATAAACAGATACAGCTTCAGCTTCGAGTATGTCAAATATATACTAGAAAAAAAATAATAACGAGGGTATGGCTAAGCAATCAACGCGATGCAGCCTCTCCCGACCCCCCTAGCCCCCTCTTCTCAGTGGACCCGTGAGGCGGAGGAAGCTAAGTTAGTCGCAAAGGTTTGGACTAAGAAGGGGAGGCTGGCGAGGCGGGGCGGGGGTAGCGGCGGCAGGGGTAGCGGCCACGTCAAGGTGCAGCATCTTGCCTCCGCGGGCCACCACCAGCGAGCCTCCTGCACCCCGTCATGCGCCCCGAGGAGCCGCTTGAGAGAGGCATGACTGGCGTTTCCTCCCGGATAATCATTTTCTCGATCAGGCGGCAGCCAACTTGCTGTGTGTTCATCCCGTCGAAGAGAGAAAAATCGTCATGCATGTTTTCCTTGTCCCGCGTTTCGATCCCTTATTTCCCTTCCCACGCTTCCTCTTTCTCCTTCTCCTCTTCTTTTCCGTCTTGCTCTCCTCCTCCTCATTCCATCGCACTCCCACTCATTTCCTTTTTCCTCCTGATCCTCCTTCTCCTTCGCTTCTTCTTTTTCTTCTTCCTATTCCCCTCTTCATACCATCGTACTCCTACTCTTTTTTTCTTCTTCCTACTAGTCTTCCTTTTCCTCCTCTTCTTCCTCCTCCTCCGATCCCCTATTTCTCCTCCCACGCCTCCTCTTTCTTCCTTTTTTCTTCATACTCTCCTCCTCTTCATTCCATCGTACTCTTACTCTTTTTCTTTCTCATACTGATCCTCATCCTCCTTCTCCTCTTCCTTCTCCTCCTCCCCCTCCTCCTCGCTCCTCGGACTCTCTTCCACGCCCTTTTTCCTCCTGATACACCCGCTTTAAACAAGAGATGAAGGGCCGCTGCTTTGAACAGGAGATGAAGGGCTGTATTTCCGCTGCCGACGAAGGACATTAATAATTCCGTGTTTCTTTATCTAATTTTTTGTTTCATTTTGCGGCCTTCGTGTGGCCGTCCGCCTTATGACGCTGTTTGCCGTCCGCGATGTTTCTTTTCCTTCCTCTTTTCTTTAAGTCATGCGTTGCAATACACTGTTGAGATTATAAATACGCGAGCAAATGATGAGTCGGTCAATTCTTTCAGTCGCCCTTATTTAAACTGTAATGGATAGTTATCAATTTACGTGGAGTGACTCAGACGGACACACCACCTCGGCTCCTTAGCAGAGACGTATTCATTTAGTATCCAGAGTCACCTGAATTTCCTATTGGTCCAGCCCGGGGAGGTCAGGGCAGGGTCACAGCGCCTTCCGACCCGCGTGACCCCCGTCGGGCTGCTCCTGCTGGGTTATGTAGAGAGAGCAAACAGGACCCGCCTTGTTGACCGCCCGTCCGCCCCCTGCCCCCCCGCTCGGCGCCCCCCACCAACCCTTTGTCAGCCTAAATATTTTATCCTAATGCTTTGTCGGAATACCTATCGTTGATTAAAGTTAAACATAATCACAGAGGGTCACGTTGTGTCCCTCTCCGTCTCCCCCGCCACGCCCGCCGCCGCTCCCCTTCTAAAACCCTAACTATACGTGGCCAGGCCAGGTAGTAGATGCGGTGAGCCTAACATTCATTAAGGCCTGTATTACCTACCACCTCGGGAAAGTAATCGTAACGCGGCCACTTTCCATTGAATCTTTTTTTTTTATTTTTTACTCCAAAAGCCTCGGTGAAAGTTTAACCATATTTCAGTACTGTGGAATGAACGTTGAAGTTTCCAGTTTTATTCATTCTCTTAATACCTTTGTCCGGAGTGAGTCTAAGAAGAGTGTCTGAGTGTGTGACTGATTTACTTCTGGTCGTGAGGTACTTTAGGTTTGATCGTTATCTTGTTAATTAATCATCAAAATCTAGGTTACTTTTTTCCCTGGCGGGTTAAGGTTATCCTTCGTGAATAAGTAATGCCATGAGGGAAAATTTATAATGAAAGTAAACACAGTATTTTTTTCCGGTAAGGGGAATTTTAATGTTCGCGGGGGTCGTATTGTGGGGGAGGGAAGCAGCGGCGATTCCAATTATAACCCACATATTTATCCTCTTCACCAGAACTGTTTTCACCATTGTCGCTCTCATCACACACATCACCAGGTAACACTGTACATTAATTCTGACTCATCCTCATCGTAACCATCATATTTTTTTCTCTATATCATTTACTCGCCGCCGTACAAAAGACATCCGCTCACTTACATACAATCATCACCAACGTCATTCTTCACTTAGTCGCGTCATTCTTCACCCACTCACGGCATTCTCCTTACACCTGCGTCACTTCATTCACCTCATTCATCCTCGCGTGGTAAAGGGACGCCAGTCTAGCCTTCGAGCTGTTTGGGAGTTATTTTGAATTATCGTATCAACCCCAAGAAATGAAAAACTGTGTGAATGTCAGATAACCTTAAGAGAAGTGCTACGTCAATATACTTAGCGAATAGTCTGCTTGGGACACCTAATTAACTTACCTGTAGGACGCACCTCAGCCCTGGCGCGTTCATCAGGTGACCCAAGAACACCAGGATGCCCGTGAGAACCCTGTGGTCCTGAGTGACTCGTTCCCGGCTGGGCCAGTCTAGGGGTCGGGGCCTGTAGGAACCAAAGCACCTCTCCCCCTCCCCGCTCTCTTCCCTTCCCTGCTCGATGTGTCATTCCCTTTGTCTTCACGTCATAAAAGAATCATTTGTCCCGCTGTGTTGCTTGTGTCCGCTTGATGTGTCCTCCTCCTGCCTCTACATGTTGTCCTCGCTGAGTTGTGTTCCCCCAAAGTTTCCTCGCCGGAGACGCTGCAATGGCCGCTTCATGTTCCTCCCTGCTCATTGTTCCTCGTGCGACTCATCCTCGTGCCGAACACTTTCGGTAATCGAGTATTTTATATATATATATATATATATATATATATATATATATATATATATATATATATATATATATATATATATATATATATATATATATATATATATATATATATATATATATATATATATATATATATATATATATATATATATATATATATATATATATATATATATATATATATATATATATATATATATATATATATATATATATATATATATATATATATATATATATATATATATATTATATTTATTATATGTATATATACACATATATGCTATTTATTTTTATCATGACTATAAACAGTGGTTGATGTTTTTTATCAGTATTTTTACTATTATTATCGTTGTTCTCTGTGCTTTTCATCGCCGTCAGACCCTCAGTAATAATACATGCGGATATAACCTTTTACGTGTCAGCGTAAAACGTTATGTAGAAGCACCAAACTTATATCACACACAAAAAAGTTATTGTATCGCAAAATGCGGAATAACCTCGTGCTGATGAAGTGTTTTTGATGCTCTGATTTAATTAATCACTATCATCCCATCCCCCTCCACCCTCCCCTCTGTCCCTGTATAGTCCGTGATTGATGGTCACAGAGAAATAAGTCGGCAATGGACCATTATGCCCAAAGACGGGATAACGCCGTCAAAATGAGACCAATCAACGTATAATAACTAGCCAATTACATTTGTGTTTGGTTAACTCGACGCGCTGGCCGGCCACTGCATTGCCAGGAGGCGTATTAATCAGCGATCGAGGCATTGCTTCACTGTGCTTGTCATTGGCGGGGCTCAGAATAAAAAATAATGTCACGCAAAAAATGTACTGATTAGTGTGTCAGGGCCGGGGAGCATGACGGGTGGGGGGAGGATCATGTAAACGCTAAATGCCAAAGTTGTCAAGATGGATCTGCCAGACACGTGTTGAACTAGTCCAGGATTGAATTGAGAGTAGAAGGACGGGCTAAGGGCGGGAGACGGGCCAGCCAGGGACATGAAGACAGCGGAGGCGCGGAGGAGAAGGGGCGGCCAAGGGCGTAGGGAAGGAGCCGCGCGGGGCCGCCTAAGTGTTCATTACAAGGCGGCTCCCTCGCTGATTTTGTAATTAGCGAAGTGCAGCTCGCCCGGCTGAATGAGTGTCTCTTGTAATTACTAGTAATTAGTAATGGCAATTAAAGTGCGTGAGCTGCTATTACGGCCCTGATGACAATATAATTCGTCAGATTAAATCCATTGCACCGCCGTCAGTAGCCTGGCACCATCACTTGCTCCAACCAGGATATTTTTCCCCCTCTCTCTTCTCCCCCTTCATATTTACGATACGTCCAGCTCTCAGCCTTGCTGGTAATTGCTTATAGCAGCCTTGCCTCCCTTCCTCCCTCCCCTCCACGCCCCTCATCTAAATCCATATCCTCCTAAAGCATTAAGAGAATTTGGTGTTCGATTATTTTTTCCCCCGCGGCACGTTTGTTAGTGGCTGTGTGAGGCTGCTTGACTCCCCACCCCGCGGCCACCCAGCACTGCCTTGTTACTGTGTTCCTGTGCCACCCTGCTCGACCCCATACTTGCATACATACATGCATATATATATATATATATATATATATATATATATATATATATATATATATATAGATATATATATATATATATATATATATATATATATATATATATATATATATATATATATATATATATATATATATATATATCCATGTATACATATATATGTTCATTCATATAATTTTACCATTTCTTGTAATACTTTTAGCAATCAATTAATAATCAATCCATCACTCTTTTGAAACAGAGATTCTAACGAACTAAAGTAAACTTTAACGAAAAACAATCAACGAATCTCAGTTAAGGAAATCGCTAACTGTTGACACAAAACTAAGAAAAACAAACTTCAAGAAACAGCTGGTGCTAGTTGAGTGCTAATACTGACCCTTAGTGCAATAGTGCGCTGCTGCTCGTCCGGCAAGTGTGCTATCCCCTGCCCCTTGATACCCAGTGGTGCTGTGGCGGTGACCCTCGACGAGCTGCAGACAACAGTGTGCCGCTCAGCCGCAGCCTGAGCACGCCCAAAGAGCCCTGAGTGTCGAGCCCAACACTCGCGCTCGGGAAGACAACCTATAAAAAAAGTAACTGGAAAAGTCCTTCGTGTGTAAACAAGAACAACTAAAACACAAAAAAGATAGTTAAAAGGCAAAGCAAACAAACCAAAAGGCACTTAAAACTTGATAGCCCTCTTGTTCTGTTGTGTGTGTTCAAAAAGCCGTAACCATCTTCCCCACCGCCACCATGTACGGAATGCAAGACTATGGCCCACCCCCTCCGGAAATGCAATATTTCCCCTTCAAGCGGGAACATGAGGTAAGGAAGACTTTTGTGGTGTTGTGTTTAGTGATGTTCAAAGTCAGGTCAAGCCACTGTGGCCTGCAACACAAGGATCTTATTTGTATTCATCATATTTTTTTTCTCCCATTCAAAGTGCACTATGTGTCTGTGTTTGTGTTTGTGTTGTGTTTGTGTATTTCTCGCTGCCAGCTGTCCGCGCTCAGATGGATATTTCTTAACATGTTCCCTTTGTCGAATCTAACTTTTTCCACTTATTATATATTTACTGGGGTCTTTCTAGTGATTCTCTCTCTCTCTCTCTCTCTCTCTCTCTCTCTCTCTCTCTCTCTCTCTCTCTCTCTCTCTCTCTCTCTCTCTCTCTCTCTCTCTCTCTCTCTCTCTCTCTCTCTCTCTCTCTCTCTCTCTCTCTCTCTCTCTCTCTCTCTGTCTCTCTCTCTCTCTCTCTCTCTCTCTCTCTCTCTCTCTCTCTCTCTCTCTCTCTCTCTCTCTCTCTCTCTCTCTCTCTCTCTCTCTCTCTCTCTCTCTCTCTCTCTTCATGTCTTTTTTTCCTGTGAGGTTCAATATCTATCTTGCCATCTACCTATTCCTCTATTCCCAGCCGGCCCCAGACGGTGGTGGGCGGTGTTGGTATCTCAGAATACCAGCCTCATTTCCTTTTGTTCAGAACCGCCTGCTTTTTACCCCACTTTTTCTAATTGGCTTCTCAGCGGGACAATACTTGATTAAGGTTGAAGCTGGAGCCAGTGTAGGTTGTGTTGGCTTTTCCGTGGACTCACACGACTTAGTGCGGCCATTCGTTGGTGTCAGCGAGCGGACGGCCAAGGAAATTTTGTAAGAGTTAAGTGTGTGGAGTTCGCTCGGCCCGCTGCGGTCTGGCCCACTCCATTCTTCCGTTTATCTTTTTTTTTTTTCTTTACGTGTCCCGCCCGTGACTTTAATTAGGTGGAACTGACTCGATACTTGCTGGTGTAAGGAAATTGATTACAGGTGTTCTTTTTCCATGTCTTGCCTCGTGAGACTCTTCCAATAACGTGAAATCAATGGGTTCTCCTGAAGACATGAGTTCGCTTTCTGCGCCTCATTGTTACTGTGTGAGCGCGCGAGATATTTTCTTGGAGGCATCGAAAACCCTTCTATCTAACATGACCGCCGTGATCTAACCCGCCGTAGTGGCCCTCGGTACATAGGTGATGCATCCAGAGGGCCGCTCGTATGCCTGTGGTCAAAAGGAAGGGTCACACTTTTGGGCCACGAGCTAGTGAAGGAAACAAAAGAAGGGGAAACCTGCCGCTGCTCTGCCCTCACCTGTACACAAAGAAAGGTAGACACAGGTAGACAGGACTCCGATTTTTTTTCCCTTATACTTCAAACATTAGCTTCAAACCCTTAATTCATACCACCATTACTAGCGGGTTCCTTATAGCCCAGAATGACGAATATATATTGCAGGAATTAATTCTCCTCTCGTTCATTTTCTTTTGTCGTATATTCTGGAGCGTTTACTACCCCGTGATCCTCATAGGCAGATAATTTACGTCTTTTTTCCTCCGTCCAAAACTGCGTGCGGCGTCCCGATGTGCCGCCGCTGCATTACGGCCGCGATGCCCACTCAGGATAAATATTAGATGATCAAAAGCGGGCGCGGGATTCTTCTGGGTAATTACGGCCAAGAAGAGAACCGTCGAGCGCGGGTCAGCGGTAATGGAGAGCATTTGTCCGGCAGCCCACCACGCGGCGCCGATCAAGCCGGGCGTGCGTGTGTGTGTGTGTGTGTGTGCCCGTGGTGAGCCTCATGATGCCGAGGTTTTTTCTTGCTCACGTTGTTTGGTGCTCCAGTGTGTGTGTGTGTGTGTGCGTGTGTGTGTGTGTGTGTGTGTGTGTGTGCTGTGCTTCGTTCAAGGTCGTCGCCACTTGTCACTTTCCGTCTTCACCTCCCCTCCGCCTCGAGACTCCCGTGGGCGGGGCGGCGGGGCGGGACGGGTGTCGCCTCCTTCACACTCCGCGGCGGATGTGGGCCCTGCGTGATCGCTTAATGGGTTCCCGTGTCGGCGCGGCGATCAAGGTCACTCTTACCCGCCGCTCCCAGGCCATGGCCCACTTCCCCTTCTGAGCCGTGTCAGGCAAACCTATTTTTCATCTATTGACGATGTAATTGCACGGCGATGTGTAGACACGCATATTTAAATGTATACTTCTTTTGCATACCCTTCTGTATAAGTGCGTCTGCCTTTTACTTAGTTTAGAAAGTTTTGACAGCCAGGGCCACCGACGCGGCTCCGAGGCAGTGCCAAACTTGGCTGGTGGAAGGCGAGCGAGAGGGAGGCGATGAGGTAGAGAGGGAGAGGGAGTGAAAAGTGTCGATAAAACTTTAATATGTCGCCACACCTGCCACACCCCAGCCACACCACCGCAGCCCACCTCAGCCTGAGCCACAGCGAGCCTCCATAACCTCGTCGAGGCACTAGGCACCATTATAACTGTGCGAGAGAAATATATGCTTATTATAATTGTTTAGTTAGCCGAGTTACTGGGAGATTTAAGTTTAAAATTTCGAAAAAAAACAAAACAAAGAAGGCGTTAATGCTGTTGAACTTATCGATGTACAACGTTAAAGATATATGTGGCTTAATGTACGAAGAGGAGGAAGAGACGAAGGAAGAGGAAGAAGAAAGACGAGGAGAAGGAGGAGAAGGAGAGGCCAGGTGTGCAGCGGGTCGTAGTCTACCTGCCCCCTGCCGTGATGTTGCCACGCTCCTGCCCCTCTGCCTCTCTCTCGTCGTTGCATCATAGCGTTGGTTGCAGCCGCTCCTCGTTCCTCGTACCCCTGCATCTTCATCCCCGCGTCACATGTCACTCACTCGCACCTTTGCCTTTATACTCACCTGCCGTCAATGTGATCAACTCAATTAGATGAATATTTACTCGTCCCTGGTAGTTATTGCGTTCAAACTACTCCGGTAACCACGACGAAAGAAGAACAAACAGGGAATGAGAAAAATGATAGGTGGCCAGAAAAAGCGAAGCGTAGGAATGAGAGAATAAAGAGAAAGAGAGGAATTCGGTGGGTCCATGCCATTGAAACGAGCTTGGGAGGAGTAAACCACAGATCGTCACCTCTAGCGGCGTGTCTGCGTTGGGGTTTGGCACTGTCCTCCCCCTGAGCCTTTCAATTATTATGAACCAGCGGTGAGACAAGGGCAGCCACCCGCCCGCCATCAGCTATGCCGTCACCGCGCGCCACAAGACCTCCCTCGCCCCACCCAACAGCCCGATTTGGGGAGGAAAAAGTAAGAAAATGCCTGCGAGCCTTTTATATCCCACTTTGTACACGAGTTCTGCGGGAGTGCGCGGCGTGTACTAAGGGTGCGTGCGTGCGTGTGTATGCGTGTGTGTAGGGGATGGAGGGGTTGAGATGTGCAATTGAAAAGTGGTGGACGTAGTAGTGGTATAGTAGAGGTAGTTGTTTTACGGTATCCTTAACTATTGCCGACCATACAATATCATCGTCCCGTATTCATTTCGAAGTCAGTCATTCAGAACATTTTCACTTTAATTATTCGCGTTTCAAACCGTCACCACGAAATTGAGGAATCATATAGCTAAAATAAAAGGGAAATCTCAAAGTGGGCTGCACCGCTTAACGAACAGATAGACCAGTGGTGATTCGTGAATGCTAACTCTAAAAACAAGAAAAAAAACATACTACAACAGGTGTTACTTTGTATTAACCTGTGTATATGTGTAGTCTCTCTTTCTCTATCTCTGTTTATCTCTTACACACACACACACACACACACACACACACACACACACACACACACACACACACACACACACACACACACACACACACACATCCCTCCCCCCGTAACACACAAACACCACCACCACCATCATCATCATCATCATCATCATCATCCTCTGCATCAATTCAATACGCCCCTTTCTCTCCTATACCCATCTACCCACCCACCCACCCTCCCAACCGCCCTCCTACCCCCCTTTCCATGCTAAACACTCCGACAACACACACACGCTCCCGAAGGCTCCCATTATGCGCCCTTATACGCCTCGTCGGGAGTGGCAATCTGCTGACCATCCTCGTCGACTTGGATTTTTCTTGTCACAGCGAAATGAAGCATCGCCGCCGCCGCCCGATGCCGCTCGCTGTGCCCCAAGTTGAGATCGACCGGCCGAACGCAACCCCATTAACTGCATCTCCGTGTTGGTGGGGGGGGGAGGGGAGGGAGGAAGGAAGGTGTAGGGGAAAGTGAATGGGGGGGGTTCTCTGTGTGTGTATGTGGAGGTGGGTTCTGTTTGTGTGTGTGTGTGTGTGTGTGTGTGTGTGTGTGTGTGTGTGTGTGTGTGTGTGTGTGTGTGTGTGTGTGTGTGGATAAAAAAAGGAAGGAAATTGATGCGGGATCCAAATTGACTCCATTAGCTTTAGCATTCTCTCTCTCTCTCTCTCTCTCTCTCTCTCTCTCTCTCTCTCTCTCTCTCTCTCTCTCTCTCTCTCTCTCTCTCTCTCTCTCTCTCTCTCTCTCTCTCTCTCTCTCTCTCTCTCTCTCTCTCTCTCTCTCTCTCTCTCTCTCTCTCTCTCTCTCTCTCTCTCTCTCTCTCTCTCTCTCTCTCTCTCTCTCTCTCTCTCTCTCTCTCTCTCTAGTATATTTTTTTCTCTTTTATTGTGGCTAGTACATAAGAATAATCCACAAGAATGCATAAGCAGCACTATCTCTCTTTTTTTTATGGCGTCGAATTTGCGCTCCACAACATTCCCGAACCTGACACGTGATAAGGAGTAAATTTTAATGAGATGAATTACCCATTTTGCATTATCACGGCGGGACTAGCGCGTTGGGAAAATAATAATACGCTTCGTCCTCCTCCTCATCTTTTTCCTTCTTGCGCAATCTTTTCATCCTTCTTTAGCTGTATGTATTAACTTCCTATACCCGCTTCCTTCCTCTCCTCCACCCATCCTTTCTTTTCTTCCCTGCTTTTCACTCTCCTCCCGTTCCACCTGCTCCCTTCTCCTCAACCAAATCTTACTCATTCTCTCCCTTTCTACGCTGACTTTTCCTTCTTTTCTAACAGTATGTCTCAACTTCCTACCTCTCTTTTCTCTTCTCCATTCACCCATCACTTCCTTTCTTCCCTGCTTCTCACTCTCCTCCTGTTCCACCTGCTCCCCCTTCCTCAACCAAATCTTACTCATTCTCTTCCTTTCTACGCTAACTTTTCTTTCTTTTTTAACAGTATGTCTCAACTTCCTTAGTCTTCCTACCTCTCTTTCCTCTCCCCCACCCATCACTTCCTTTCTTCCCTGCTTCTCACTCTCCTTCCGTTCCTCCTGTTCTCCCTCCTCCACCCAAACCTTTCTTTCCTCCACCTCTTCCCTCTGCTCCTCGTCCTCCTCCTCCTCCTCCTCCCTCTCTCCGCCCCAGCCGGCCAAAGCGCTCAACAATTCAATTTAGCGGCTGCAGTGACAGTAATTGCCACAACCTAAAGGCCCATAAACGACTTGCGGTCAGATGTGGTCCTGGCGTAGGTTTTGTAAATTGGCTACTCGTCGGAGGAAAAAACCCGCCCCTGTGGCTTAATCCAGTGGGGTGCGGACGGACGGACGGACGGTCGGATTGGCGAACGGATGCACATACACACGGAGGGACGGTCATCCTCTCCACGCAAGCCATCCGGAAGGCACCTAACTACCCTCCTAACAGTCCTCAGCGGGGGAAGCCGAAGGAAAAAAATGACCCTCTTTGCGACGCCGCCTCAATGGCCAAGATGATTTAGGAGCGGCGAAGATGGAGCCGAGGCGTGCGGGGATTGCCGGCTGTTAGCGTGAAGGGGCCAGATGAATATCGCGCGATAACAAATGAACGGCAATTTGTATCCCGCGCAACCAGTCTTTCGCCCCTTTCTTTCACGCCGAGTCGAACGGCGGTGGACGGGCGGACGGGAGATTGTGTATTTCTCCTCCGTTTCCTCCACATCCTTCTTTCTATGTAGTGTATATCAAGATGAAAAGTATGAAAGTACGTGTGAAGGAGCGCGTGTTTTCACAAATCTATTTCGTAACTACCTAAAAAACAACGACTAACGGCTGTGATATAATAGCTGCAATAGTGACACAAAAACAGAGAGTGGTGGAGGAGGAGGAGCGAGGTATAGCGGCGGGGATGGTGTCTTCGCGTGGCGCCCCTCCACCTCCCGCCCTCAAGATGGTGTGGCGAAGGGCGTCGTAATTGCAGGCAAGGATGTTGTGATAATTGCACGCTGCACAATAGCCCGATCCACGCCTATATCCGGCCCGCGAGCCAGAAGGGCGGCGGAGGGACGGCGGCATCTCCACGAGGCCTCAGGGACATCGGGGGAGGCGTGAGGAGGAGGTGGGGAGGACCTTACAAACTCCCTAACGGCGAGCGATGGGCCGGCTTCCCTGGGACCGTGGTAGACAAAAGCCGTTCCCGCGCAGCCCCGCCGTAGTAAGACAGATAATTAATCGCAATTTACAAGACGGACACATTAGCAGTAAAATTGCCTCTCCTAATGTCACTTGGCTTTAGTTCTTGGCCGGGAAACTGCTCTTATATTTCACGGGACGACTTTTTTGTGTGTGTTTGTGTTCTCTTTCTCTCGGGAGGACATTCTTTCGTTTACTGTGTCTTATTCTGTGTATGTCGCGGGCGTCGTCGATAAAAAATTCAGTATTCATATTCAGTATTGCCCTACCTTTTTACCGTATGGTGTAACTTTTTCGTCACGGAGTTTATTTTGTCGATATTGATCTGATTTTGCATTCAGGATATAAAAGCGGATAAAGTAAAACATCCATGATTACGAAGGGAAGTTAGAGAAGGGGGAGGAAGAAGGAGGAGGAGGAGGAGGACGAGGAAGAAGCCGAGGTGAAGAGAAAACAATCATTGCACCTGGCTTGTTCCTCCTGATGGCACAACTAAACATTAGAGAACAATAATACTTACCACTCATTAACACACACACACACACACACACACACACACACACACACACACATAAGGAAGCAGCACCCACAAACAACATAACACCCGGCCTCTCCTTTTGTTATATTACCTTCCTGTTACCTGATTACTTTCCTCCTATACCTGTGTGGTCACCGCCGCGGCCTGGTCCTCGTAGGTGCCAGAAGAAGGAGAAGGAGGAAGAACAGGAGAGGAACAGGAGGGAATTAAGAGGAGGAGGAGGAGGAGGAGGAAGAGGCCAGAATTAACAATGCTGACACTATGAATACTAAAGATGAAGGAGTGATTAGACGTGACCCTCCTCCCTTCTCTCCCTTCCTACCTTTCCTCCCTTTCTTCTCCCTCCCTCTCCCTTCCTCCTATCTCTCCCTTTCCCTTTCCCTGACGCTATTCCTCCATCCCCCTTCCCTCCCTTTCCTCATTCCTCGCTCCTCCACTCATTTCCTCCCTCCGCCCCACCTCTGATATGCCGGAGATACAAGGGATTGATAAGATAAATGCAGGAGCCGAATTTATTATCTGATATATTCCGGATGTATGTGATTATCTCTAGTCTGGTAAAGCTGAGGCTGCGGAGCACGATTATTTTTTTTCATTTTAAGATTCAACTAAATACAAAATGAAAAAAAATGTTCATGAATCTGTGCGTCTGTATCTTCCAACCCTTTATATTAGCTGCCTATATTGTGCGTAGCGGCGGTCGTGTGCCTCCCAAAGCTGTATTCATGTGCGGTGTTTTATCCGTGTGTGTGATGGCCGGTAATTGGGCGCCTGGCTGAGTGGCTAATTGGCTGCCTGACCGACTGTATGGTTAACGGAGTGGCAGCGCGCCGACCGCTTGGCTTACCTGTGTGTCTGTTGTTGATCGACTTACCTGCTGCTAAACGTGCGCCCCAACACGTAGGCTTTCTGGCATCCCTCTCTGACTGATTGACTTGATGGCTGCGTTAACTGGCTCTGTTTTTCAAGGGTGGGGGAATGACTGGTTTGTTTACGTGTTGAATGGGCGGATAACTGATTGATTATTTCGTTACCTGTATGTCAGAGGTATGGTTCTTCTGGCTGATATACTGTCTGGCTGACTGACTAGTTGGCTATATGGTTGACTGAGAAAATGATTGAGTGACTAACTGGATATATGACTGGTTGACTTCACTGAAAGATTGGGTGACTGAACTGACTAACTGGCTAAATGGCTGGTTGGCTGACTGATAAAATGGCTATATGGCTGACTGAGACGCTGGGTTACAGACTGATTAACTAGGTGTATCCTTGTTGGGGTTCGCTGACTGACTAACTGACTGCCTATATACTAGTGGGATTGACTGAGGGAGAAACCGGTAGACTGGCAAACTAGCCCTCTATCTGGTTGGCTGACTGAGGGTTTTGTTAGGTGAGTGATTGCTAAGCCTCGGAACAATTGCGTGAGGAGCCGCTCCGAGCCAAGTAACTGTTCACCTCCATGCCTAGTGAACCCGAAGTAACGTGCGTGACCTCAGCGGCTCATGTTATATTCTGCTTGGGGGATATTGATTTTCTTTCCCCTTATATCACTTTTCACTCCTACTCTCTCCTAGTCTCTCTCTCTCTCTCCCTCTCTCTCTCTCTCTCTCTCTCTCTCGCCCTCTTTTAATTCGCTCCTCCATTAATTTTTTTTCCTGCTTTTGTAATTATTTTATACGGTTGTTTCTCGACGTGTTTTTATTCCACTTTTCTTTTTCTTTTTTCCTTTTTTTTTTTTGGTCTTTTCCCCTCTTTCTTCAATTACCTTTCATGATCAGGTTAATTATTTTTCTTCTTTTCAGTCGCGTCTTTTTTTATTGCTTGCACTTGTTTTGATCATACTCTCTCTCTCTCTCTCTCTCTCTCTCTCTCTCTCTCTCTCTCTCTCTCTCTCTCTCTCTCTCTCTCTCTCTCTCTCTCTCTCTCTCTCTCTCTCTCCAGATTTATGTTGCGTCTGTTCTTTCAGGCTTTCGTATGTTCCTCTTTTTTGTGTGTTTCTAAGCTTTACAAACTATTTTTGAGTCCCCGTCTTCCTTCTTTTCTTCCTTCTTTCATTTTTTTCTTCGTGTCGTTTTCACCTTCGTCTGCGTTCGTTTTACACACTCCCCCCCTCTTTTTTTTTTTTTGGGGGGGGGCATCGTTTGTATCTGCCCCGATTCTTTCCGTTTGTCTCTCCGTTGTTGTTTTTCTCTCTTTTATTACTTCCCACTTTCCTCTCCTGTTCCTTCTGTTCCTTCTTGGTGTTTTATCTCCTCGCCTGTTCTTCGTGCTTGTTTCCTTGTTTTGTTTTGTTTTTCTTTTGTTTTGTTTTTTCTGCCTTGTATCCGCTTTTGAGCTCTTTAAGTTACATGATTTTTTTAGTTATCTTTTCTTATTTTTCGTTTGTCTGTGTGTGTGTGTGTGTGTGTGTGTGTGTGTGTGATCTCAATGGATGTTTTATTTTCTTTCGTGTTTTTATTAACCTCTTCATTCAACCTCTTCGTCTATGCTTCTTTTTTTATCGTTTCTTCTCCTTCGTCTATTGAGTTGCATTCCTTCACCAAAGCTAGTTATTATTTTTTTCTTATAATTCAATCTTTTTTTTTTTTTGTATCCTGCTACTTTACGCGTCATTCTATCGCATTCATTGTATCTCTTTCCCCCTAAACTTGTTCTTATAATCGTCTTTTCATCTTAATACCTCCCTTTTTTCATAATTAGGAATAACAACAATGAAAAAATAGCTATAGAAACGTCATCATCATCTTTCACCTCCTTGTTTTCCTCTTCCTCCTCCTCCACCTCCTTGCGGCCTCGTAAGACTGGTAGCCGGGCGAAGGATGCACTGTCATGTTTTTTGTGGCTTGGCTTCGCCCTAATAGATAAGGGAGAAGAAGGAGGCAGGAACAAATAACACATCACACACGCACATCAAATTCACCAGATGCAATTTTCTTAATGTTCACCCTTTCTTCCCTCCCTGTCCTAGCGGCCGACTATATAGGTGGGTCAGTCTACACACGTGAGGGAGAGTGAGTGAGTGTGAGTAAGGGAGAGAGAGATGTGAGGGGGGGGGACGCGTGGAGAGGCCAGGGGACGCAGAAGAGGCTAGTCTTTTGTGCCATACGTGTAATATGTACTCAAGGTAGCTAACGAAGAAGGGAGGAACGGAAGGATTAACGTTTCGTGCTACCAGTGACGTTTGTTGGTATGAAGTCCCTCTGGTCCTCCTCCTGCATATACTTTTTTGTGATTCTGCTACGTAAGGTTTGGTCATGAGGGAAGTGCACGGTGTAATGCGTGTTTGTATAGGAAACGAGTGCGCGTGGGAGTGAGGGTGCGAGTGAATGAGTGACCGCGACGAAGCTATACGGAAGACGATTGTAAAGCTGCGATAAAAATATCCGAGACGGGCGTAACACCGGGAGTGAGGCGAGGGAGGCGAAGATCTTGAATGTGACGTTTTAATAGCTCTCTCCCGGACCTCGGCTTTCCACGCCTCCCTCTCCTCTTCTCTCCCTTTCTCTCCCTCTCTTCACCTCTTAGACCTCTCCTCTACGGCCCTGAGCCCCGACTGAGCCTCCTTCCGTCCCTCCAGATGACACACAACTCTCCAGCGGCCCCTACCCCCCTCCCTCAGCCCCCAGCCCCCACACAGACCCCCGGCAGCAAGAACTAAGCCTCACCTCGGTCAGAATGCGGCGGCAGCCCTGACTCGATGCATTGTGGGAAGGGACGAAGCATTACAGACAGGTAGCGGGAGAGGGCTGGTCTGCGGCGGTCGGTCTGTCTGTCGGTCGGTGGGTCTGTGCGGGGGAAGGGAAGGTGCGGGAGGGAGTTGAGGGAGGAGGTGACTGCTATAGACTGAGTGTGTAAAGCAGGAGTATGTGGTGTGCGTGTGTAGGTACAGCCTAATTGGTTGATTTGTGGCGTGTATTTTTGCCCCGCGAGTTTCAGAAGAATGGAATGAAAGGAAGCAGAGTAACGGGGTGGAATATGCGATGCGGGAGGAAGAGGGAAGAGGGAGAGAGAGGGAAGGGCTGCAAGAAGGAGAAACCAGAACGGATGGGCTGCTGAAGGTTAATCAATTTCTGGAACATAAATTAAGGACTTCCCTACACACACAAAAAAAGGAGGCGCCTCACACACTTACCTTCTGCATCCTTGTCTAATGTGGCAACGTGGGCTTGAATACTTAAGTAACTCCTGCTCTCGATTCCCCCCCCCAACCGCCCCCACTTTACCTCGCCTCTCCCATCTCCTTAGCCTCTCTCTCCCTCTCCCCTCTCCTCTTCCGTCTCCCTGTCTTCCCCTCCTCCTCCTTCTCCTCCTCACTCTCCTGGGCCCGCTGAAGAGAAAGAGCGATGAGGAGGAATTGAAGGTGCAGGAGGAGGAGGAGGAGGGCCGAGAAGAAAGTAAAGGTGATGAAGATGACGAATAGTAAAAGCCAATCCAAAGAAAATGGGAAATAATTGCCGTTATTTTTTGGGGGGTGAGGGGTTCTGCGTGTGTGTGTGTGTGTGTGTGTGTGTGTGTGTGTGTGTGTGTGTGTGTGTGTGTGTGTGTGTGTGCGCTCTTCGACAAAGGAAAACACAAACAAACGCCAAAAATGGAAAGATAAAAACAAGATAATCCACAAAGACAACAAACAAGCTATTAAGAAGAGGAAGAAAAAGAAGAAAAAGAGAAGAAGAAGAAGAAGAAAAGAAGGAAATGCAAATGAAAAAGTAGAGGTGGAACATGAAGAAGCAAGAAGAAAAAAAAAGAAAAATGAAGAAAATGAAGAAGCCGAAGAAAAGACAGAACAAAGAAGAAGAGGCCGAAAAAAAGAAGAAAATATCGTAATGAGCATCAAATTATCAGTCTACCCAGAAATCTTGTATAGCCGGGACTTCAAACACAACGACCTCTTCCCGGAATCGCCGTGCACAGCTTCCACAACTAAGTCAGACGATAACATAATGAATCCCCTTCTGCGAAAAATCTCCCAGCATGGAAAAGATAATTATAATCAAGACTCCATGACGATAATAATTAATTAGATTACAGAAGAGAGAAAATGGAAGAAAGATAAATAAGAATCCGTACTGTTGAGAAGTTAGGTAGAGGAAGCCATTTTGAGAGAGAGTGGGAGAGAGAGAGAGACGGAGGGAGAGAGAGGAAAGAGAGGAAAACCGGCTGTGAAGAATCGAACACCCTTTTTCGTGTCGGGGAATAGGCTAAAAGGTGCGCAATAATTCAGTCTGTGTCGCCGGACCTTATCGGCTTAACGCGAGGGGGAGGCGGCCGTTTTTCCCCTCATTTCTTACAGCGTGGGAAAAGAGGTTTGTTTTTCAGCTTACTTCCTGGACCCAAGACGGAGGAGGGAGCGGCGAGGGCTGGAGCGGCCGGGCGAGGGAGGGAGAGAGAGAGTGAGAGTGGGAGAGAGAGAAAAGATGTGGGCAGGATGGAAAAGTGAGAGAAGCGGGAGCGAGCTGGAGGGAAAGAGAGAAATTGTACATCCGTTGGGTGGGAATGGACACAGAGAGAGAGAGAGAGAGAGAGAGAGAGAGAGAGAGAATGAAATTAGAAAACTGAAGAAAAAATCCGTTCTTTATCCAACACTCCCCTTTCTCTCTCTCTCTCTCTCTCTCTCTCTCTCTCTCTCTCTCTCTCTCTCTCTCTCGCTCTCTCCTCATCTCCTCTTCCATTTTCTCTCTTTCCTTCCCCTCCCTACCCTTCCCCACCCCCTTCATCATACTCTCTCTCTCCTCAACCTCCCCTCACCCACCCCTTCTCCTCTCCTCTCCCCCCATGAACTGTCCCTCTTACAGACCCAGCAGAGAGTAAAATTGACAAGTTCACTGGCAATAGAAAAAGGGAAATTAATAATTATGCCGCTACTTAAATGTTAACAAAAGAATATAATTTGTAGTCGACCACTGAATCAAGGGGAAGACGGACTTTGGCCCCCCCATAAGTGTCTTGGGTTCGTGTGTTGAGTGTCGTATTTTGGTCCCTATGGCCAGGCCCGCTCTGTCCCAGCTGATTATCTCTCGTGAGGGTAATAATTTCAGGGTTATTTGTAAAGAGTTGCAGTAATTACTCGGGAGGTAATTTATGCCATTTTCAGGAGGAAGAGGAGGAGGAGGAGTTGGAGTTGGAGGATGAAGGTGCGGGAGAGTGGGAGGTGGAGTGGGAGGAAAAGGATGACTAGGAGGAGAAGCAGTGGACGGACAAGGGTGCACGAGAAGGAGGAGGAGGAGCAATAGTGAGAGAAAGAGGGTAAGAAGGAGGAAGAGGAGCAAAATGAGAGTGTACGTAGGAGGAGAGCAAGGGTGGTGGAGAAGGAGGAGGAGTGGGAGAAAGAAAAGATGGAGGAGGAGCAATAGTTAGACTGAGTTAGAAAGAGGAGGAGCAGGAGGAGGAGGAAAAGAGTGAGAAGGAAGATAAAGAGCACTAGGAGTAAAATGGTGAGCAGTAGAGCAGGAGAAGCAGAAATGGGAAAGGTAGAGAGAATGGATATATAGAAGAGAATGAGGAGGAGAAGGAGGATGAAATGCTGTGTGGGTGTCTGAAGAAAGGCCGACCACCAGAATTAAATAGGGGTAGAAAAGGTAAGATTTTTTGTGCGGACCTAAATTTTATTCCTTTCCTTCCTTACGTAAAAGTGATGACGTGTGACCTCATCCAAAGGGGAAAGAAGAAAAACACAGTCATCAAACACAATAAACACAAATGAGGTACCGAAATTTTGGAAGGACAAGTAGATAAAAATAAGGAAAAAAAGTAAGGAAAATATATCATCCAGGATTATATTTACCACCGGATATTGCGATCGTGACGGAAATATTAGTATAGTAAAACAATTAAAATAAATCTCGACGTGAAATATTTCCGGGGAGAGAGAGAATTCGCCATTTTTTTCCTCCCTCTCTCTCTTTTTCTCTCTCTCTCCTACCGACCCGAACTACTTTGTTATGCCGGATTTTCAGATAATTCCGCGCTGAAGGAAATCCCGTGGTAATTATAAGATGATTGAGGATAATTAATGAGGCTGAGGTCACGTCTTGGGAAGAATAATTTACGCTTGATAAAAGAAGTCTTGGCCGACGGCTCCCACCTGGCGGCCTGACCTGTGAGCGGCGGCGGCGGGGGGGGGGAGATTGGGGGCGGGTCTGTTTATACGCGTTTCTTACCTGGACATTACCTGGTGACACGTTATATTGGTGCCGTTATTGCCACGACTACTACCACTCCTACTACTACTACTACTTCTACTACTACTTCTACTACTACTACTATTACTACGCTATTTCTCCTTTTACTGATTCTACCTTTACTTTTTTATTGCCTTTACTACGGTTTCTATTACTAATCTAAGTGCTCTCTCTCTCTCTCTCTCTCTCTCTCTCTCTCTCTCCCCCCCCCTAGTGGCTTCTTAGCGTATTAAATTCTTATACGCGGATGAAGGGCGTATAGCTGGCCGCGTTTGTGAACGGTTAACAGGCCGTGTGCGTACAGCGGCGTACATGTGTGTATACAAATGGTCGGCCGGCGTAAGAGGTTAGAATTATTCACCGTCGCTGCGCGTATATTCGTCGTCTATTTGATGGTATTATGTCTGTCACTTACTCGCTCACTCTCTCTCTCACTCACTGTCGATTGTGTGTGTGTGTTTGTGTGTGTTGGTAGGGGGGAGGGTAGGGGGGGGGGGGGGCTGTGTGTGTTGTTATTTTTTTCGTAGCGATTTTGATTTTTTTTTTTTTTTTTAAGTAATGAGCGGAAATGAGTCATGTTCGTGCGTATATTTGTTTGCGTTCTCTTTTGTTTTTGTTTGTTTTGATTCCTTCTCTTCTTTTTTTTTGTTCCTTTTCTTCGCGGATGCAATTGTTTCACTTTCTCCTTTCCTTTCATCGATCGCTGTTTATATATTTAATGGAACAGTCACACCACTCCCTTCTCTCTCTCTCTCTCTCTCTCTCTCTCTCTCTCTCTCTCTCTCTCTCTCTCTCACCCACACCCACCCACCATCGTCATTATCTCCATTATCATCACCCTCGCCGTCCCTGTCATCAGCGCCTCCTCCTCACACGCCCCTGAGTTGCCCTGACGAAGGTGGAACACGACCTCTTCCATCTAATTAGGTCACGCCCCCCGCTGCCGCCCCTGTAATCCCGCGGCGTCTCTCGGGGGCGTGAGGGACACAAGCTGTTGCCTTCGGGTCCCTCATGTGCTGCTTTTACCCCTCCCCCCCTTCCCACCTCTCTCCTCTTCCTCCTCCTCCTCGTCGTCGTTGTCCTCGTCCTCCTCCCCTTCCACCTCTTTTCCGTGGAGATCTCGATGATAAAAGGTCGAGGTGTGTTGCGATTACCTATGTGTACAACTTTGTTTTCTCCCTCACTCTCGCTCTCGCTCTCTCGTACAGGTGTATAAGGAGGTGTTTTCGGTAATTTCCTGTTTATTTTCCATGAACTAATGTCGAGACGAGGCTCTATAGTTGTGTATCTCATTTGTTTACTCCTTTATTCGGTTGTTTTTCGATAGTATAATGTTAAAACGTGTATTATTTGGATATATTTAATTCCTTTTAGTTCTCCTCTTTACTACACCTCAACCAAGAAGAGTATTACAGGATGAAGTGTTAGCGTCCTCTTAGGTTTTTTTTTTCCTCTCTTCCTCTCCGGCCTTCAACCCCCTCGGCCTGATATGACTTAAGCCGCGATGCTCACCTGATGTGCTTTCCAAATTACAGTCATTCCCGGTGGCAGGTGAGTCACGACGGGCCACCTTATGGAGCTAGGAAGGCGTTCATTCATCCCCATTTTTCCCTCGCGTCCTCATTATCCGTGTTACATTTTCCTGTTTTTTCCCCGGCTGTCCTTTGTCCTGGCGGCGCTGGAAGAAGGACGATCAGGCGCAGGAAGCTGGAGTGTTGGATGCGAAGGCGGCAGATGGTGAGGAGGCGTTTGAACCTTCATGCCGGGAGAGGTCACTGCGAGGGAGCGGACTTGACTAGCGAGAAAATTATAGATCGCGTTTATTAGCCGGTGAAAGAGAGAGAGAGAGAGAGAGAGAGAGAGAGAGAGAGAGAGAGAGAGAGAGAGAGAGAGAGAGAGAGAGAGAGAGAGAGAGAGAGAGAGAGAGAGAGAGAGAGAGAGAGAGAGAGAGAGAGAGAGAGAGAGAGAGAGAGAGAGAGAGAGAGAGAGAGAGAGAGAGTGTTTGCATGTGCGGTGTAGGTTTCGAATGACATCTTCGTTTCCTTGACATTATTGTCCCTGATTTTTATATTTATATTTCCTCCACTTTCGTGTCTCCCCGCGGCGTCGTGTTTCATCCAATCTGCAGTTTTTTTCCGCTTTTTACGCACTCCTGAAAGTCTCGGTTCGGGGCCTTTCACCTGCTTTATCATCTCCTGCTTCTTCTTCTTCCTCTTCCGCTTCTTTTGTATTCGTATTCTGTGGTTATTTTTATTATTCTTATTTTTATTTTCCTTTTTTTCTTATTATTATTGTATACTTTTTTCTTCTTTTTCTTATTGTTGTTATTATTATTATTATTATTATTATTATTATTATTATTATTATTATTATTATTATTATTATTATTATTATTATTATTATTATTATTATTATTATTATTACTACTACTACTACTACTGCTAATATTACTGTTATTTGTGCTGTTTTTGTTCTTCGTTTTCTCTATGAAATTGTTCTACTACTTCTACGTCTTCTAATCACTACTATTTCTACTACTACTACTGCTGCTGTTACTACTACTATTACTACTACTGCTACAACTACAACCAATGCCGCTGCGATACTCCTTCCCATTTTCTCTCTTCCTCCTGCCCTATCCATCCATCCTGTGCTTCTCCTCTCCTCCGCTACCTCCTCCTCCTCTCCTCCAGCATCGTAAATATCTCCTCCAACATCTCCCTCGCCACCTCCACAAACACGTGAAAGTGAGACGAATCTCTCTTGTGGCCCCAAATTTCTCGGAAGGAGGACCAGCCCCTCTATCGACACTAAACTCACGCCTTTGAAGTCACCACAGCTTTTGTCTGACGCGAGGACCCAGGCCGCTCTCTCGCTCTCTCTTCCTTGGTCAAGTGGTCAGTGCGAGAACAAGAGAGAGGAGGTGAAGGAGGAGGAGAAGGAGGAAAGGGTAGAGGTGGAGGTACGGGCAGTGATGAGGGATGAAAGGGAAAAAAAAGTCGAAAATGATACAGATAATGAACGTAAGAAGAATGACAATGATGAGTTGGATCGTGGGTGATGGCGAAAGTGGATTGGGTAGGCTTTCTGTGTTTCTTTTGTTTCTGGATCACGCGGCTCATCAATACAGTATGGAAGGGACTTTGATGGAGATGATACGTTGATAATGGATACGTTTTGGGGGGAAAGGATGTTGGAGAATAGTTATTTGATTCTCTGGCTACCTTCAGTCATTCCCGCTACTTCCTCTCCTCCTCCTCCTCCTACTCCTACTCCTCCTCCTATATCGCAAAACTCGGGGAAAGGATGTTGAAGAAAAATAATTAGTTTCTCTGCCTACTTTTCGGTCATTTCCACTCCTCCTCCTCCTCCTCCTCCTCCTCCTGCGTGCCCGCCTCCTCATCAGACGGGCAGTTCTGTGTCAGCCGTCAACCGTAAAAAGGATCGGAGCACGTGCTGCCCTTTTTTCACGGACTAACAGATGCAATTATATTTTTTAATACATCGAAACACTCGTGATGGTTTTGAGAATCAACTCCCGGGCGGCCCTCGTGCAACATGGCCGGGGTGTTTCTCTGTGTAAAGATGTTGCGTGTTGTTATGATGGATGTTGAAATTAGGTCGATAGATAGACTGTAACAGATGAACATATATACAAATAGATAGAAAAATAGATAGAACGTTATTATATTCATTCTTTTGTTTACTTGTACATTTCAAAAGGCATTGCACATAAACAGACATAAGATTATTCGTTAAATATCTTCAGTATTGCCAAGAACAACGACAAAAAGAGATACACACGCTATTCACCGATTACTTCTACATTTTCGCAGCATCAGTTCGCCATGGCTAAAGTACCGGGAAATCCTGATATGAGTCCAAGGAAGTAGAAAATAAGCGACCATTGCATTGTTTGTTGTTTCTTGCTCTAACATAAAAATGATAACGCTAAATAAATAAAAACATATTTTTCTCAAATGAAAAGTATCCACGTTTATGTCTGCATGTGCTGCGTTTTTTTCCCTCCTAAGAATTGATACAAAGTGGCTATTTTTAGGGAATATTCCATTAGCTCAGCGGCGCAGCGTCCACATCGGCTTTGTTGTTGTTAATATTGCTCTTTTGTGATCGGTCAAGCGGCGGTCGGGGATGAAAGAGTGTGTTCTGATTGGTTTCTAGCAATTTACCAGACCTTTTGCCTTTTGTTTACGATTCTTTCTTTTCGAGGTGGACCGCGACTCCTTTGTGATCCTCCCAAGTTATAAGAATTTTGTTAGTTGGTTTTCCTATTCAATATTTAATGATTGTGATGATGCCGGCGAATTTCGGGTCGTAGAGAAAGACAGAAAGAGAGAGAGAGAGAGAGAGAGAGAGAGAGAGAGAGAGAGAGAGAGAGAAATGGATAGGTTGAGACAGAAAGAGAGAGAAATGGATAGATTGAGAGAGAGAGAGAGAGAGAGAGAGAGAGAGAGAGAGAGAGAGAGAGAGAGAGAGAGAGAGAGAGAGAGAGAGAGAAAGAAAGAGAGAGAGAGAGATGGATATGTTGAAACAGAGATAGAAAGAGAGATAGATGGATAGATTGAGAGAGGGAGAGAGTAAAAATTCCCCTTCTCGTTCAACTCTCAATCACTAGTCCCTTCAAGTCGACGCTTTAGACCTTCCTCACATTCCTTAAGTTACCCCTGTCCCGCCTCGTCATACCCGTGTCCCTGGGAAGTGTTGTGTCCCCAGCGGTCCTTCTTCGGCAGGGTATTTTGACCCCTTAGGATGGAGCACAATGTCCCCCGGTCCTCGTGCAAGTGTTCAACCCGCTCCGCCCATAATGATTCAGCTTAGTGTCTTTTCCTCTTTTATACTCCGTCCCTTTTTCTTTTCAGGGATCACTGAAAGAAACTATTGTCACGTGTCGCATTTGCCGGACAAAGCGAAATTATCTCATTTGTCGAGTGGTCTCATCCTTCCCTCCTCCTCCTCCTAATACTCCGCCTCCTCCTCCTCCTCTTCCTTCCCTCTTATTACGCCTCCTCCTCTTCCTCCTCTTCCCCCCCACCTCCTCTTCTCCTTTCCTCTCTCTCTCTCTCTCTCTCTCTCAGTCCCTCCCACCTCTCTCTCTCTCTCTCTCTCTCTCTCTCTCTCTCTCTCTCTCTCTCTCTCTCTCTCTCTCTCTCTCTCTCTCTCTCTCTATCTATATTATTCCTCTAATCCATCTTCCATCACTCTCAACCCTCTCGTTTCTTTCCACCTTTCCGCCGTAATGGGATTCAGCCTCGGGTATTTGTGCATTCTTCCTAATTAATCTGCGTCCTCTATGGTTGGCATGTTTGTTTTTATTAATATCATTCGTGCGTCTCGGCTTCATCTCCTCTCCCTGCTCCCTCTTAAACCCCATCCTCATCCTCATCCTGATCCTCATTTGTTTTTTTGTTTTGTTTTTTTGTTTTCGTTATTATCTTGTAGCGCTTTTCCTTCTCCTCCTCCTCCTCCTCCCTCTTCACCTTCACCTGCCCACAGCATTATCTTCTCCTCCTCCTCCTTCTACGCTTTGTTCTCCTCGTCTCCAGCTTTTCACTCCTCCTCGTTCTCCTCCTCCTCCTTCTCCTTCGCATCATCTTTCATTCTCATCCTCATGCCATTGTTATTCCCGTATTCCCCTTCGTCCTTCTTCCCTTCATCAGTTTTGACCCCGTCCTTATACTTATCCTTGCCCTCGTCATCATAACCCCTTCATCTTTCTTCTCATCCTTCTCCTTCGCATCATCTTTCATTCTCATCCTCATCCCATTGTTATTCCCGTATTCCCTTTCGCCTCGTCCTTCTTCCCTTCATCAGTTTCGACCTCGTCCATATATTTATCCTTGTCCTCCTACCCCGCCGCCGTCCTCCTCCCCCTCCCCCTCCTCCTCCTGGCAGCGGCTAAGGAGAGGCTGCTACTGTCTGTCTATCTGCCCTCAAGCACAAGGTTCGCGTCTTTTCTCCGGCATTGCATAAATTATCTCTGGGGGCGTTTTTTCCTCCTTCTCTATCCACTACAGAACCATATTTGGGATCAGTCAGTCTCTGATGATAAGGTCAATTAAGTAATAATTTAGAACTCGATAAAAACTTAATTCAACGCTCTGGTGGTCTATCAATATTCAGCCAAATGGTGCCGCGGCCCGACGCTGTATTTGGCTCTCCTCGCCTCCCATTGGTTGCCGGGGCCACGGATGCAAAGAAGGCGCCGCAAGATGATTGGTCGGCTGTTCCTCGGTCATCCGAGCCCTTGTCGTCACACTGGCCCTGATTATTTTATTTTAACTACATGTATCTTGAATATATATTTATTTTCTTTTTAATATATCAGTTTGATGTGGACTCTTGCTCATTATGTTGTCTCGGAGACTGACTGAAGGTTCCCAGATTCAAATATTTTCCCTCTCGTTTTTTCCCTCCATCCCTCGTTCTCTCTCTCACTTATTCTTCTTGGGGATGGAGGAAGGGGGGAGTGGGGGAGGCTAGAAACATCTTAACTAGGCTCCGTCGGATTTGGTCAAGGCTGCGTGTAGTGTTAACCAGCCTGTCTCTCCATCCTCGCCGCCTCCTTGATTAAACTTTCTACCCCGAGCTCTTCATCGCTCGGAGTCTCGCGGCTGCTCGACCTTATATTGCTGCGGGAGTTTTACACGGTGCGCGTTGACTGGCGGCTTGTGGAGGGTCGGTCAGCTGTTGTGTGAGGGGAAGGGGGAAGGAGGGGTGGAATGGGTGACGAGAGAGAGAGAGAGAGAGAGAGAGAGAGAGAGAGAGAGAGAGAGAGAGAGAGAGAGAGAGAGGAATATAAAAAACAATGTGTAATTCTTGGCAAAAGGAAGACACCAACACAACAATAACAACAACAATAATAGCAACAACAAAAACAACGACAGCAATAGTAACAAAAATAAGAATATCAACAACAACAACAATAACAACCTCGCCTCCAAAAAGCTCGCAGCGAAAAAAAAGACAAGATAAACAAACAGACAAACAATAACTAGAAGAAACGGGCCATACTCTCTCGGGGAAAAGACAAAAAAAAAATTGACGGAAAAATGAAATCACGACACAATTTCCAAAAGTCACGTTTTATTCCACTTTTCCCCTGTTCACTTTTTTTCCTCCTCCCCAATCACGAATTTTTGCTTAATTCTCTGCGATGTAGAGAGAATTACGACGACTCTCAAACTCGGCGCGAGGGAGACTTTTCGGATCCGGGTGTTGGACAGAAGCCGGGCCCCTGAGCCGCCGGGAACGTACTTGGGAGTGAGCGAGGGCGGGGGGCGGGGGGGCGGGGGGCCCGGAGGGGGCTAGGGACAGGGAGCAGGGGGTAGGGGGCGAGGGACGGTGAAGGGAATGCTTGTTTCTTCACCAATTTATTCTTGAATTGTGGATGGAAATGCGCAGTTTCTAATTAAGGGAAAAATTTCGCAGTAAAGATATTTCTTTACGCCGTCTCCAGAGGGGGTGGGGAGGGGGAGCTCGGGGGGGTGGAGGAGATGAGGGGATCCAAGTTATATTTGGATAAAAAATATATCTAAATTAAGGATAAATGCGTGTATTTCAAAGGGGGAAAAATGTATAAATATTTGAGTTCATGTGACATACGAAATCTGAAATTAATTTTGACATGTATTTTTTCACTTCTTTTTCGATATTTTTTTCCCGTCCGGTGCTTTCAAGTATTGACAGTGACTCCGCCGCTAATGGACGTGACCGCTTCTTTCCGCCGCGCCGGCAGAGGCGACTTGTGCACACGCTTGCCTTTACTCAGGTGGACGCGAACGCACACGCTCGCCCCCCTTGAGGCAGCGTGCACGGGAGGGTCCTGGTGGTGGCGTGCAAAGGGTCCTCCCAGTAAGGGCGTGATCAGTGCCGTCGAGAGTATCGTTGACGCTGACTTTTCCGTGATCAGTAACTCGGGTCGTAGCGTGCGCGGTGTTCCTGTCGGCCGGGCGCTGTCACTCCTGTCAATACATACTGTGAAGTGTCATAATGGTGGCGTGTAAACAGTTCTTGCAGTAATGGCGTGATCAGTTTTATCGAGTGTGACCGTATCAGTGATTAGCAACCGGTCGTAACTGCGCGGTGCTCCTGTTAGTCTTGTCTTTCCACTTCCTTTGTCACGTGCTCAGGAGTTCAGGAGTTCCTTAAGCTTCCTCCAGTGACAAGGCTTCTCACGTCACATTTCCCTTCCTACAGATGGTGTGGCGACTCATGTCACCCGTCACTGACTCGTCTACGGAAATATTTGCAGACATGTTATTGGGTTTGTCGCGAGCTCACGAGTTCAAAGATAGTGTTCCATAAGTTATTTTTCTCCAGTGACAAGGATCCCCACGTCACATTTCCTTCCCCCTAGACGGATTGGCGGCTCATGTCACCCTCCCGTCACTGCCTCGTTTGCGGGAATACTTGCAGACACGTTATTGGGTTTGTCACGTGCTCTGAAGTTCAAAGATAGTGTTCCCTAAGTTCTTTTTTCCCAAGTGACAAGGATCCCCACGTCACATATCCTTCCCCTTAGACGGACTGGCGGCTCATATCACCCTCCCTCCACTGCCTCGTAATATTTGCAGACACATTATCGGATTCCTAAATTATGGCATCAAGAATAATAAAGATAGATAGATTGCCCTGCGAAATTTTAATGAGAAAGGCTCTCCAAAAAGGATTAAGGAGAAAAAAAAATCCAACACAAAGGTGGCGAGTTTCTTTATTTCCTTCTTTCAGTTCGGACAATCAATATTTTAGGGCGAGCGAAGTTGTTATGTTGAGGAATAAAAGTAAGTGGTCAACCAGGCCCGGGCAAGGGGGAGGTCCAGTCCGGGGCAGCCCAAGGGGTTAGATTGGCGCTTCCAACAGTGGGAACTCCCGCCCTTTGTGGCCGTGTTGTTTAGCACTATGAATATACCGAAGCGCCCATGTTTGCGTCTCCACTGTTCAAATGCCCGTGTAAGACGAAGCCAGCACTCACCGTTGCCAACTCCCGCCGCCACCCTCACAGCCTCCCCGCCACCGATTCTGGCCAGCGCGCCGTGAGGGAAACAAGGCAGAGGAACGTGAATATCTCCCTTGTACAGTAAAATATAAGGCTTTTAGGCCATAAAGCGACGGTTAGATACTGTTAGGAGAGGTTTAGGTGCAGGGAGAGGAGGGTGCGTGTGGAGGGCGCGGGGCAGGAGTTGGCAGCACTTGGGCGCGGCGGCGGAGCGTCCTGGCATGCCATGGAGAGGGCGGCCGCGTCTCTTTGGATTTCGTCCTAAAAAATCGCGAAAAGTTGATTAAACAAGGCCCAATTATGCAAAAGATTTCACTTAACCGAACGGAATATATGCAAGCAAATTACTCCTTCAGTGTGCTTGAGTTAGTACGCTCCGGAGGACAGCTGCCTCGTGTAATTTTTAACAGCGAAAACGAAAACAGAAATTTTATCAGGTATGAAAACAAGAGCTCTGGATCGGCGCTCTCGAGGCTGACCAGTGGCTCTCTGTGTGTGTGGAATAATTAGCATACGGGTCCGATACTCGAGATTCCTTATTATTATTCACAACAATCGTGGCTGCGTGGGTCAGACATTCGAATTTCCCGCCAACTGACCCGCCGAGGAAGGTTGACGTGGAGTTCTCTGAGGTTATGCGGCGACAAGCACTCCCTCCCTCACCCTCACTCCCTCTCCCCTCCGTCCACACCCCCGCCCGGTCTCCTCTCACCCTCACCCCACGTTCCACCCCTTTTCCTTCTCCCTCATCCATCCATCTTCTCTCATTACGCCGCCAGATGCTTAAAAAACTGCCCCTCCGTAGACATCTAAATAGGAGGAGCTGCCTGCATACCGGCGCCCCAAGCCTCGGTACAGTCTTGCTTATCACAGGAAGAAAAAAGAAGTAGATCAGACGTTGCTTAGAAGGAGAAAGATAATGGGAGAAGCATAATGGTTCTTGTTATGTTGTGTGCGTGTGTGTGTGTGTGTGTGTGTGTGTGTGTGTGTGTGTGTGTGTGTGTGCTCAAGTTTATTGTATTTTATTAGAAGCGAATGATAAGCGGAGGGAGAGAGAGAGAGAGAGAGAGAGAGAGAGAGAGAGGAAAAAATAATAATAACTGGTTCCTTCCTCGGCTACTGTCATGTCCAGCGCCACTTTCTTGCCCACTTTTACCCTTCTTTCTTTTTCTCTCTCTCTCTCCGGCATAGTGAGTGACCCGCCATGCAAATGAGGCTGGCGGGAAGAGGCTGGGCACTTGAATGATAAATTGGGTGTGACGACAATGTGGGTTTACTTTTATCGCAGCAAATATCGCCGCGCTTCACTTGGCCCTCGAGCGTGTTAGCATGTTGGCCGCGTGTAAGCTAAGCCCGCACAAAAGGTCGCCTCTGTTTACGAATGCGAGGCTTTTGTTCGCCATCTTCCCAAGCACCGGAGTGGCGCCTTTTTTTATTTATTTGTGTGCGTGTGTGTGTGTGTGAGGAGGAGGGGGGATGGGGTGAGAGAGAGAGAGAGAGAGAGAGAGAGAGAGAGAGAGAGAGAGAGAGAGAGAGAGAGAGAGAGAGAGATTCATCCACCTTCCTTCATCCATGCATCTCGCGGGTAGCGTCATACTAAAAGACCTTAGGGATTGTTTCATCATCCACCTGAGTGCGGGGAGTCGTGAGGTGCGGCAGCCTACACCTACGTTACCTGCCTGCCTGCCCGCTGCCTACCTTTGCCAGGTGATCAGTATTCGCGCCCAGACCGCCGTCCTGTTCCTCTTTTTTTTCCCCGCGCCTCGGTTTTGAGCGGACGACCATATTTTTTCCCTTTAGTTATTGGCAACTTTTTTTTTCTTTTTCTCCTGACACAAACGCGGAATATTTGTGAACTTGCCATGTTGCTGCGTGTCAGAGGCCGCGGCGGAAACCCTTCCCGTCCTCCGTATTTCTCTTCTTTCTCTTCTTTCTCTTACTCTCTTTCTTCCCCGTCCGCTTCTCCGGTTACATCATGATTCAGTCACGGAGGCACCGAAGCATCGCCCCTCCGGCTGTTTCCTCTGTTACGAAGCGGCGGGTTGAATATTCACCAGCAACTCACCGCCATTCACGGCTTCCCTTTAGATCGTGGTGGGCGGCCTATTGTCGGGGCGGCGTCGGTGGGGGGTCGGCCGGTTGGTTATCCTTCAAATCGTCCATCATTATCTGGCTGTTACGCCGCGCCCTCCCCCTCTCCGGCCGCCCTACACACACGGTTCATAAGACATTCGTGAGTCCTCGAAAAGGCAGTTATTAGAGTGTTTGTGCGCGCCTTTCTTCTCGCATTTTTAACTTTTTCAACTCATAAGTGAAACGTTGTTTTCTTTCCAAACTGTTCGTCGCGGCTGTCAATATTGGCGGTGCGGGTATCACTGGCGGAAGGAGTAGACAGGAGACTTATGCATGCAGATGAGGCTTGCCGCGCCGCCACTCTCGCCCGCCCGCAAGTCAACAGGAAAGGGAAAATATTGCCACTCCATCCCGCCGAGGTTCTGCTCCTTCAGCGAGTCTTGGCTTCGTTTACAAGGCAGACAAGGGAGGGCAGTGCATCTTGATCCCGCCTCAAGATCCTTTGCTTTGATAAAGATAAATATGTCCACACGCAGAAAACAGAGCTCATAAGTCAGAATGCTTCGCTACTTTTCCTTTGTGCTTTATCTTGTAATAGCATCAGCGCGTCTGAGAGAGAGAGAGAGAGAGAGAGAGAGAGAATGTCAACAGTGCAAAAAAGTAGTCCTCAGGTCTTACAAGAGTCCTGAATGCTTACTAAATTTTGTCTTAACCCGTACCTGTCCCCTTACCTGTCCCTTAATGAGTCCCTACGTCTACGGAATCGCGGTTTTAGATCCTTTCCTCTCTTATGCCGTCGCGTCCTCGTTGTCTCGACAGCCACGTCACTCATTCACAATCGGCGGTCGAGACACAGCGGCTGGCGGGCACCGAGGGATGGGTCGAGGCCGTGTTTGTCCTGTCTCAGCTGAGTAACCCTGCTCCCGAGTGGCCCCAGCAGCGCCTCCCTCATCCATCAGGCGTGTGTGTGTGTGTCAGGGCGGGCGGCAGGCGAGGTTACTCCTGACGAACGAATGATGGCAGGTTCCCACACACTGCTAACTCTCGCCAACTGAATAATTTGTCCCTGATGGCTATTCTTTCGTCTTTTTACCTCGATTTTTTTTTTCTCTCTCTCATCTTGACTTTTCTTGTCTTGTGTTCGCTGCTTTTCTCTTTTTTTATGCCTGTCAAGATGGACCCTACAAATGCGGTGTTCTTTTATTTCCAGAAGTACTTTAGTATTTATTTTCTTTATTTTTATTTTTATTTTTTTTGCAGAATCTGAAACGAATGTTCGAACTATTACCGACGTTGATCCTCTCTTCTCACTGTAGTAATAATAGTGATAATAATGATAATAATGGTAATGATGATGATGATAATGACGATGATAATAGCCGTCGCAGTAAAGGAGCTTGTTCTCTCAAGTGGCAGAGTAAATATGCTACGATTAGTTTCTCAAATAAGAGACAGAGAGGTATTATTTGTAGAGAAAAATTGCTCAGTGATCTCCTCCTCCTCCTCCTCCTCCTCCTCCTCCTCCTCCTCCTCCTCCTCTCCAACATGATCCTGCTCAGCCTCTCCATTTTCAGTTATTCTTTCTTTCATTATTCGTTCCATTTCGTTGTTTTAATTTAATGCTGATTACGAAGTCATTTCCCCCTCTATCAATGTTTTAATACGGAAAAGTTAAGTGAACGACCTCTCTCTCTCTCTCTCTCTCTCTCTCTCTCTCTCTCTCTCTCTCTCTCTCTCTCTCTCTATCTATCTCTATCTATCTATCTCACATTTTTGGGCGGTGCCTTCATATAATTAGTTGTAATATTTTTATTCTGCTCCATAGCTTTCTATTCCCATACTCTCTCTCGTGCATACATCACATCAAGAGCAGGCGATTGCGTGGGAAAACCTCAATTCTTTCTGGTGCAATATTCATCTTATTAATTGGATAGGGAAGGGAAATATCCGCCAAGCCTTTCACTATTCACCTATGATGCTAACAGTCTCTAGAGGTGTATTTCATGAAGACTTATTATGGTAGGAGTCAGTATGTCCTTTACCTTTATTCCTCTCTGCCTTCTTCGTTATCGTAGAGGTCGTAGTGAAGTTGCGGAGGGAATGTTCGGATTTTGTCAGCTCACAGCATCATCACAAGCATCATCATCGTGCGGTCTTGATGCAGAGATGGAATGAGAGGAGAGTTGCCGCGGGGGTGGGTGAGGGAGGAAAGAGCGACGGGAGGGTGGGATGGGGTGAGGATAGCTGATTCTGGGGGCAATTAAGGGCTTAATAGTGAATTAGGGGCAATCTGCGTGGTCCCATGAGTCGGGGAAATATCAGCAGCGTTGCCCACGACCATCAATTGCATGCATGGCTATAAGTCGAAGCGTTGATTTGTAGTCGGAGGTTGAATGGTGACCAAAGGGGCACCGCCACTATTCAGAGCGCCCGCTGCCCATTATTCGGTACCCTATGAGAAATTCGACCCTCTTATCCCGCCTTTGAAATCCTCCGGTGCTGCCATTGTGTCCGGACGAGTGAGTTCCTGGCTTCATTAGTTAAGCGGCCGTGCCCTGCCAACCTTCTTGCCCCTCCATGCCCTGCCCCGCGAACCCGGTAGTCCGACGGCGGCGGTGGAGCCTTGATCCCCCGGGCCGTCACCCACACCCCGCCCAGCCCACAGCCTTGAGGAAGAGTCTGAGATCGCTCTCTGTAGAGTATCTAGACGGACAAATCGGATGACACGTGGAGGCTGTATCATGAGACGGGAGATGTGGCCGCAGGGAGGGGCGTCGCAAGGGTGGTTGTCGCCGCGTTGGGTGGCGCCGCATGCGTCCCTCGGGCCGCCCCCTATGACGCCGGCCAGGTATCGGAGTGGGTGGAGAACGAGTTTATTTACAGGGTTATTGTGATAGGTCGCCCCCTGTAAGGCTAACTCAGGCTTTAACCTCTTTGCTTCACGTCTTTCCCTAAAACTGACGGCCCTCGTGAGGTATTAATGCGTGCTGCGGCTCCCTGGCAGGCGGGGCGGGGCGGGGCGGAGCGGCGACGGAGGCGGCTCGGGTTCTCACACGTCAGGGAGACATAAATAATGCTCCTCGTATGGTATCACCGCGATATGGCTAATTATCAGCCTTGAATTGGTAAAGCTAATCCTTCACTTCCGTTTCTCTCTCTCTCTCTCTCTCTCTCTCTCTCTCTCTCTCTCTCTCTCTCTCTCTCTCTCGTTTGTGCGTGTATACATATAGTTTACACATATATAATAAATTCATACATACATATTCGACACACGCATACACATATAGTGAATCCCTTTGTACTCCATGCAGGACTTCGCCGCTACAAATATAGGGACTTCGGGATACGGCTCTGCATCACGTATATAAATGTATTGCAATTAACGCATAATAATAATCTAAATCCACAGTATTAGGCGCCGAATCACTGGACTTTGTACATTATAGTTGGGATCTGTTGCCCTGTATGTGTCCGGACTGTTAATTAGCAAGCTGTTAGTCACCGGCACCTCCGCCCTGCCCCAGCCCACCCATAACTGCCCCGCCCCGCCCCGCCCCGGCCAGCCCCGATCATCCCTACCCACCCTGACCCACGTCAACACACACACACACACACACACACACACACACACACACACACACACACACTCGCATAAGCGCAACCCTATACCAGAACGGAGACAAAATGCAGATGTCAAAAGGATCAAGTAAATAGATTGTCGAGTGTCAAACGAAACGGCGACGCCTTTATGTCATGTCGTCACGTCCCGCCATCCTGCGAGCCTCAAAACTGACCCTCCCGCCGCCCTGCCCTTCCTCCCGCCGGTGTGCAGGGCGAGCGGGGTGTGAAGGGGCGGCTTTGTAGTGTGCCAGGCAAAGGGAGGATCAGAGCATCAGGTGTAGACAGCAGCGTTCCGGCGGCCGCTGCTCCATTAGGCGAGGCGATAACACACAGAGAGAGGCAATTAAAAGGGAGCTCATTCCATAGACGTAGGCGGGATGAGAGGAGGATGAGCTTATTCCATAGATGATGATAGAGGAATTGACTCGTGCCCCCCCCCCCCCTTACACACACACACACACACACACACACACACACACACACACGAAAATGAGTACGTGACTGCGTGTGTGTGTGTGCGTGCGTGCGTGCGTGCGTGTGCCTGCTTGTGGGAGGTGGTTTGGGATGGATGGAGAGATGCAGGGAGAGGGGAGAGGAGGAAGGGAGGGAGAGAGGGAGAGGGGGAGGTGGAGGCGAACAACTGAGGCGGAGTCTGTATCCCGCTGATGCATGTGTTTCCTCATCTGATACTGTTGTCCCGCCGCCGCCCTCCTCCCACCCCCTTTACCACCCCCTTGACGCCGCCCCCCCACCCCCTAACTAGCTCCTTGACTCCCCTCTTCCCCCCCCTCCACCCCCGCTCACGCCCCACACGCCTGCCCGCACTCCCCTACACGAAAGACAATCCGCATCGTCTCTTCCCCTTTCGAGTCGCCGCCGCCGCCGTCCCCGCCGCCGCCACCACCATCACCGCCACCAGCAGCGTGTTGATGATGATGATGATGATGATGACAGCGCTGATCGGTGACAATGACAAACTGGTTCCATTGATCTCTTTACCAAGTGCTTGTATTAGTTATTGTTTCGAGGGGAGCGGGGGGTGGCGGAGGTGGAGGAGGAGGAGGTGGAAGGGGACAGGGCAGGCACCGGCTTTGTTCATTGTTCGGGTAATTGTTCAGAGGATAAGTTATTTTTGTTTGTGTTCATTTAGGGCGGGCGGCGTGGAGGGCCATAGGGGGCTCCGGCCTAATTAACGATAATAATTCGGGGATCGGAACGGGATTTCGAAGTGACGATTATAAATTCATATGTATCGAAACAGCATAATCTTTTAATATTGGAATAATTCGCTAATATCGTCAGCTTTGGGGTAAATAGTTAAATATATTCTAAAATAGTGTTCCCGCGTGTGTGTGTGTGTGTGTCCATGCGTGTGTGTGTGTGTGTGTGTGTGTGTGTTTGTGTGTGTGTGCGTGTGCGTGTGCGTGTGTGTTTGTGTAGAAAAGGTGTTCACATGCAGGTATAAAAATATTGACAAACATTTTTTCTCCGGTCATGTATGTCGTATTGTTTTATTAGTCACTTCTATCAGACACAGGAAAGAATAATTTACTTCCTATTCAAAGCAACATAAAGGGTCGCACGTTGCAAGACTATAACTTCCTCTCGCTGGACGTTGTCGTGGTGGAGAGTGACAAATGTGAATGAATGGCCCGACGGACGCCTAGCGGGGGGATGCCGGGGTAGGGGACGAGGTGGTGTCTGTGCTTGGCTGTGAGTGTGACCCGCCCGCCGGCATATAGAGTATCAGATTCTCCTCCTCGGTGACGGAGTGTGATTTGAGTGTACACAAGATAGGATTGCCCCCGTGCCTTTGTGCTTATCCCGCCTGCGAGAGAGAGAGAGAGAGAGAGAGAGAGAGAGAGAGAGAGAGAGAGAGAGAGAGAGAGAGAGAGAGAGAGAGAGAGAGATTTAAAAGAAAAAATATCCAGAAGTTAGGAAAGCAAAACACGGTAGCCTACTCGCGAAATTCCAACCCTTAATGAAGATTTTTCTTTCACCTGCCTAGATTAGTTTACCTTTAAAAAGTTTCTGCAGAATTATTACCTCGGAAAAGTAAGTCTGCGTCCCTATAACGAAATGCTGGAGAAAAACTAATGCATTTTGGATTTTTCTGAAAAATATTAGAGAGGATCTGCGCGGTGTGTGTGTGTGCGTGTGTGTGTGTGTGTGTGTGTGTGTGTGTGTGTGTGTGTGTGTGTGTCCAACCTGACGGCAATTGGGCCCTGGGAAGTCCGAAATATTAAATTTGTCCTCTGGATTAATGACATCAGGTTCAAAGGAGAGCGTTTGCGACATCTAATGCAGGTGAACTTTTGCGTCGGAAGATGAATAATTTCCCTGGACTCTTTTTGATATCCCTTTTTTCTTCCTCTTTCTCGCTCGCACTCGCGCTCACTCTCTTTCCCATACGAGTGGCCGTGTGTGGCGGGGACGGGAGATGGGTTGGCGTCTTTTTTACGATGAAATGTGAAAGTTAAAATGTAGAATGTATAACAAGCTGGGCGACTGCGGGGTTATTGCAAATTTCTTTCGTTTGAGCGGCGGTTGTTATTTACCTTTTATTTTTATTACTATTGGTGGTGTTAATTCCGTTTCTTTATTTTATTATTATTATTTCTCTTTTTTATTATTTTTTTCCTTTTACTTTTCCTTCTTTTTGTTGTAGATACTTCTTACAAATCTTTTTTTTTTGGGGGGGGAATATTATGCGTATCTCTTCTAATTGCTCTTCTTTTCTCTCTTCTCTTTTCTCTTCTCTTCTCTTCTCTCTCTCTCTCTCTCTCTCTCTCTCTTCACTCTTTCCTGTAGCACTTCCTTCTCCCCTCAAGCCTCCCCTCCAGCAGCCGCCACAAGTCCCTAAGCGGCGGGAATTTCGGATCCGCCATCAGGCTTTGGCAGACTCGGGGGGCACGACGGGAGGAAGAAAAGTTTAAGCGGGACTCTGTTGTTGTTGTTGGCGTTGGCGATGGCGGCGGTGGTAGTCGTAGTAGTAGTAGTGTTCATGGTGGTGTTGGTTGGGGAGGGGGTTAGAGTACTGCATGGCCGTCCGTGGTTGGTGCTTGGTTGGTGTAAATGTTGGTGTTGGTGCGCGGTGTTGTGGAGGAGGGGGCGCTGTGGTGTTGGTGGTTGGGTGGTGTGGGGAAGGTTTAATGCACTGGGGAAAGGAAAGGAAGGTTGGGTTGCGTTGGGTTCTGTTTTGGTTTAGTTGGGTGGTGTGGTGGAAGGTTTAATGCACTGGAGAAAGGAAAGGAAGGTTGGGTTGCGTTGGGTTCTGTTTTGGTTTAGTTGGGTGGTGTGGTGGAAGGTTTAATGCATTGGGGAAAGGATTGGAAGGTTGGGTTGCGTTGGGTTCTGTTTTGGTTTGGTTCGGTATGAGAACGGTTGTACTCTTCATCTTGTTCTGGCTCCCTCTGTGTCTGTGGTTGAGGTTGATGGTATCTGCGGTGGTTGAAGGTTTGATGGGAGTTGAGGGAAGTATAGTTGGTGGTCATACTGGTTGTGTTGATCTTGTTTTGTTTCACTGGTTGTCTCCGTGGTATTGGAGGTTGGTGTGCAGTGGTAAGCATGATGGCGGAGGGGAAGGCAAAGTTTGGTTTGTGTTATTGGTTGTGCTGCGTGGGGTAATGTAACTGATCCCCCCCCCCCCTCACAAAGCATAGGACTTTCACGTACGCTTATATTGTAGTGTTGAAGTGATGAGGTTTAAAAGGATCATGAGTGAAATGGTGTCAATTTGTATGGTGTTCGATTATTATATAACACTAAAGCGCTCACTCATACCAGAAAACATGCTTTAAAATGAGTTCTTCCTTCTGTTTTGTGACCCTGAGGTGGCCTAACACACTGTCCTTAACCCCCAAATATTCCAACTCAAATGCCATACGTGACTTAATGAATGTTCCTCCTCCTCCTCTTGGTCTTAGTCACCTTAATACACACGAAACACACCCCTCGCCTGCTACACATCTTTACATCTGCTTGTCGCTGTGTTGAGTCGCGAGCAGTGCATAGCGAGTGAGTGTTGCAAGCGTTCCCTCAGTATTTCCTTTGTCTTTAGCTTATACATGCACGTCCGCTGACCTTCACGCGGCGCGCTCCAGCAAGGGGAGGGAATTTCCTACACAAAACCCATAAGGCAACAAGGCCGGCCGAGCCCCCTCTCTCCCTCGTTTCCAATTCTCCTTCTCCGAAAATATTAAGGGAAAAAGCGGAAGAGGATCGTTGTATACGGAATTCTAGGTGGATCAGGGAAGCGCAAAAATAAAGAAAAAGGAATAGTTTACATGCCGAGCGCTACCGCCATCCATCCGGCCAGTTTTCTTGCGAAGATTTGTGCCTCGGCCGATCTGTACCCGCGATGAAATATACGAGAGGCGAAGTGCGGTCCGTCTGGGCGTCCGGCTGAAAAAACAAAGCAAAATGCAACTCCCAACATGCCGAGGAAGACCCTTAGATTCCTGTTTTTTACTTGGACTTGCCGTGGTGTCTCTCCCTCCCTCTCCATGCGCAGGGAAGGGGGTGAGGGAGGGGCAGGCAGGCAGGGCGAGGTGGGCGATGCGAGGAGCAGAGTGAAAGAGGAGAGAAGAAGGGCCGGGGGGTTTGGAAGGGAGAAAGCGAAATAATATAGAATAACGTAAAAGGTAAAGTTTGCAGCGAGTAAAAGTTGGGGGAGGGGAGGGGGACGGACTTGTGGGGAGGAGTTTTGCGAGGGGAGGAAGGGAGGGGAGGGAGGATTGGGGAGAGGGTCGAGCGGGCAGCCTCCCCACTTGTTCTCCTGTTCTCCTGTTCTCCTCTGTGTCTTGTTCTTTTGTTGGCGGGAGGGGAAAGCCGTGTGCTGCCGGGACTTTTGTTAAGGGGGGGGAGAAATATGGCTTTTCTGATGTAACTGGAAAGACTGCGTTGGTCTGTGACTGTGTGCGTGCGTGCATTTTTTCCCCTTCCTTTCTTTTCTTTCCCGAAGGGCTGGGGGGAAGGGGAGGAATCTGGCTTTTCTGCTGTGAAGTAGTGACTTTTGAGAGAGAAAGAAAGAGAGAGAGAGAGAGAGAGAGAGAGAGAGAGAGAGAGAGAGAGAGAGAGAGAGAGAGAGAGAGAGAAAGGATAATGGAGGAATAGATAGTTTGATAGTAGATAAATGGTATATAGACGAATGCAAGATAAATAGTGGGTAAAAAGATTTGTGTGTGCAGTGTGTTTGTGTGTGTGTGTGTGTGTGTGTGTGTGTGTGTGTGTGTGTGTGTGTGTGTGTGTGTGTGTGTGTATGTCCACAGAAATTTCACCCAGCAGTTCTCTTCATAATCTCCAACAAAACACTCGATAAAATGTCCCCTAAATAGTTATACACATCACCTTTGTAAAACTAAACAACTTGTGTGTCTTATTTCAATACAAAACAATCCATCGCACACACACACACACACACACACGCACGCACACGCACACACACACACACGGAGGGAGAACAACGAGCCTCCAAAAGAAACCTTCAAAGAAAAAAACTAGACCTAGGCTCTGTTATGCCCGCCTACCCGTCCTTACACAAACACAAACACATACATACATACATAGGCACATACATGCATGCATACATATATTTGTTTTTCCACCTCGCCAAACCATACATATATATCAAGCCCGAGGCAAGAGGGAGGCCTGGCTTTTGTTAGAGACTGAAGGAGAGAGAAAGTTGTACCAGAGTTGAGACTTTTGTGTGAAAGAGGGAGTGTCATGGGAGGAAAACTTGAGAGAGAGAGAGAGAGAGAGAGAGAGAGAGAGAGGAGAGGGGGAAGGCTTTGTTGTTCTTGTTGTTTTTCATTGTATTTTCGTTAGCCGAAGAGAAAGGGAAGCTGCCTCGGTGCTAACTTTGGTGGGCGAGAGAAAGGGAAAGAAAAGAGGGCGAAAGATAATTGCAATCTCTCTCTCTCTCTCTCTCTCTCTCTCTCTCTCTCTCTCGCTCTTTCTCTCAATCTCTTTCTGACGTTCGGCGGGGGTTGTATAAGACAGGCCGCGGCACCGTCTTCCTTGAGGTTGTCGTGGCGTCATTCCTTCGATCGTGAAACACATATCACCAAAATCCCTCCCCACGTCTTGCAAGCGTCCCTCTGTTGGGTGCCGACCGCTGCGACCTAATCCACGACCCGCCGCCGCAAGCACACCGACACCGCGATAAATCTGCCTAAATCACATGGACGAAGGCAAAGCATCGGTCAGGAGGAGGAGAAAGTGGCGGATGATCTTCACTAATGGAATGTCTTTTTTTCTGTGCCTCTTATAAATTAGTTGTTGGGTAACGGGGCTGCTTCTAATTCATGAGTTTCTTTGCTTCTTCGTTATATAGAGTGAAGGAGAAGTGGGAATGAGTAAGAGGTCAGAGAGCGTTGTGCTAAAGAGTTATGGTTTAGAGTCTGTAATGTGATTTGTGTCTGCGGCGGCCGTGGTCAATCGGTGTTGCCTCAGAATTCTCACAAGTTTATCAGCATCATCACGGAAGCTGTGCGAGGGAAGGATTTGCCGGGTGGGTGGCTGGCGTGCAGGGGCGTGTGACTGACTTGTTTCCACCTCACTAGTGCTGCGGTGACTTGCCTGCGCGGGGATCACTGACGCCTCTTTATAAACCAGTAAAATTGAGCTGCAGAAAAGCCATCCTCCTCCTCCTCCTCCTCCTCCTCTGAATGCAAGTCAACCCGTCTTCCTTACTCACCATCGCCTCTCAGTCCGTCACGTGGCGCCGACTGAGCTTTGCCGGTCTTCTTGCCCCCTCAGTAGAAAATCCTCGTATGTTTTCTTAAGGCAATCCCCCGCCGGGTGCTTGATCCTGAGCGCCAGTCAACACCCGACACCCCGCAGGAGAAACACCCCAACAGCACGCTTACGTAACTCTGCGCGCACACACACACACACACACACACACACACACACACACACACACACACACACACACACACGCACATAAATATACACACATAGGTCCCTAAACAAACATTTTACTCGCTTACAACGAACCGCGCGAGTACGAAACCGTCTCAGCCTCAGCAACTTCAGCAGCAACATCCTCAGCCCGCGCTGTTCCCGTCACGTCATCCAGACTCATCGCTGATGGACATGACAGTCACGGTTGGACAGGCGACGCAGAACACACCGTTACACGACTCGTTGAACTCGTGTACTGAACGGGACGGAGACCACGACGCTGTGACTGATTGACTTGTTTCCGCCCAGTTTAGCTTCATTAAATATTTCTTCCTCCATTTTTGACGTTTTTGCTTTATGAACGTCTGACTAATTCTTTTCCTCTTTTTTCTGCAATGAATTTGTAACATGACTATTTTCTATTTTTACTTCTGATGCCTGACTGACAAGAGGACCTTCATGACCGACCTGACTGACCTGACTCACTTCCTAACCCTCATTGTTGAAAATAACCCGCTGAACTGACCCCTTAATCCCGTTTCTCACCGGCTTGTTTTCTGCTTTCCCGCTCCTTTTGCAGGCCTTTCAAATGTTTCCTTCTATTTGGGGGCAGGTTAGTACCGCTGCTGTTCTAGGTCCGCCAAATAGTACCACACAGGCTGCTCTATAGTGTTAGTGCCTTCAGCTGATACGGTACTGCTGGCTGGTATTGTTCCATGTTAAGACTGTTAGTATTTAGTGGCCCTCCTAGGCGTCAAGTCATCGCTGGCATCACGACAGCTAGCGATGACACCCTAACGGAGCCCTCTCAGTCAGTAGCATGAGCCAACAGTACTAGAATTTATGAGCGAGCGAATGGTGCAGTCTCAAGGTGTCAAGACTGCTCGCTCGGGACCTGTCACACCGGGGAGAGCCACTGCACGAGGGGGGATGAGGAGCAAACGCGTCGTGGCGGTAGCTGGGGGTGACTGCAGCATCCTCACCACCATCACTACCACCGCCACGACGCCGCCTCGCCGCCTCACCTCCTGCTCGTGTTGGGGAGACCCGGTAAGGAGGAAGGGGATGAGAGAGGAAGTGTCGGCGGCCAGGTGAAGCGTAAACTCAGTGTCATCTCGGCCTCCAACATCGCTCCTCCCTCACACCCCTGACTCACGGCTCCCCGGTGTAGGATGAGCCATGTCCGTTCTGCATGTACACCTCTCTTTGTTATTATTACTGTTGATGTTCTTGTTGGTGTTTTGATGTTCTCATTCATGTTTTCGCCCGTCGCTGAACACCTCACGGTAGGGCGTGGGGGGAAATGGGGGAGGGGGGAGGGGTGCAAGAGCCAGGAGACCGCCAGGGGGGAAGAAGGGTGCGTGGGGGTTCACTACAGGAGGAATGACATTAGCAGATGAGGTGCTCTCCATCAAAGGTTTTACTTGCGATTATAGCTTCGTCACTTTAATTTCGCGGATGCCTTTCAAAAGCGGGGCTCTGCGGAATTAAGGATTTTAATCATAATTAACAGTAGCTTCGGTCATTGTAGCTAATGATTATTGTTCAGCGAAATTTCGGTTAAAAGTATTCATTCAGCGACCCTTGCGAATATGTGTACTCCGCCCTGTGTCCTGTGCATGGGTGTGCATGTTGCTCAGTGCATGCTGGGTGTTGGAAGGTGTCCATCGTGGTGACGTTGTGGTGACGAGGAAGGTGATCGTGAAGGTGGGTGACATGAGGCTCCCCCATCACCCCTCACCCCTCACCCTCCCGGCATGCCCCCCGCAGCCTCAACTCGCCGCTGCAATGGAAAGTTTTAAATGTCCTATTATTGTCAATTTATGTTGAGTAAACGTATTTTACCTGCTCATTACACAGCTTCCTCCTGCAGGTGCGGCCAATTATATATTCTCTATGCAGCTTCTTAAGTTTAAAATCGGCTAACTAGGCTGCTGACCGCGGGGAAATGGCAGAAAGAGAACTATTAAAATGGCTTCTCGCTTCACAAAAGGCCCCCGTGACGTCAGAAATCTCCGCGGAGGTCGTAAAGAGCGGGAATTTCCATGGTCCTCCCGCCGCCCTCCCGCCGTGCGTCTCTAGGGAACTCGCGCATCTGGCACCTCCGAGGAAACCCTGGGACACCATTGAAGGTTTTATGAGGAGCCGAATGTCCGTGCGGCGAGGGGGGTGCCAGTGTGACCTTCCCCCCCCTAACCCTCTAGCCCCCCTTGACTTCCCTCACCCTCACTCACCTTCACCGACCTTACATCACACCTTCACTCCTTTCCTCCAGGTTACTCATTTCCTCACTCATATTCCTCCCCTTTAGCCGCTTCTTCCCTTCTTTCTTTGTTCTTATCATCTCTCACATAGTCCTTCCTTTCTTCCCTTCTTTATCCCTTGCTTCCCTCTTCCCCACAGCTCTTCCCTTCAGCTACGTCTTCTCGCCTCTTCCCTACCTCCTCCCTTGCTTTCCTCACCTTATTCCTATGCCCTTACCTCACACCATTCCCTTGTCACCTCCAAAATCCTATTCCCGTTCTCTTTCTCACCTCATTCCCTTCATTCTTTCCTCCTCCTCCTCCTTCAAACCTTCCTTCATTACTCCCTCTTCCTCTCTCTCTCTCCCTTCTTTTCATCACCACCACCACCACCACCTCGTTCACCGCCGAATATATTTTTTTTCAATACCTGTAGTACACGTTTTTTAAGATCATTTGTCTCACCCAACCTCTTATAATCTCATTCATCCATCTTTGTGATCCGTAATAGTGAGAAAGTCAGTCATTATGCTTCCGCTGTCCGCCTCATCACCTGCAGTTCATTATTCACCTGAGCAGTCCGGTCACTTCTCCGCGCCCTAATGTCGTACGAAGTTAATTATAACCGCCAATCAAACACACTCACAAGCAATAAACAGACACGTTCACCTCATTTCGTCACACACACACACACACACACACACACACACACACACACACGCACACTCACAGACGCACTCAAAAACGCAATCTCAACTACCCACTCACACCCACCTACTTTCATCCGTTTTTTTCCCTCCTTTGTATACGTTTTCGTCCTCCTCAATTGGCGAAGTCTTGACATCTCGACGCGGTGGTGGTGGTGGTGGTGGTGGTCATGGTGGTGGTGATGGTGGTTATGGTGGTGGTGATGGTGCGTATTGAAGCGTTACAGTCATTCCTCCCACTCATGGTTTCGTCTGCCGTGTGTGTGTGTGTGTGTGTGTGTGTGTGTGTGTGTGCGCGCCTCGGGTGGTGGCGAGGTGATGCCTCTGTCAGGAGATACTAGTGTGACAGAGATAAGAAACAGACGTATGTGTTTAGAGAGAGAGAGAGAGATGGTCGAGGCAGACAAAAAAGAAGACAAGATACGAAAAAAGAGTCGTCCTATTGAAAGAGCATCTGTCAGTCGGTGGTTGAGATGTGAGGTTCAGTTATCAGGCGGGGAGACATCATTCCCGCACAGGTGGAACTGGAAGCCACCTGCCAGATGGTGCAGGTGAAGGAGACAAGACGGGGCAGGGAGGAGGGTGGAGATGGGATGGAGTGGAGGGGCGGGAGACGGAGGAGGACGGAGGGAAAAGAAGGAAAGAGAAAGTGAAGTGTTGAAAGAAAGGTGAAGACGGGAACCTTCAGACGACAAAGAATGCAGTTTTGTGCCGCGGAGGTGTTGGTGGTGAAGGTGATGGTGAGGATGGTGTTGGGTGTTGGGGAAATGTTTGCAGTGATGGTGATGGTGGTTATTGTTGTGGTGATGTTGGTGGTAATGAGTTTCTGATTTGGGTTTTAGTTGTTGTGGTGATGGTGGTTAAGATAATGGTATGCAGGGTGATGTTAGTGATGATATAGGTGAAGATAATGATGGTGATAGTCACTGTGATGGTGTTAATGGTGATGATACCGATGAGGGTGATGTGATGAAGGGTGATGATGATGATGATGGTGATAACAGTAAAGAAGCAAACTTAACTTTAGCAAACCAGCCGATCAGTTTTACCGCAGAACAAGGCCACACTAAAACCTGACAAATTAACAGCCTTCTTTCACCCTCAACCCGAACACTTACCTTTTGATGAAGAAAGATGAAGATAATGACCCAAACTTAAAACAAACAACAATAACAACGATGACAAGCACAGATGATGACAAGGCATAAGATGGTGGTCGTTTTCTTCTTGGGTGATAATGAGAACGGAGGGTGGGCGATGATGATGATGATGATGATGATGATGATGATGATGATGATGATGCTCTTCTGTTTAGATAATGGATAGATTATAGTAGATTGAAGTAGTGAATGATTGAGAGAGAGAGAGAGAGAGAGTTTCCAACACTCTCATCTCCACAGTTCTGTCTGGCTACTTTAACCCACACGAGGGAAGAGAAAGCGAGGCGGGAGAGGAAGGTGCCAAAAAAAGCTTGAGAGAGAGAGAGAGAGAGAACAATTAACTAAGGTATATCTCATTCTCCCTTCTCCTTCCCTTCCCTTCATCATTTTTTTCCTTTGCCTCATCATCTTCCTTCACCTCTTCCAACTTCTCCTCCTCTTCTTCTTCTGTTCCCTTGCTTCCTCCCCTCTCGTCTTCTCCTCGCCTTTCTTCTCATTTCTTCGTCTTGTCGTCCTTCAAAAGTACCGCTTGGCCCTTACCAGTACTAAGAACACACACACACATACACACACACACACACACACACACACACACTCCTCTCCATCTGATGTTCCTCTTTGATCATTCCTCCGCACTCAGAAAATATCTTCTCTCCCTCACGCCTTTTGGGTCGCCGCGGAGGAAAATCTTGAGAGTTCCTTCCATCTTCCATCCATCCCTCCCTCCCTTCCTCCCTCTCTCTCTCTCTCTCTTGATATTCTATGCATTTATGTATTAACCCATTTATTTATGCATCCGTTTATTCATCTTATTTACCTAAAATGGAAATGGCGAAAAAAAATGTGTTTGAGGTTGAAAAAAAAATTCTACCTGGAAAAAGTTCTCACAATGATCTTTCCTTCTTTCATTTACTGGTTTTCTTTTTCTTTGTTTTTTTCTCTTTCTGCAAAACTTCCCAATACAATAATCAGTCCCACGAAATGGCCTCCTTTTCCTCCTCCTCCTCCTCCTCCTCCTCCTCCTCCTTTTCCTATCTTCCTTCCTGCCTCCCTCCGCTCCCTTCCCTTCCTTATCCGACCCCCTCCCTCCGTTCCTACTTCCCTCCTCTTCCCTCTCCCCTCCCTTCCCCACCTTCCTGCCCTCCCTCCCTCCGTTCCTACTTACCTCCTCTTCCCTCTCCTCTCCCTTCCCCTCCTCCCACCCCCTCCCACCGTTCCTACTTCCCTCCCCTTCACTCTCCCCTCCCTTCCCCTCCTTTCTTCCCTCCCTCCCTCCTACCTTTCCTTAGACACACACGGCCACTCCAATCCGTAATCTTTCACCGACTTTCCTTCCTTCAAACGCCATTTACTCGCCGTTACTTCGATTCCCTCTTTTCCCCCACCCGCCCCCTTTAACCCCCCTTATTTCCCTAACTTTTTCCCCGGCGCTCCTCCTCCCCGGGGGCAGACACATCTATGCAAATACGACGCCCGGCCCAGTTTTCTCTAATGGGAGGCGACCTAAGCCTTTAAATCGTGAGGGAAAAGACGTAGGAGGGAGTGAGGGAAGAGAGAGAGAGAGAGAGAGAGAGAGAGAGAGAGAGAGAGAGAGAGTTAAAAAAAAAGAGTTGCTATACAGGCCCTTAGAGTTCAAGGTGACGCCGCAGGAGTCGCACAACAGTCTCTCAGGTGTTCGGAAATACCTGCAAGTCAGTGGGTGTCCAGGTAATACGTGTGTGTGTGTGTGTGTGTGTGTGTGTGTGTGTGTGTGTGTGTGTGTGTGTGTGCGTCTTTTCACAACAGAAGGGGACGTGATCATGATTTCCCTGCTTACAATCATTTTTTCGTGTAATGAGAACGTTTTCGTCCCGCTCATTATAGACAAAAGGTTAGGCTCCTGGGGAGACGTCACTCAGCTCAGTAAACACAAGAGGGAAGAGTGAGGCTC
>NC_066510.1:24405706-24428206 GCF_024679095.1 Eriocheir sinensis
ACTGACGCTGCTGCTGCATCTTGAAAGATTCTGAAGCTATAAGGAAATATGTGGGGTGGGAGGGGGCTGAAGGGAAAAGTGTTTGTTTGTTTGTTTCTTTGTTTGAATTGTTGGTTGGTTGGTTGTGCGTTTCTTTGTTTGCAAGTTGAGTGATTGGTCGGTTTTCTGAATTGTTGTGTGAGCTGTTTCTTTATTCTTTATCTTGTTTATACCTATCGATACAGTCTCCCCTTTATCACATGAAATAGATGTGCGAGGGATTGTATGCTTTGTTAAGTCTACACTACCAAAACAATACGTCTTAGGTGGAGTAGTGATGAAGAAGGTGGCAGCGTTTATCCTCAATGACAGAAGATTGTTAGCGGCACATAACTAGCATCCCTGCGTTGCTAAGGTCCCTGATGCTGGCGAGGCGTTCGTGGTCCTGCTCCGTCACACGAGTGGTCGGCAAGGCGGCACCGTAACCCAAAAAGAACCGGTAAAACATCGATGCATTGACGCTTCCCCGCCCGCCCGCCGCCCACTCGCCTCTACCTCACACTCCGCCCGTCACGTCATCATTATCCGAGCTAAAGCCACTCTTATATTCCCACGACGCGCCGCGAGAAAACCGTCCCTGCGAGCGCCCGCCGTAAGGCCCGCAGTCCCTCGGCCCGGCGTCGCCCGAGGAGGCATAAAGAAAAAACATCCCTTCCTTCCTTCCAGACTCAAAGGCAAAAAGTTTGGACGAAATATTCAAATAGAAAAATTATTGTAATTCCTTCCGTGTGTTCGATCTGACGCCCCAAAAGCTCGCCCCTTCACAAAACTTTATTAATTAAGATTTAATTGGGTTCATTTGCCTCCTCCTCCCCTCTTGGGCGGATAATAGACGGGAGGTGCTTTACCGCCCCGGCCTAACCAACCTTTGTAGCCCCCTGACCCGACCTGACCCCGCTACCCGCACGACCTTCCCACGACTCTTCTATTTCCCTGCCGCATTTATAACTACTTTTGTGTGACCTCCTCCTCCTCCTCATCCTCATCCTCATCCTTCTCCTCCTCCTCCTCCTCTTTCCTCTCATCCTCCTCTTCTTCTATGCAACCGTACCTACTTTAATCTAACTAATATGCATAGGCCTAACTTTTAGAAGACATTCAAATGCAGAGTTTTCATCAAACATATCCGTTGAAAGAAATTTAACCCTTGAGAGAGAGAGAGAGAGAGAGAGAGAGAGTGTCTTTACATAGTTAGGAATACAGGCCACATTGAGCCGTTTGTCAATACTTGTGGATGTGTCCCATAACGCTAATGGAGCAAATAACCGACAGGTGTGTGCCCAGAGGATTTACCTGCGCGTGACAGGTGATGATTAAAAGTGATGATTTCTTGACTAATTCATTGCGTCACTTTCATCAGAGTATAATCCGACCTCATACAGACAGATAGAGAGAGCAACCCAGCACCAGCATATTCCCTTCTTCCCTCTCTCTCCTCCCCTCTCCCTTCTCCCTCTCTCTTTCTCTCTCTCTCTCCCCTTTCACCCTCCCCCACACTCACTGCAGATTTTAAAACTTTCTTATGAGTAGTGCAGATCAAACTTTCTTCTTTGCCCTCCTCCTCCTCTTCCTCTTCCTCTTCCTCCTCTTCCTCCTTCTCTGCCTCCTCCCTCGCATTTATTCATTTCCTCTCTTTATTTACATTTTTTTTGCCTTTTGTTTTCCCTTTCTCTTTTTCTCTTTTTTTTTGTCTTTCTCTTATATTATGGTATCGAATATTGGCTTAGAACCACTTTTTAGATACTTCAAGTAAATAAAATCATGTCGGGTACGTGTATTTTGTGTATTCTCAAAGCTCTCTAATTAACCTTTATCACCGGTAACGCCTTATTCTTTGATTAGTACTCTCTCTCTCTCTCTCTCTCTCTCTCTCTCTCTCTCTCTCTCTCTCTCTCTCTCTCTCTCTCTCTCTCTCTCTCTCTCTCTCTCTCTCTCTCTCTCTCTCTCTCTCTCTCTCTCTCTCTCTCTCCCTCTCCCTCACTCCTCGTTCTCTCGTTCCTACACCTTCATCCATTTTCCTCCTTCTTCCTCCTCTTTCCCTCCCATTCTTCCTCTTTCTCCTCCACTCGCCTTATCCGTTTTCCTTTCCCCTCCCAATCTATTCCCTTCTTCCCCTCCCGTTCTTCTTCTCCCCTTCTTGCAACCCTTCCCTTCGTTTTCCCCTCCTCTTTCCTTCTCCCTCACGGTCTATTCCCTTCTCTCCCTCTCTCTCTCTCCCGTCCTTCTTCTCCCCTCGCGTTCCCCTTCCCCTCGCCTTCATCCACTTTCCTCAGCGCTCCCATCCTTCCCCTCACCCTCCCCAGACGCAAGTGTAGCCCCCCCCCAACCCCCAGGACTCCCCCCCTTCCCCCCCAGCCCCGCGTGGCCGACACACTAGTGCTCCTAATCAGGTTATGGTTGATTGGTCATTTTTTCTCGACCTGTCTCGTTAAGGTCTCCTCGCCGCCCTCGTATCCGGCCCTTGTAGGTGTCCGGCCGGATATCCCGAGGCCGGTGCATGGTGAGGGTACGTCCAGGGCCTCTCTTTTGTTATATATTCGGACATAACGCTCAGAAAACGGGAAACAGGGGGGAAAAAAGGAACAACAAAAGAAATACTCAGACCCTCTCTCTCTCTCTCTCTCTCCTCGACTTTTCGTTTCGTGTCAGGGTTTTTTTTGTTTTTTTTGTTTTGTTTTCTTCTTTTTTAAGTGTTTTAAGTCCATCCCTGGGAGTTGTTCTCTGGTGTGTTTCTGGTTTGTTTTGGGTTGGTTCTGCGCGCTGTTGCTGGTGCTTTCCGGGTACTCTGACGGTCATGATCAATACTAAACGTTTCTAAATGAAAGTTAATCTTCAAAAAAATTCCGGGTTATGGCGTGCATTCGATTACCAGCGAATTTAAAACCTGAGGGGAAGGTAGAGGGGAACAGAAAAGACGGGATAGAGGGGAGGAGAGAGAGAACGAGGGGGAGAAGTAAAATTTCGGAAAATGGTGCAGAGAGAAGAAAGAGGAGGAGGAGCAGTAGCAGGAGGAGGAGAAGAGGGGGAAGAGGAGGAGGAAGAGGGAGGCAAAGGAAACGAAGCGGTGATAAAGGAATGAATTGAGGGAGACTGGGAAAAATGGGGGAATAAATAAAAATTGGAGGAGGGAAGCAAGAAAAGGATGAATGAGGAGTGAAAGGAGGGGAATAAGTGAGAGGAGGGAAAGCGAGGAAAATGCAGAGAGAGGAAAAGTAGGAAGAGCGGGAGCAGGAAAAGCACAAAAATCGAAGCGAGCATTAATGACGAGGCTGCTGACGGACATTAGGAGAAAACAAATCATGGAATTATGAACCCGGCACGAAATAAATATTCGGACAGCATGAAATGAGAAAATTCATAGAAGAAAAGAGAGCTGCCAGAAGGGGAGGAGGAAGAGCAGGAGTGGAGGAGGAGGAGGAGGAGGAGGAGGAGGAGGAGGAGGAGGAGGATAATAGCAGTGCCGAAGCTCCACGTTCCTGGCAGTTCTCCACCATCTCCGCCAGTTTACGGCGGTAATATGAAGGGCTCCTGGGGCAAGAAAGAAGCACGCCACCCGCAGCCTCCCCCCCCCCCCCTCCCGCGTGGCGCTCTTGCCCATCGCCCCTCGCCCTGCGTCACCCGCCAGAAGACAGCCGCGGCGAAAATAATACCCATTTTTTCCTTCATTGTCAGGAGTGACGATTTTTAATTCATATTAAGTCATGAAAAAATAAATGTGTGTGCATATATATATATATATATATATATATATATATATATATATATATATATATATATATATATATATATATATATATATATATATATTAAACCGCAGTTTATTGCATTTTTTACTAATTTTGGCGTATCGTTTTTTATGCTGTTTAATTATGGTTGAAATTAAGTTTACGCGTTCTACATTAAAAAGGGAAGGACTTCATTCTGGATGTTCACATTTTTGGCCGCATACAGGAATCAGATTGTTTATTATTAGCGGTTTTTGCGTTTTGATGTTCTCGTTTTTTCCTCGCCCACGCGCCCTGGAAACAGATGATATACACAAAAGTTGCTTTACGTCTGCTTTTTCCTACAATTATTAAGCATGTACTGAAGCTATTTTGGGGCGAATGAACGTATTTTCTCTTATCGAAAATGAGATACATGGGGCAGTGTGTGTGTGTGTGTGTGTGTGTGTGTGTGTGTGTGTGTGTGTGTGTGTGAAAGAAAAAGGCTGCTTCAAGTGAGAGAGAGAGAGAGAGAGAGAGAGAGAAAATGAGGTTAGAGGGGTAGCGAGGGGGTGGGGGTCGCAGGAAGGAAGGAAGGAAGAGGTATTGGCTATCACGGGGTCTGAGCGTCAATCTTCTCTTCTTATTGCTGTTCCGCTCCCGCTTCATCGATCTGCCATATTGTTCTCAGTCCGCTAGGGAGAGAGTGAGAGGGAGAGAGGGAGGCCGCTGTTTGAATGCATGACAAGACCCTTAGCTCGTCTATTCTTAAGCATGCGTACACACACACACACACACACACACACACACACACACACACACACACACACACACACACGCACACACATGCACACACTTCTGCCCTCCCTCCCTCCCTTACTCACTCCGTCAATCATGCACGCTAAACTATCTTGCATATAACACACACACACACACACACACCTTGCATAAGTATATTTTGGGTGACTCATGCACACACTGAAGCTCTAATATGTTTACGAGCGTTCTAAAAAGCACACACACACACACACACACACACACACACACACACACACACACACACACACACCATTATTAATTAGGGTAAAGAACTCGGTGTAAGAAGAATTGCCGTCGAGAGAGAGAGAGAGAGAGAGAGAGAGAGAGAGAGAGAGTTGGGCATCCTCCAAATTAAATGAGAGGCGGTTTTTGGAAAATGAATTGCCACATTACTAACGCCGGACGAGGCTGTGCGTCTTAACTTTTGCTGCCGAGCTGTGGGGCGAATCGCAAGTGGCCGCCACATTATCCCCACCACAGCCATTACACAGCCCCCACCACCACCACCACCACCACAGCACTTTCCACCACTACCAACAACAACTTCTACTACTACCAAAACATCCGTGCACACTATCAAAGCCATTACAGAACCTCCACCACCACCACTACAAGAGCCTCACCACCACCACCACCACCTCTACAACAGCCTCACTACCACCACCACCACAGCCTTTATCTCGAACACACAGCAATTATTACCACATCCATTTCAAAGTCTACACCAACACAACAGCCTCATCCACGGCCTCCACGACTCCAGCAAACACCTCTTATCACCATGGCATCCACTACCTCAGCCATTACTCAGCTCCTACCATTTCTGCCTCCAACACCATCCACCACCACAACTATTACTTATTTTTCACCACCACTGCCTTCACCCGATCCATTAACCAACAACTACATTCACCACCATAGCCACCGCCACCATTTGCCCCATCAACCATAACCACAACCATTACTCAGCCTACTTCTGCACCCATCACCGTCAGCCTCTACCAAAACCATTACACAGTCTCAAGCAGCCATCACAGCCGCCGCCACCGCTTTCACGATAGTCACGTCCCTACCACAGCCTTCCCACAGCCCTGCCACAGCCCCCCGCCGTCGCCACAGCCGCCCGTAACTCTCCCTGTCAGCCTCCTAAGCGAAAACAAGACCGTAAACCTTGAGTCACAGAGGAAAAAAAAACTTGCACTATCAAATTACTTTACGAAATAGAAACCGAAATATATATTAGTAAGTGAATGAGTCAAATTGCATTGCTGAGTGGGTAGAAAAAAAAAGAAAAAAAAGAGAGATACGAGTTTATATCGCTGAAAGATGAAGAGCTGGTCTGGTCTCCTACTACAAGATGTGATCAAAAAGATATATATTTGATTAAAAGTATTGCATCTCTCTCAGTTTTAGAAGCTCTCGGTATTTTTTCCATTTTTTTCCACTCCTGCTGCATTTATTTATATTTACGGGGCCGTGTTGTGGGATGCCGCGGTAAATAGGATGAGATGTGTACCTTGGGTCATTACGCGAATATCCTTCCTTCCATCCCTATCCATCCCGCCCGCTCTCCTTTCCATTGCAACACTCCTTCTCATTCCCCTCCTTTCTTTCCCCTCGCCCCCTCCCCCCGCCCCTCCCTCCCCTCGCCGCGTGCTCCCCCCGCTGTTGAAAAATGGACCGTCATTAAATGTTCAACAGGAACGATTAAAAGACAGCGGCAACGTTTCTTCATTAATGTGTCTCATTTGTTGGCGTATTATATCCCATCTGCGCTATCCCAGTTCTCTCGACACCTTCACCCTCTCCACCACCACCACCTCCACCTCCACCACCTCCGCTACCGACTCTGTTACCCCCACTTACATGTGTATGGCGCCGCGGCTCCACCCTGCGCTGCCATACGGGTGGAGTAATAATGGTTCACTTTGCTCGGTCGAAATGTGGAACGACTTCTCTAGTTTACGTCTTAGTCTTGCGTTGATGCGAAGAACTTTGGAATTGGACGGTAGACGCTGAGACGAGGGCCGCTGCTCTGGCCACGGCGCCTCCCATTACACATGAAAAATTGTGACCAGGAGCAAGTGTGTGCCAAAATATGGGCGATTTTTAATGAGGATTTTAATCACATTCACTTTTATTATAATCTTGGGGATGAGCGAGTCGGTGGCAGCACGGCGCTTCCATGGGTGGAAGCACGCCTGGCGTCAGTATATGATCCCCAGGGAAGCAGATGAAGGGAGCGGGAGGGCCGGGAGGAAGGGAATAGTGAATGCATGGTGAGGGATGAAGCTGGTAGTTTCTAAGAACGCTTGAGTCTCGTTATGTTATGTAAAAAAAAAATCAACATCAAAAGACCGCAAAACAAGCAAAATCTTTAAGTCACCCCCAGAGGTCTCGTTGACGTCAACATGACCATCATGGAGGGTCACACAGATCTGATTACTCATTCGGCTTTGATGACCACTCGGAAAAAAAAATATTAGTCATATACATTTCAGTTTGGCACCGGACTTTTTCTATCCTCTGTAAGAAAAAAAGAGACCGCCTTCTTGCAAAACCCATAAATCTTTGCCTTTGGTCAGCCTCCCTGCGTGGGGGGCGGCGAGCCACGGGCCGGGCGCCGCGAGCAGCCCCCGTGAGCTGTCTGGCAAACTCTGCTCTTTCTCGCAAGAGGAGGCGAGGCGGCGCGGAGGCGAGCGCTCCCTCCCGCCTTTCATTAATCCTCGCGAGGACGCTTCATTGTCATCACTTGTGATTTATCACTAACGAGTAGAGCGCTATGTTTTATTCATACCGGAGCCACGTAGCTGTATCTCTGTTCCGCCGCCGCCGCCGCCGCCACGCTCACGCCGAATGCCGGTGGTGAGTTAAGAAAAAAGACGCTTGGGGTAATTTGTGTCGAGTCGACTGTTGGTGAAGACACTACGACCTTAATGGTTGCCGTAAAGTGTCTCTTCCCGCAGTGTTATTAATGAGTCGCTGCTTCGCCGGCCACGCTGACTGATGAAGACTCGGCAAGGCCTGCTGCTGACCCCCGCCCCCCAGACGGCTGCTGAGGCTGCCGCTCTCAGGAAAAAAGTGGAGAAATTTGGACTAACCGTCTTAATCTTTGTGTCAAATATTCAGGGCGCACGTCCCCGCCATTAGCCAGGACGGATAACCGAGCGGCATTTTTCGTGTTTCTTGCGTGGCCTCGTCAGGGCCGCGTGAGCGTTGGGATTCCCGGAGCCTCTCTGATTTGACGCTAGGAATTAAGACTCAGAGTCCTCCTTCACTCTCTCATAACCGTCTTCACATTTTCCTTCTCCGCTGATATATCATAAGTAATGAATGTTCTTTAAAGTTTGCCTGAATGATTTTATTAAAGTTTTAGAGCCTAGTAAGTTTTGACATAATACCATTTATATTTTTTAATCCTGCAGCAATTAAGTTCTCTGACGCTAATGAGCCTCGTGTCCATTACAGATCTTCATGCACAAGTCTGCCATGCAGATGCACAACCGCGACACTCACCGCACCGAGGTGAAGCCGCACCAGTGTCAGCAGTGCCTGAAGGCCTTCTCCTCCAACCACCAGCTGGTGCAGCACATCAGGGTGCACACGGGCGAGAAGCCGTACAAGTGCTCCTACTGTGACCGGCGCTTCAAGCAGCTCTCCCACGTGCAGCAGCACACCAGGCTCCACACCGGTGAGTACCAAGGGGGCACGGGGGGCGGCGGGGGCGTGCACGGCCGCTGGTCTGCACGTCCCCGTAAAACATCACTGTTGTGAACTCGTGACTTGTTGCTCGGCCAAGAAGTTAGGCACTGATGACTCCCAGACCAAGACAGATCTCTTCATCACTGTGTGGGGGTGGGGGGGTGGGTTGTGTGCCTTATTTTGGGGTATCAGGTCCAGTTTCAATGCCCGACGTAGCTGAGGGCGAGGTCTGGCGCCTAGGGAAGCATTGAATCCTTTACCACAGAGCTCCGGGGAGAAAATATGACCTGCTCCGCCTTTCCGCCCACCGTTTCTTAATTATTCACATCACATGCTTAGCCTCACCTCCCAACTTAGACACCCACCTCTTATTTCTGTCCACGTGCTCATCTTCCTCACCCCTTGAATCCCCTCTCTTCTCCCCTCCCCTCCCCGCCACGTCGACTCCCCTCACCCCTCGCGGCCTCACTTTAATTTCCCCTTCGCCGGAAAGGGGATCGCGACACCCTTGCTCTAGTAATTTGGGAGTCTCGCACATTAATGTTTTCCCCTCAAAATTTAAAGGACTGCTGGTATTTTGTTCCCCACATTGACCCGCCCTTCCCCTCACCCACCCATCCACCCGCCTACCCATCACTCATCCACACCCTCTCACACACTCACCCACACCCTCTCTCACCACACCATCGACGCTCCTCCAGTACTGCACGAGACCCGATACATTAATATGGTCCAGGTCGACGCAGGGCATATTAAAATAACCTTGTATCAACTTGGGGTCATTGCGCCGCTGCAGGGAGAAGGTGGAGGAGATGGAGGAGGAGGTGGAGGAGGAGGTGGTTATCTTGTCCCTGTTATTAAGTAAGTGTCAGGGGCGGGGTGACAGACAAAGGAGGGTTCATTAAAGATTTCCTCCTTTCGTCTCATTGTCGTTTAAAAGAAGGGCACCAACGGCATCATCATCATCATCATCAGCATCATCGTTAAAAATGTAAACTTACGCATAGACTCCGCCCGGCCGCCTTTTTTATATCGTTATGCTGTTGTTTTTGTTGTTTTATTTTTGAGGGGCTTTTAATGTGCGAGAGAAGAGTGCTTGAACAAAATAATGCATCTTAACGTAATGGCATAGTGTTTAGTGAAGGGAGGGAGGATAGGGGGGGGGGGGGGTCAGGAGGAGGAGGCTTAGGAGGAAGGAGCAGCAGCAGGAGGAGGAGAAAGCGAAGGGGGAAGAAAGAGAAGGAGGAGGAGCTTGCGTTGTTGTTTTCTTTATTTTTTATTTTTTTATAATTCTGTAGAGCCTCTGTAGCTTCCAGGAGCGAGGGTTGGGAAGTAAACAGGAGGGAAGGGAGGGAGGGCTTTCTCTCTCTCTCTCTCTCTCTCTCTCTCTCTCTCTCTCTCTCTCTCTCTCTCTCTCTCTCTCTCTCTCTCTCTCTCTCTCTCTCTCTCTCTCTCTCTCTCTCTCTCTCTCTCTCTCTCTCTCTCTCTCTCTCTCTCTCTCTCTCTCTCTCTCTCTCTCTCTCTCTCTCTCTCTCTCTCTCTCTCTCTCTCTCTCTCTGTCTCTCTCTCTCTCTCTCTCTCTCTCTCTCTCTCTCTCTCTCTCTCTCTCTCTCTCTCTCTCTCTCTCTCCTCCTCCTCCTCTTTCTGCTACTGCCACTACTTCTAAAATTACGACTACTACTACTTCTACTACTACTACTACTACTACTACTACTACTGCTCTTTGTGCTACTATCCTGCCACTACTATACTACCAAGACGATGATCCTTAATAATAATAATAATAATAATGATAATAATAATAATAATAATAATAATAATAATGATAAAAATTGTGATGGTTTTAATTTTTCCTTCTTTTTTTCTTCGTTTTAAATTCGTGTTTTTTTTCTAATTCCTCCCTTCGAGAAAAAAAATCGGTACTTCTCTGTTATTCCCAGCTAGTTTCTCTCTCTCTCTCTCTCTCTCTCTCTCTCTCTCTCTCTCTCTCTCTCTCTCTCTCTCTCTCTCTCTCTCTCTCTCTCTCTCTCTCTCTCTCTCTCTCTCTCTCTCTCTCTCTCTCTCTCTCTCTCTCTCTCTCTCTCTCTCTCTCTCTCTCTCTCTCTCTCTCTCTCTCTCTCTCTCTCTCTCTCTCTCTCTCTCTCTCTCTCTCTCTCTCTCTCTCTCTCTCTCTCTCTCTCTCTCTCTCTCTCTCTCTCTGTCTCTATCTCTCTCTCTCTCTCTCTCTCTCTCTCTCTCTCTCTCTCTCTCTCTCTCTCTCTCTCTCTCTCTCTCTCTCTCTCTCTCGCTCTCTCTCTCTTTCCACCCCATTTGCCCTCCCTTTCGTTATTTTTTTCCTTTTTTTTACTTTATTATTCTTTCTCTGCGGTAATCAGATTTTACGAAGCACCTTAATTTTCTCGCGTGTTGATATGTATATGTATTCATTTTTTCCCCTCCCTCTTCTTCTTCCTCTTCCTCTTCCTCTCTTTCTGCTTATTGGTTTGTTTCTTTTTCACTTCCTCCCCCTTTATTTTTCTTTAACGATGCGCCTCTCCTCTCCCCCTCTCTCTTTCTCTCTCACTCTCTCTTTCTCTCTCTCGCACTGGCTTTCTCTCTCTCTCTCTTCCTTCGCTTTTTAAAGAATACACTCTCTATCCTTCTCGTAATTCCTCTCCGCGCAGGCAAATAATAGACTAATAGCTCTTCTTCAAATTGCATCAAAGTTGGCCTAGAGAATTGCCTTTACCTTCCTTCCTTCAGCCGTCATGGAAGGATTGGTGGAGGGAAGGGAAGGAGAGGGGAGAAAAAAGGAGGATAAGAAGGGTGGAAAGGGGAGGCGTGGTGGCTCTTGGAAGTAACCTGAAATCGTAAAGGAAGTTGAAAATGGAAACTGTTGAAGAGGTGAAAAGAATCTGGACTGTGGATTGAAATGAGGGAATGGGAGAGCAAGACAGGGATGGAGGGTAGGTGAAAAAAAAAAAAAGGTCAAGTTGAAAAGAAGTAGGATGTGCGTAGATGTGACGGAAGGTGAAGAAAGGGTCAGCGGAAAAGAAAAGAGAATTGGAAAGAGGCTGGAATTAAGAGGGAAAAAAGAGAGAAGAAGTGGATGTGTTCGAGAGAAAAAGAGAGAAAATTCTGCCGGGGTCTGCGTGAAGCAAAAATGAAAAGAAAAAAATACCTCACATGCGACTATTTTTTCTTTTTTCTCTTCATTTTCTTCCTCATATCTTTCTCGTCCAACTCTTCTTTCTGGCTCTCCCTCTCCTCCTCTTCCTTCTTCTTCTCCTCCTCTTTGTCTACCCTTCTTTATCCCTAAGTCCTCCCTACTACTCTTATTTATTTTCTCCACGTATTATTCCTCCCTCATCGTTATTCTCCTTCACCTCCTTTTTCCTTCTCTTATACTCTTCGCCCTTCTTCTTCTTCTTCCCTTCGTCTACCCTTCTTCATCCCTAAGCTACACCGATCTTCACCCTACAACTTATTCTTTTTCTCATTATGCCTCCCTTATATTATTCTCCTTCCTCTCCTTTTCCTTCTTCCATTCTTCCCCCTCCTCCTCCTCCTTCTTCCCTTCGTCTACCCTTCTTCATTCCTAAGCTACACCGATATTCACCCTACAACTCATATATACTTTTTTTTCTCATTATGCCTCCCTCATTTTATTCTCCTTCATCTCCTATTCCTTCTTCCATTCTTCCCCCTCCTCCTTCTTCTTCCCTTCGTCTACCCTTCTTCATCCTTAAGCTACACCGATCTTCAACCTACAACTCCTACTTTTTTTTTCTCATTATGCCTCCCTCATTTTATTCTCCTTCATCTCCTATTCCTTCTTCCATTCTTCCCCCTCCTCCTTCTTCTTCCCTTCGTCTACCCTTCTTCATTCCTAAGCTACACCATCTTCACCCTCAACTCGTCTTTATGCGTGATATTTGTGAGGGGAAGGCTATAAACCGAGGAGACGAGAGGGAGCGCCGCCCCCCATGGATAATAAAAGAGCTGACGAGGCACCCGGGTGGAGCTTCCCTGTGTTGGTGGAGATGCCGTTTGTCACCATGCTAGTGTATTCGACCTCGCCCCCCCCCCACCCCCCAGCCACCACCACCAGTACAGCCAACACCACCACTACCAAAAGCGACAACACTTCGACCTCCACATCCCCTACTGAATATACCAACACCACCAACACCACCGCTACTACCTCTCCTCCTCCTCCTCCTCCTCCTCCTCTTCTACTACCAAAAACAGCAGTACCTCAAAAATTACCTCTACTACTCCTACAACTACTACTGCAATTACTACTATTACTACTTCTACTACTACTACAACTGCTACTATTACTACTTCTACCACGACCACTACCATCGTCACCACCACCAACACCACCACTTTCATGTAGCTTTCTCTGTTTTTATTTGCAACTTCTCTCAACGCCATTTTTTTTCTTTGACCTTCGGAACATCCACCACCGATTGCGTGTATAGCCAATGTGTGTGTGTGTGTGGGGGGGGAGGGGGGGACGTGTGTGTGTGTGTGTGTGCGTGAGTGTGTTGGGGAATTGTACATGAGGCTTTGGTGTGGGGCTGTGTGGTGTCAGTTTGGGGAGGGAGAAAGGGAGGAAAGGAGGGGAAGAGAAGGAGGGGATTGGAAGCGAGGAAGTCTGTCTGTCTGTCTCTCTGGCTGTAAACATTAAATAGCGAACTCCTTGTCTTCGTAAACTCTAGCATAAGGAGGGCGTAAGGGGTGGGGTGGGGGGGCCTTAGAAAATTTGGGAGGCTGAATTTTATGGCCCAGAATATAAAATTGATGGGTCTATAAAATCACTCCCGAGGCATATCAAAAGGAATTATTTGTCTGGTTTAAAGTCCCTCTTTCTTTCTCATCATTTTCTTGTTTTTTTTTTCTTCCTTTTTTTCTCTCGTCAGTTATATCTAGTTACTATTCTCTTCCTTTATGTGATTCTTTTTTTTTTTCTTGTCTTCTCTTCCTCGTCGTCTGTCGTATATTGTTTTTAGTGTTCCTTGTTCTCTTCATTCTCATTATCCTCCTGTTGTCTCTATTCCTTCTCCTCCTTTTTCTTTTTTCATATTATCATCCTCATCATTTTTTTCCATTTTCCATCCCTTCTTTCTTTTTTTTCTACTCATTTTCTTTCTCAACATCTTCATTCCTTTCATATTTTCCTCCTCTTTCTTCTTTTACTGCTATTTCTCCTTCTTCTCCTTCCTCCTTTTCTCTTACTTCTCTTTCTCTTCCTTACTTCTCCTCTTCCTCCTTTCTAACCTCTCATTCTTTTTACTACTTCTTCTACTTCTCTTTCTTCGCCTTCCTTCTTCTCCTTTTCTTTTACAACATATCTTTCTCTTTCTATTTCCTCCTCTTCCTCCTTTCTTCGCCTTCCTTCTTCTCCTTTTCTTTTACAACATATCTTTATCTTTCTATTTCCTCCTCTTCCTCCTTTCTTCCCTTCCTTCTTCTCCTTTTCTTTTACATCTCTTTCTCTTTCTATTCCCTCCTCTTCCTCCTTTCTTCCCTTCCTTTCTTCCTCTTCTTCTTCTTCCTCTTTGACATAATCCCCGCCTCCGCTTGAAAGGTACGTTTTGTTCTCTTCTTTCGCTCCAAGTGCCGCCCTCATCACCCTGATCACGCGGGGCGGACGGCGATTATCATGCACCCGACATTAAATTTCCCTCTGTTCCTTTCTTGTTTATCACAATTCCATTTAATTCCGGTTGGTTTCCGTCGCCTCGTTCTCTTCCTCATTCTCCCTCACTTACCTCTCCATCTCCTTCTCCTTTTAATACTGCAAATTGCTCCTCGGTGACCCAAAGACTCTGTCCCTCTATTCTATATCTGATGGCCGTTTAGCACACAGCCGGAGGGGTGGAGCGCTATCAGCTGCCTCATTATTGGGGCGGGCTTGGCCGTGACCCCACACACACACACACACACGCACACGCACACACGCACACGCACATCGACCCCCTCACCTAATGTTGCCTTTCCAGTGAGAGCAACTTAGTGAGAGTGTGAGGTGTTGTCAAGGACGGATGTGGTGGCCGTAGAGGAGGAAGAGGAGGAGGAGGAGGAGGAAGAGGAGGAGGAGTGCTGGAGAGGAGAGGGGAAGGAGGAGGAGGACTGGGAGGTAGTGCTAATGGGGGAGGGAAATTAATGAGGGCCAAAGAGAGAGAGAGAGAGAGAGAGAGAGAGAGAGAGAGAGAGAGAGAGATGCCTGGAAGAATTAAGGAAAGAAAAAAAAAAGCATGGAAGAAGGGTTAAGATGGAGGGAGGGTAAGGAAAGAAAGGAAGGAAGGAAGGAAAGGAGGAGTCATAGAGGAAGAGGAGGAGGAGGAAGAGGAAACCAGGGAGATGAACTGACATACAGGGAAGAGGCAAGAGGAGGAGGGGCGGAAGGAGAGCGCTATGGAGGGAGAGAAGGAAAGAAGGAAGAAGTGAAGGGAGGGAGAGAGAGAGAAAGAGAGACAGGGAGGGAGGGAGCTTAAGCCATCGCGGAGAGAGCCTCGTAAGTGGACGGGGACCATTACAAATTGTCTCGTTGAGGGAAGAGATGAAAGGGGACGAAGAGGCGTTTGGGAGCCTTACGAGATCTTGACAGGAGTTACGTGGCCGTGGGGGAAGGGAATATGGGAGGCCGCAAGAGTAGGAGAGGAAAGGAGGAGAAGGAGAGGGAGCAGCAGGAGGGAAGAAAGAGGGAGAAAAAGACGGTGAAAATGGAAGCAGCCGCAGCAGTATAGGGAGGAGGAGGAGTTAGAGGAGAGAAGGAGAGTAGAAGTTACAGCAGAAGGAGTTAAAAGATGTAGGAAAGAGTAGAAGTTGAAGAAGAAAGATCAGCAAAAAGGAAGTAGAAGGAAAAGAAGGAAGTAAAGGCAACAAAAACTAGAATAAGTAGCAGATATGATAAAAAAGGAGAAAAGGAAATTGAATGGAAACTAGCAAGAAAGGGAAGGAAAAGAGGAGATAGAGACAGGAAAGAAGGAAATAGAGATGGAAAAGACAGCAGAAAATAATGAAGAGACATGGAAAAGAAGAGAAGGAAAGGAAGGAGGGAAAAAAAATCAACGAAGAACAAAGGGAACGCAAAATGGAGTTAGTATTATAGGCAAAAGAAGAAGGGAAGACAGAAAAAAAGGGAAGTGAAGGAAGAGGACGGAGGAGAGGCAGATGGCGCAGCGAAGAAGGGTGGAAGAGAAAAAGAGAGAGGGAGAGAAAGAAAGAGGAGGAAGAGGAAACGGGAAAGGATATGAGGAAGAAAAAAAAACAAGTAAACGAGGGCATGTTGCTATGGTATGTAGATGAGAAACGCGCCTCAAGAATGCCTAAAATGTGAGCAAGAAATGGTGTATGCCTAGCGAGAGAGAGAGAGAGTCTGAAGGATATTGCCGAGATCTTGTTTTTAAGAAAGTGCCCCCCGGCCCCCATTCTTCCCCCCCCCCCCCTCTCTCTCTTTATCGTTCCCAGCCCCAACATTCCCCACTCCTCCCCTCTAACCATTACCGTATCTCCTCCTCCTCCTCCTCCTATCCCTAAGCAAGGAGTGCCAGAGGGATGAAGGAAAAAGAGCAACAAGAATAGAGAAAAATTAAGAAAAGTAGGAATTTATTTTTAGTCGTGATCAGTTATTTTAATTTGTAGTAGTAGTAGTAGTAATAGTAGTGTTAGAAGTGGTAACAGTGAAAAGTATTTGTGGAAAGTCCTCTCTCTCTTTCTCTTTCTCCTTCTCTCCCTCTCGCTCTTTCTGCACAAAAGATGAAGCGGCAAAAGGAAAATGATATAAAAATAGTAATGTGTTGGAATGATATCGCTCCGGGAGCCTCGAAATGAATATGAGAAGAAAACGGAGGAACTACACCCGAGAAGGAGGAAGAGGGAAGTGCTGGAGGAGGTGGTGGTGGTGGCGGTGGCGGCGAAGGAAGGGAGGTAGGGAGGGAGCGAAGAAAGGATAAGAGGCGAGCAAGAAAGAGAAGAGGAGGAGGAAAACTTTCAAGATGTCTCCTCCTCTCCTCTCCCTTTCGCTAGCCTCTTTCCTCCCTTTCTCCCTCCCTTTCTCCCTCTCTCTATGTCGGCCACCAGTCTGCCAATCTCTTAAATGGAGGACATCTTTCAATTCCTGAGATACATTGGAAGTCACATTCTTTAGCGCCTTTGAAAGTCCTCGGCCAGCTCCCTCCCGACTCGCTGCCGTCTTCTCCTGCACATTTTTACCCAAATTAAATTCCCTTCTACGGAGCCCGAGTGACACTGGTCATAATGGAAGCCGTGGACAATGCCGGCCATTAATCTCTTGTCCCGATGCTGAGTCCGTCTTTTCGTCAGGAGTAGTAGTAGTAGTAGTAGTAGTAGTGGTTGCTGTAATTGTAGTTGCTGTGATGTTTGTAGTTGTCGAAATAACGGAAACAATTCTCTATCGTCATCGTCATCCTCTTTTTTTTCTTCTGTTCCTTCTTTCAGTTATCCTCCTCCTTCGCTTCCACCTCCCTTTTTTTCCTTTTCCTCCCTTTCCTCCTTCTCCTCCTTTTCCTTCCCATCCTCTTCCTCATGCTCTTCTACCAGCTACTACTACTACAACTACTACTACTTCTACCACCACTACTACTACTACTACTACTACTACTACTACTACTACTATTACTACTACTATCACTACTACTACTACTACTATTACGTTACTCTAACCACTATACTCCCACAACTCTTTCCTCTATTTTACTTCCCTTTCAACTTAGCCCTTTCATCTTCCCGGTTATCTTCTCTTCCCACAATTCATCGTCTGCCTTTTCGTTACTGTTATCCCCACCAACAACTTCTCTCTCCCTCCCTCGCTCTCTTTCGTTCTCTTTTCCTCTCCCATCTCCTTCTTTGTCCTTCTCCTCCTTCTCTTCCTCTCGCCAAAAGCATAAATTCAGATCTAATTTTTTCTTCCCTCGCGCTGCTTTAAAACCTGGCTGGTCGGCGCCCCTTATAATTCTTCATTACAGGAACTGGGGGGCGGCGCTCCGAGCCCGACCCGGCAATTTTGGTAATGGCTGTTTTGGGACGCCCGTGCCATCTTTCACCGCCCGACCCCCGCCAGCGTTCTCTTCCCACAGGCTTTCGCGCATGTCGCTGCTTCTCGTCCTTAACCCGCCTCGCCGCCGCCGCCGCCGCCGCTTGAACCCAGCAGCCTCCTTCTAGCCTCCCCGTTCTCTCTTTTCCTTCCTTTCCTCCCGTTTCCCTCCACCTCCCTTGCCTCCACTTAAATGTATCCTCACTTCCCTAAAGAATCCTTGCCTTCTCTTTCTCTTCCTCCCCTGGGTGGTGGATGTTTCCCTCCGCCGGCGCGTCCCCCTCGTCCTCCCCTTTCTGCAATTCTGAGACGCTCCTTGCCTCGACCAAAACAAAAGGGAACAAGCTCGTTAGTCGCGCCCAACGACCCATCAGCGAGGACCAGCTAGAATGACTGGGCTGGGACACGCCGCGTGAAATACGGCCGAGATAAGCAAAGTCCTACGCCCCGGCAAGGAAAAATCCGGCAATTATACGGCTGGCAACGCTGTAAGTCCCTTTTTATGGGATTATTTTATATCTTATTCATGTTGGGACGGCGTTTTATCCCCAGGACGAGCGCCGACTGTTCTTCTTATCCCCCCTTGCCACTTTAGCGTCCTCCTCCCCCTCATCTCTCTCTCTCTCTCTCTCTCTCTCTCTCTCTCTCTCTCTCTCTCTCTCTCTCTCTCTCTCTCTCTCTCTCTCTCTCTCTCTCTCTCTCTCTCTCTCTCTCTCTCTCTCTCTCTCTCTCGCTCTCGCTCTCTCTCTTTCTCTTTTATGCCTGCTCTTTCTTTCTTTTACATCATATAGCTTCTTCTCCTTCTTCTTCTTCTTCTTTTTCTCTCTCCTCTCCTCAGTCCTATTCCTCAACTTGTTTGCATTCCTTTTCCTCCTCCTCCTCCTCCTCCTCCTCCTCCTCCTCCTCCTCCTCCTCCTCCTCCACCCCGCAGTTGAATCTTTCGGTGGAAGCGCACAACTTATTTTCCTTGTGCGATCGTCTGTGTACCCGCTGTAACGCTCCGGCAACCATTATTGTTTTTAAGACGTATTTTTCTACCCGGGACTGAGGTGTATCGGGCAGCTTCCCTTTCCCTGCCGCCCTAGCGCTCCCCACAGACAAGGAGAGGAGGGCAAGGCAAGAGCGAACTGCATCTGGCATCGAGGACCCGGCCATGTTTTCTCAATCAATAGATCAATTCGTAGTACCAATCCCATGCGAGTAGTTGTCCCAAGCCGCGGCCACAACCACCGGCCAGCCTCGATTCGCGGAGATCATGCAGGGTTGAGAATGTCGAAAAGGAGAAGGAGAAGAATAAGGCGAAAAGGAGCTGGGGAAAATGAGAAGAAGGAACAGGAAAAGGAGAATGATAATTATAATGGGAGAATGAGCAGGAGAAGAGGGAAAGAAGAAGAGAAAAGGGAGAAGGAGAAGAATAAAGTGAAAAGGAGCTGAGAAAAAGGAGAAGGAAAAGACGAAAAGGAGAAGTATAATGGGAGAATGAGCAGAAGATGGAAAGAATCAGGCAAATAGAAGGAGGAGAATAATGCGAAAAGGAGCTGAGAAAAGGAGAAGGAACAGGATAAGACGAAAAGGAGAAGGATAATGGGAGAATAAGCAGAAGAGGGAAAGAAGCAGGCAAAAAGGAAAAGGAGCAAAATGAAGAGGCGGGAAAAGTTGCTAAAGGAAGAAGAGGAGGAGGAGGAGGAAGATAAATAGGAGGGAAGGATAAACGAATAATGGAAAGGATAGGAGTAGGTAGAGAGCGAAAACGAGATAAAGAGGAAACGAAGAGGAGGAGGAAAAAGGGAAGAAAGGGGGAGATATATATATGTGTGCAAAAGAAGGAGAAGGGGGAGAAAGAGATGGTGAGGAGGAGCGAACGAGAGGAACTGGAAATGGAATGATCAGGAGGGATGTAAATGACGAAGAAAGGAGGATCCGCAGGGGTGAATGACAACCGTGGAATGTTGCAAGAGTCGTGGAATGCCGGCGAGATTAGAATATAAACACGCGTCGGTGATGAGTGGAACCGAGACGAAGAGGGGAAGAGTGTCTGAAGGAGGTGCGATCGAAGACAGATAATTTAGGTGATGCTGTAATTACGCAAGAACTAACCTGGGGACGAAAGGAAGGAAAGAAAGGAAAGAAAGAAGATGAAGGAAGATAGGAAAGTTAGGAGTGAAGGAAAGTAGTCTTATGGCATTCTAGGGTGCGATCAAAGACAGATAGTTTAGGTGATGCTGTAATTACGCAAGAACTAACCTGGGGACGAAAGGAAGGAAAGAAAGGAAAGAAAGAAGAAAGAAGGAAGATAGGAAAGTTATAGGAGTGAAGGAAGGTAGTCTTATGGCATTCTAGGGTGCGATCAAAGACAGATAGTTTAGGTGATGCTGTAATTACGCAAGAACTAACCTGGGGACGAAAGGAAGGAAAGAAAGGAAAGAAAGAAGAAAGAAGGAAGATAGGAAAGTTATAGGAGTGAAGGAAGCTAGTCTTATGGCATTTTAGGGTGACGATTGACTGGCTGATCCAATTGTTGAAGGAATGGATGAAGATAGAATGAAGTATAATGAAGGAAGAAAGGAATAAGTTAGCCAGTTTCATAGAAGTATTAATCACGTTTCTTATTGATTAGTTATGTGTGAATCTTTAAGTAATCCGTGAAAGAGAACGGAGGGTGGACATGAAGAGAAAACAAGAAAACAAGGGGAAGAGAAGTGCAAAAAACCACACACACACACACACACACACACACACACACACACACACACACACACACACACACACACACACACACACACCCGAGAGAGAGAGAGAGAGAGAGAGAGAGAAAATCTTCGGAGGATAGGCGTGGGGCGGAGGGAGCGTAAGAAAACAAGAAAACATGGAGGGAAGAAATGGAAGAAATACAACGCGTAAAAAGGGAAGAGACAGGCGGAGGAAGGAGAACCAGAGAGAGAGAGAGAGAGAAGGCGGACAAGGAGGAAGGGTGAGGTTGAGGCGGCGGAGGCGGTGACAGGGGTGACAGGACGAGGCTGCGGAGGAACACGTGTCGGCCTGCCCTTCGCCCCCTCGCCGCCATTCATGCAGAGTCGCTGTCCCGGTGAATAAATCTCTCGGTCATGCATCGTCCTCGCCCGCAGCAACGCCCGGAAAGTCAAGGCCCCCTGGCGGACGGTGGTGCACGCAAGACATTATACGCTGGCTTCCTCATGCGTACACGGGGGTTCTCTACTATATACACGCTCACTCATACGCAAGAGAGAGAGAGAGGGAGGGGGGTCCGGGGCTAATGTGGGAGATTCATGACCATACGCACATACACACGCACACAAAGTAACATACAGTAATACCCACTCAGAATAGTTCACCCTTGCCCTTACAGATAACTTGCCATGACGTCAGAGGCTAATAGTTCCGTTTTCAATCCTTTCTATTTTATTATTTTCTATTTTTGCCTCTAGTTTCTTTTCATTCCCTGTGTTAACCTCGATCACTGTATATTCCTTATCCAGCAAACTGTTTTTCGCCTACAAAATTATTATCGCTGCAATTCGACACCATGGCATATTCATCATTGTATTGTCGAACACTATTTCCCAACACCATCCTCCTCTCTGCCAGTGTCACTACTCTTCTCGTAATTCCATAGTCACGCAATAGTTAACCAATACTCTCCATTTTGCTACAGTTACCGCTATCATCATCATTCTAAGTCGTAAAATAGTTGCTCATCATCCACAATACCTACCATCACTATTACCACCATACTTATCATCATTCTATTAACCGCGCAATCGATCTGTACTGTCACTATTACCTTCCTGCTCATCATCAATCTATTAAACCGAGCAATCAATACCTTCACCATCCACACACACACATTGTTACCCACCATAAGTCTTTTCTTTCTACAGCAATCACTTTCATGTTCACCATTCTACGTACAGCCGAACCTTTACCAACCACACCATTATTCATCATCACCAACCACCCTCTCACTATCATCACCATATTCATCACGTTCACCACTCACCATTATCGACCACCCTCATTCCTGCACCCATCACCACCATCACCACCATCATACTCATCACTCTATTCCTAAGCCTTTTAACCCCACCGGTCCTACCCATCCCACTCCTCCCCCTTCACCACCCCCCTCACCACCCTCCCCTCACCTCATCCGCCAACCCCGTCAGGAGATCCAGCTCGCACATCAGCCGTTGTGTGCGATCATTTTGCAACAGGAGATCAATTATTTCGCCAGCCACCCGCACGTAATGGTTAGACCAGCTGATTATCCCTCTGCCTACCTACCCTCTCTCTCTCTCTCTCTCCCACCCCCCCTCTCGCTCTCGCTCTCGGTCCTTCTCTTTCTCTCCCTCTCTCTCTCCCCGGCCACAACAAACATATCATCTATCCATTCTCCGGGCCCCCAATTCAGTGCAGCTTGGCAAGTCTTTTCACGAGTGCTCGCTGGCCAATGGTCCCTCTTAATGAGAAAAGGTAGCCTGCAGAGGACCCGGATGGACAAGGTAAACAGAGGAAAGACGAGAGGGAGAAAGAAGAGCAGAGTCGGAGGAGGAGGTGGAGGGGAGGAGGGGGTGGTTAGTAGAGTGGGGTGTAGAGAGACGCTGAAGATGACCACGCTTTTATACGGCTATTATGCCTACGACTACTGCTTCTCCTCTTCTTCTTCCTCTTCTTCCTCTTCCTGTCCTTTCTTTGTTTGCCTCTTCTGTATCCTCCTCCTCCTTAGCCTTCCCATTTTCCCTCTGCTCATTCTCCTTTTTCTATTCCTCTTGTTTTTCCTATTCCTCCTCCTCCTCCTCCTCCTCCTGCTCTTCATCTCCCTCCTTATCCCTCTCTAATGGTTAAATGAGAAAGGGGTAAGAGAATGGAGTAAAGAAAGATAGCATACAATATTATGTTGGAAGGAAGGAGAGAGCGAGAGAGAGAGAGAGAGAGAGAGAGAGTGTACCCGTCCATTTCTTTTTATTGTTGCAACGCTGCTCGTCTTTCTTTTCTCCCTCTTTCCCTTCCTCCCTCCCTCCATCTCACATCCTCTCCCTCTTTCCCGATTCTTTCCTCTCTCTCTCTCCCGCTCAGTCGCTCGCTCTCTCTCTCTCTCTCTCTCTCTCTCTCTCTCTCTCTCTCTCTCTCTCTCTCTCTCTCTCTCTCTCTCTCTCTCTCTCTCTCTCTCTC
>NC_066510.1:24433206-24468206 GCF_024679095.1 Eriocheir sinensis
TCTCCTCCTCCTCCTCCTCCTCCTCCTCCTCCTCCTCCTCCTCCTCCTCTTCCCAAGTTCCCTCCGTGTGTGTTTGTGTTACTGTGTTTATATTTGGGTTTATTTGTGAGCGAGGAATACTTTGTTTGGATGAAGGGAGGAGTAAGGGAGCTCATGGTGTGTGTATTTGTGTGTGTGTGTGTGTGTGTGTGTGTGTGTGTGTGTGTGTGTGTGTGTGTGTGTGTGAGAGCTTGAATGTTTTGTTGGTTTAAATCTTCGCATTCCGTGTAGCGTGTGTTTTTTTTCTATTTGTTTTAATTATCAAGAAACTTTTTTTTTATTCGACGAGAGTTGCCAATAGTAAATAAGAATGCGTTTAATTTCTCCTTGACGTAAAATTTCTTATTGCATACATATTTATCTTTTCATTTAAATCATTAATATCCCTTTTCTCTCTCTCTCTCTCTCTCTCTCTCTCTCTCTCTCTCTCTCTCTCTCTCTCTCTCTCTCTCTCTCTCTCTCTCTCTCTCTCTCTCTCTCTCTCTCTCTCTCTCTCTCTCTCTCTCTCTCTCTCTCTCTCTCTCTCTCTCTCTCTCTCTCTCTCTCTCTCTCTCTCTCTCTCTCTCTTTTCTTTTTGTCATTCGTTCTTCTTCCCCCGTTCTCCTTTCTTGACTTTTCATATTCTTTCCATTTCACTCCCCCTTTCTGTCACCACCTGCCGTCTCCCTCGCCTGCCTTTCCCTTTCATCTGGCCTCATCCCCTCACCTTGGTCCCTCTCACCTGGTTGTTCCCCTCACCTGGGCGGGGCGCGGTTCCTTTCCTTCAGGTTAAACGGAACAGTCACAGCTCTTCATTATTTTATTGCTTCGTTTACTTGTGTGTGTGTGTGTGTGTGTGTGTGTGTGTGTGTGTGTGTGTGTGTGTGTGTGTGTGTGTGTGTGTGTGTGTGTGTGTGTGATGGATTTATGCTTTCCTGTCAATATAATCCGCTAAGATCCATCGACGAGTAGAATTAAGTCTCGTCGATTATGGAGAATAAGCTCGACTGATCACCGCGTTCATGATGTTTTGGAGAGTCGAGTTAGTTCGGAGTTATTCAGCGGGGCAGGGGACTGGGGGAGTGGGGAAAGGTGAAGCAGGTGAGTAGCTGAAGCACAGGAGCGGGGTTGAAGCACAATAAACACACAGGTGAGACGTGATTACCTGTGGCCCGCCGCCGGCATTGAACGCGCTCAGGCTTGGCTCACGTTCCTCTGAAATTCCTGGCACCGTTGTATTTTTCCCTCTTTTTTTTTTTTTTCGTTTTGCTCAACCATTCTTTCTTTCTCTTTTTCCTCTTTGGTTTTCTCTTGATCAGAAGTCATTTAGCTCGTGTATCTCTCGTTTTCCTTGGTGTGTTTCGTGGGGCTTTTTTCTTTATGTTCCTCTTTGTCGTTGTTTTCGTGTATTGGTTTGTGTTCGGCCCTTTTCGTTTTGCTTCCTCTCGTACGGCTTGTAGTTCGGCATGAGGGATGGTTTCGGACAAATCGTATTGCAAGAGTTCTGTTTCAAATGGCTTCGCTTGGTTTCATTGGCATTGTTTTACTCTTTGTTTTTCTTTTCGCGTGCCGCCAGGTATTGGAATTTATTTTAGTCTTCATTTAGGTCCGTGTCCTACATCTTCGCTTTTTAAAAGGAGAAAATTGGGAGAGAAAAAGTTGTACAGAAACCTTCAGCCTCGTTTTTTACTCCTGCCATCTTTGCTCTCCTCTCCCCTTCTCTCGTTCTCTCTCTCCCCTCTTGCCCCCTTTCTCGTGTCCCCTTACCCTCTCTCATTCCTCCCGGCTCATAATCAGAGCTAGACCCCCCCGTCCCCTCCCCTCCCCCCCACCCCGGGATGAATGGATATTACTCTGCAAGACTGATCGAGTCGCCAAAGGTCTCAGTATGGATTTACCAACATTTTTCCCTGTATGTAATTTCACGTTTTTTTTATAATATTTGTCTGCGTCATATTTCTCGTGGATTTAGTGGGAAAAATAGTGAAGTGGTTCCCCTTCCCTGGGTGTCGTGTGGGAGCCAGGGACGCGGCCAGCGGGCGAGGGACGCGCCGCGGAGGGCAGGTGACGCCGCTGCGGCCGCTAAGCCGGGCATGATTAGTCGATACTTAGTGGATTTAATCAGGGCTTTTTCACCGGGCTGTTTGTTGCAAGTCGGCCTGGCAATGAAAGGCCTGCGAGCCCCGCGGGCTGAGAATGTTGCATACTGATCTGCTTCCCTCCCTCCCGCCCCGCCCCGCCCTGCCGCCGCCCTCCCTCCCCCCTCCCGCCCCTCCGTCGCCGCGCCTCCCAAGCCACCGACGCTGTTTCTTATTCAACTTTTTTCAACAGTGTCAAATCCAAGATTCCTGTTTTTTCTGGACGAGTTTTCTTTCTTCCGCACCTCCTACGGGACCTGGCCTGTGGGTGGGCGGCGGCGGGGGCCTCGGGGGCCAGGGACAGGGCCGCCGCTGGCCTACTGAGAACCGAGTCTTCACGAAACAAGTAGAGAAAAAGTGTAAAGCAACGGAACCTGAGATTATAAAAAAATCGATCTGTACGGTCACCGGCCGACAGATTCGAGCAGGGGGGAAGATCACTGTATAGGCGCTCTGTATTGCAAGCGCAGCCCCGCCCCGCCGCCGCGCCCCTTTCACCCTTGTGGAGGGGCGCCGCAGAGGCCCAGCCCCGCCCCGGCCCGCCCGTGGCCTACACCCTTAAGCCTTAATATGATCATGGAGCCCATTTGAGTGTTGGATACAGCAAAAGAAAGCAGCGTAATATAGCCAGGGTTTTATTAGCCTTGTACTGTAGTGAAGGAGAAGGGTTAGAGAGGGAGGCTGTGAGTCACCATTATCTCCGGCATCTCCCGTGGACGCGTGGCTCGCCCGCACCCACCTGGACGCCGCCCTGACCCGGGAATACACACGTTGGTCGCTCCCCGTCTAATTACTTGCATCATTATACCTCCCCTGGGCCCTCCAGCAACCAGGCTTTGATGCAATAAAAAGTACTCCGAACTTAGGACATTTCACGTTCACTCAGGCGAGGCTTTTCCTTGGCCCCTTTTCTTGCCTCCCTTCGTCAGTGTCGTCTGCAGTGCATATGGTGATTTTTTTTCTATATAGAACTCTCTCTCTCTCTCTCTCTCTCTCTCTCTCTCTCTCTCTCTCTCTCTCTCTCTCTCTCTCTCTCTCTCTCTCTCTCTCTCTCTCTCTCTCTCTCTCTCTCTCTCTCTCTCTCTCTCTCTCTCTCTCTCTCTCTCTCTCTCTCTCTCTCTCTCTCTCTCTCTCTCTCTCTCTCTATCTCTCTCTCTCTCTCTCTCTCTCTCTCTCTCTCTCTCTCTCTCTCTCTCTCTCTCTCTCTCTCTCTCTCTCTCTCTCTCTCTCTCGTTCTCGTTCTCTCTCTCTCTCTCGGTGATTTGTTATGCCGTGTGTTGCGCCCAAAACTCATCCCCATTTTCTTTGTCTTGAGTTCGGGAGAGTGATGCCAGTGTTATTGTAGCCTCGTTTGTGTTGCTATTGTGTTGTCTGTGTTGTTTCCATCCCTCCAAGTGTTTCTGCCTCGTGTCTTTGTCTGGTGTATTGCGTCTTTAGCTTCTCCTCACGATGATAATACTTTTTTTCTCTCACTCTCGCGATGAAAATATACATACTTAGATGGACGCATGCAACACTACAACAACTATTTCTTATTTGCGTCCTCTGTCTATTTATTGGTTTCATTGTTCATTTGTATCTTTTATTTTTGTAGGTGTCTGTTATTATCTTATTTAATTGGATGCGTTGCTCCCCTCACTAGCAGGAGAGAGAGTAATATCTGTTAATAACCACGAATAAAGAATCGCACACTTTACGTACACACAAATGGAGAGATCCTAAACCCACTTTCACTTTTCGGCGTTTTCCTTTCGCCCTCACACCCACCTTTATCACCCCCTCTCCTCCCCTCCCCTCCCCTCTCCTCCCCTCCCCTCCTATCCCCTCTCCTCTCCTCCCGTCCCCTCCCCTCCCCTCGCCGTGAAAGGTTACATCATCATCATCATCATCATCATCATTATAGCCTTCAGACCTTTTTCTCGTGATGGTGATGCTTGGGTTCCTCCTCCTCCTCCTCCTCCTTGTCCTCCTCGTCGCTGCATAAGAAAATAACATAATAATGATACAAATCCTAATTATAATTTTAGATCTCCGTCGGGAGCCACACCGCGGGCGAGGCTTGGAATATTATCTGGAAATTCATATATTATTCAGTTTTTTTCTTTCTTTTTTACATTCACGTTATCGCATGGTGGCCGTCCACGCTTTTGATGTCCGAGGTTTACTTCATCTTCCTCCTTCTCCTCCTCCTTCACACTCTCCTCCTCCACTTCACCTTTTTTCATGTATTCCTTCACATTCTTGGCGCACTTTCGCTGTCATGTTGCGTCGTCTCTGTATAGCTATCTGGCGTTGTGAAAGTGAAGGTGGTGATGGTGTAAGAGATGCTGGGAATGGTCGTAGAGATCGTACAGGTGAAAAAGGAGTTGATAGTACAAGGATGGTGGTGATGGTAATGGTACAAACGAGGTTAACAGTACATATGGTGGTGAAAGTGGTGATACAGAGGATGGAGTTAGTAAAATAGGGATGATAGCGGTCGTACTGAAGATGGAATTGGTTGTATAATGTTAATAGTGGAGGTACAGAAGACGTAATAGTGTAGGTACAGAAAATGGAGTTAATAGTTTAGTGGTGATCGTGGTGGTACAGAGGAAGGAGTTAACAGTATGGTGGGAAGAGTCGTGGTCCAGTAGAAGGGTGTCTGTGGCTGTAGATGTGGTTGTGAAGGTGTTGAGTTAGCTAGCGGTCAGTGTAGCCAAGTTTATCACGTTTCATCTGGTAAAAATATGCTTCTGGCTGCAAACAATCACCGGCTTTTACTTATCTCATGCATTTCCGCACTTCTGGTTTCTCTGATATGTCTGGAAATTGTGTTAAAAGCTGTTTCATATAATTGTCCATCTGTTCAATTGCCGCTTTTCTCTGTTATTTATTACTATTTTTCAACTTTTTTTTTAATTGACTACTATCCCTGTACTCCTTTGAACCCCTCCTGCTCCCTCCTTCTCTCCCTCTCTTTCTCCCTCCCATTCGTCTTTCTACATCTCATTCCCCTACATTAAACCTATTTGCTATTCCCCTTCCCAAGACTGCTTCATCCTAGTCCCCCTTCCAACCCCCCCTCCAAAAAAAAACAATTCCTTATCTCGCCTCAAACCAAACCATTCCACCTCGACTCATCATCCTCAGTTTACGCGCAGCCTCTTCCTATAACTTCATTTCTTACCCTTTTTTATTAGCGATACTTTTTTTGCGATTATTTTTACGAGGCAGAGTTTAGTTTTCTTTTCTTTTTTCTTTTTTTGTGTGTGTGTTGGTTTCTTTGCGCGTTCTCATCGTCGACTCGTGTTTTCTGTTATTTTCTGTCTTTTCTTCGTTTCCTTTCTTCGTTTTCTTCTTTTTTCTTCTCCTTCGTGATCCCTCCTATTCGTCTTGTAACTCCGTCGTTCTCTCCTAATTGCCTCTCTCTTACCTCATTTCTTCCAGTCATCTCTCCATTTTCTCCCCTTGTCTCCTCCTCCTCCTCTTCCTCTTCCTCGCCCTCCTCTTCCTCTTCTTCTTCCAGTCCTTATCGTCCCTTTCCAACCACGTTCCGTTCCAAGCTTCATAACTTTCTCATCCTCTAGAAACGTTTGCACTATTCTAGAAACGTTTGCGCTATTCTAGAAACGTTTGCCCCACTCCAATTACCTGTTTCCGGGCACTCGGCGTATACGGTTCCTGTCGATCTACCTGCGTCCTCTTTTTTTACCTTCCTTGTTTCTTTTTTTCCCCTATCTCTTTTCTTTCCATCTTTGTCTATGCCTGCGCGAGTTGGCTGCGTTGTGTGCGTGCGTGTGTGTGTGTGTGTGTGTGTGTGTGTGTGTGTGTGTGTGTGTGTGTGTGTGTGCGCTTACTGGTTTGTGTATGCGTGGAAATATCTCCCTAGCTTTTGTTCTTCCTCCTTCTTCCCCCTCGGTATCCAGCTTCCTCCCCCCTCCCCCCCCCAGTGTGGTGGAGGAACACATCAAGCAATAGTTAAGGGAAACGCCCAATTGGTGGAGGCTTTTGTGCGATGGAGGTAAAAGTGCGACGCTGGGTGGAGAGGATTCCCTTAGGCTGTGTGAGGGAAGGCTGGCCGGTCCGTCCCCCTTGCTCTCTCTCTCTCTCTCTCTCTCTCTCTCTCTCTCTCTCTCTCTCTCTCTCTCTCTCTCTCTCTCTCTCTCTCTCTCTCTCTCTCTCTCTCTCTCTCTCTCTCTCTCTCTCTCTCTCTCTCTCTCTCTCTCTCTCTCTCTCTCTCTCTCTCTCTCTCTCTCTCTCTCTCTCTCTCTCTCTCTCTCTCTCTCTCTCTCTCTCTCTCTCTCTCTCTCTCTCTCTCTCTCTCTCTCTCTCTCTCTCTCTCTCTCTCTCTCTCTCTCTCTCTCTCTCTCTCTCTCTCTCTCTCTCTCTCTCTCTCTCTCTCTCTCTCTCTCTCTCTCTCTCTCTCTCTCTCTCTCTCTCTCTCTCTCTCTCTCTCTCTCTCTCTCTCTCTCTCTCTCTCTCTCTCTCTCTCTCTCTCTCTCGCCTTTTTCTTTTGTCTCCTCCCATGCACCCTCTTTCCCCTCTTCCTCCTCCTTTTCTCCCCTCTCGTTCTCCTCCACACACATAGGTTCCCCTTTATCGTTTCCCCTTACCCTCACCTTCCCCACTTTCCGTTACATTCCCTCCTCTTCCTCCTCCTCCTCCTCTCATCTCCTCGCCCGAACTCTCCCCTCACCCTTTCGCTCAGTCTTCCTATCATCCATATTTGTATCCCTCATTCTTCCCCTCTCTTTCTCCCTCTCTCCCTCGTGTTTTTCCTCAGTCTGTAACACTTTCTCTTTCTCTTGCCTTACCAGCCTTCATTTCGTTGTAAGTATCCTCTTTTCTCTCTCTTTCTCTCTTACTGACTGACCCTCTCTCTGACTTTTCACTCCTCCTCCTCTAGACATCATTAACTGGCCCTTTCTTTTTGCCTCCCGGCCTTAAGGTATGCCTCCTATACTTCCAAACGCCCCATTCTCCTTTTTTTTTCTTTCGTTCCTTCCCCTAGTCGTCGCTCCCATGCCATTCTCACTTCTCCCTTCTCTCCTGTCTCCCCTTTCCCTCGAGCCTCCCCTTCCCTTCCTTCCCCTCCTTTCCCTATAGCACGTTCCCTTCTTTCACTTCACCGCCGCCATGAGAAATAAATTAGTAATCTTTTTTTTTTCCTTCCCTTCATCCCATCCTCCCTTACCCCATCCTCCCTTACCCCATCTCTGCTTACCTTAGCTTTCCTCCTGGTTACCTATGCCCCCTACGTTTGTGTCTGTCTGTATGTATGTATGTATCTCTCTCTCTCTCGCTCTCTTTCTCTCTCTTTCCCCCCCACATCCATCTAGCTAGTGATGTATATTGCACATGTTTCCGTATTTTCTGTTTACCTTTCCGCGTGAACCTGTTTTGTAATAAATTTCACGCGTGTCTAAACTTCCATTCCTCAGGGCACTTTTTTTTTTAGCTTTTTTTTTTCGTGTGTCGTCATCTCATCTAAGTTCTGCCAGTTATTTATCGGTGTGTGTGTGTGTGTGTGTGTGTGTGTGTGTGTGTGTGTGTGTGTGTGTGTGTGTGTGTGTGTGTGTGCGTGTGCGTGTTTCTTTGGTTCCCCAGTGTACAGGCCCCTCTGCAGAACCCTTACCCTCACACACACACACACACACACACCCACACACACACTCTCTCTCTCTCTCTCTCTCTCTCTCTCTCTCTCTCTCTCTCTCTCTCTCTCTCTCTCTCTCTCTCTCTCTCTCTCTCTCTCTCTCTCTCTCTCTCTCTCTCTCTCTCTCTCTCTCTCTCTCTCTCTCTCTCTCTCTCTCTCTCTCTCTCTCTCTCTCTCTCTCTCTCTCTCTCTCTCTCTCTCTCTCTCTCTCTCTCTCTCTCTCTCTCTCTCTCTCTCTCTCTCTCTCTCTCTCTCTCTCTCTCTCTCTTTCTTCCTTCCTTCCCCTCGCAGCCGCCCTCCTCCTCTCCCTCGTTAGCCAGTCTCCTCACCCCAGTCGCTGCACCAACCTTGTTACCGCCACTTCTAACGACCTCCACCAGCCTAAACCACCTGGACGGGTCGAAGATATGGCCAGGTGTGTTTGTTTTGGTGACGGAGGGAGCCGGAGACCCTTGCGCGCCCCCTCCTGTCCCCTCGCCCCCTCGGCCCAAGTCAGGACCGTCCCGCCAGGAAAACTCTTGCGTCTGCCTCGGATTTGTGTTCGTGTTCTTCGAGTTTTGAAGGCGGAGGCGATCTTGGGGGCCCAGCTGCGTGAGGTCGTCGTATGGCTATGTTTTGCTGTTGTTATTTGACGCGCCGGGGCTGTTGTGCTTGCTCGTTCCTCGCTTTTTGTTATGGCTCGGTCGGTGATGCTTTTGTTGCGTTGGTGTCTTTGCTTCTCCTCCATCGCGTTGTGTCTGTGTGTCTGTCTGTGTGTGTGTGTGGGTGGTGCTGCAGTGTAAGATCCCTCCGGTTTGTTTTTTTCTTTCTTGTTTGGTTTGCTTGAGGGGTTTGTTCAGTCTCGATGGCGGGTTTAGTGTGCCGTAGCGTGTCCTTAAGTTGGGTGGTTTGTTAAATGATTGAGGACTTGTGTTGAAGGCTCGTCTCTGGCGCGTCCGAACTCTGAATGAAGTCTTTTGTTCTGCCTTTCCAGACCAACTTCTGTTTTCCATTTCCGATTTCTTTCATAGCTTCTTTTATTACAACTCCTGTGTGTTTTCTTTTATATTTCGAGTTTTTACAATGGCGTCCAACACTCACTCACACATCCCCTGCGCCTCTCCCCGTCTCCCGCCCTCACTTTCACTCTCTCCCTGGGACCCGACCCCCAGCCTCCGCGGCGGCCGACATCTGTTCCTCGGTGTAGGGACAAGTGTCCGGCCCCAGACACCTGCCCGTCAGCTGAGAAGACAGGTGTTCGGCCAGGTGTTTACCCAGCCTCACCAGTAATCAGGAGACTTATTGGCCTCTCCGCGCGCCGTTTACTCACCACACATAATGAGGAAGGATCGTGCAGACGCGGGTATACAGGTTAAACACACCGGAGATCGTGGCGGCAGGAGGGAAGACTCGCCTGACGGGAATCGTGCAGTGGGGCGGCTCCCTCGCTGCCGGGGAAGCTAAACCAATTACTTATTAAACAGCTTCACTCCATATTATGTTTGAGTCTCGCCTCTAAGAATAGAATGGACAGGTATACATAAGAATGGAGAGGTATACATACATCGCTCATTCGTGTGCTTGCTTGGCTGCGCTTCTGCTATGATTTTCTGTTCAATTAAGTGTGGCGTGTGTCCAGCTTCGTATTATAGAGGGAAAGACGCGGATTACATTATATCTTGAGTAACAGGGGCGTGAAATGAGTCCTTATCACCTTGTTTCTTGCGACTGAATAAGGATTGTTTTTCTTCATGTTGTCGTCATCGTTTTCTCTCTCTCTCTCTCTCTCTCTCTCTCTCTCTCTCTCTCTCTCTCTCTCTCTCTCTCTCTCTCTCTCTCTCTCTCTCTCTCTCTCCACACATACGTCATGCAAATTTAATCATCAATCCTTCTTACTTCACGGTCTTCTCCACTTGTGACTGAAGGACACGCACGCAGAACACCCATGACACACACACACACACACACACACACACACACACACACACACACACGTACCCATAAATGTAAAACGGAAAGGAGCAAATGAGAAGAGGAGGAAAACAAAAACAACAAAAAACGGAACCTGCCCGTCATCAAATTTTGCCGCAGATCTTTTTTTTATATATAACGAGTGTGCGGCAGCAGGAGGAAGAGGAGCAGGAGCAGGAGGAGGAGGAGGAGGAGCGTTGTCTGTTTATCTTGTTTGGTTTGCGGCGTTGTGTTGTGAAGAGTCGACGGTCAAATATGCGGGACGAGGAATGGCAGCAGGGGGAGGGAAACGGCTCCAAGACTAATTCCACGGACGGGCGAGCAAAGTTTCCCGAGGGAACTTGATATGACAAACGCAGTCGTATTTTCTGCGGCAAGTGTGGAGGTGAACCAGCCATAAACCAGCATTATTAGGAAGTCTTCGCCGCGCCGTGGAGAACGCTGCGTGGGGTGCTGACGGCGGCGAGGGAGGAAGAGGAGGAGAAGGAGGAAGTGGAGATGGAAGGAACGTATAGGTTTGCTTGGTTGGTTGATGTGGTAGAAGAGTTAGAAGAGGTCGATGTGGACGTAATAGAGTAAATGGTTGCAATTCTTCACATGGATTTAGGTTTTTTGTTTTATTTGGTTGAGTTCGTTGGTTGCCTGCAGGGGATGTTTTTGACAGGGTAATAATAATGGTCGTTTTGGGCGTAATACAGTGAAATGGTTGCACTCTTTATTCTGGTTAATTGCTTTCTTCTTTCTTATTTTTGTTTTCTCTTTTGGTGTGGTGGTTGATAATGTGGTTGACAAAGTAATAATGATGGTTGCTGTGGGCGTAATACAGTGAAATGGTTGCTATCCTTCTTCTCATTGCTTTCTTCTTTTTTTCTTATTTTTGTTTCCTTTTGGTTTGGTGGTTGGTAATGTGGTTGACAGTAAAGATAATGGTCGTTTTGGGTTTAATAGAGTGAAATGGTTGCAATCTTTCATCTGGTTGCCTCCCTTTTTTTTTCTCTCTTTTGGTTTGTTGGTTGATAATACGGTTGACAGTGTAAAGATAATGGTCGTTTTGGGTTTAATACAGTGAAGTGGTTGCAATCCTTCTTCTGGTTGCCTTCTTCTTTTCTTATTTGTTTCCTCTTCTGGTTTGGTGATTGATAATATGGTTGACAGTGTAAAGATAGTGGTCGTTTTGGGTTTAATACAGTGAAATGGTTGCAATCCTTCATCGTGGTTCCTCCCTTTTTTCTTTTTGTTTTCCTTTTGGTTTCCTTCCCTCCCTCCCCTCCTTCGCCATTCCATCCTTCCCCTTTCTTGCGTTCCTTCCCTCCTTCTCGGCCATCATTTCGGATTAACCATAACGTGATTTAAAGAAGTTAAAGCTCTCCCTCATCAGATACTCCTTCCCTTCCCTTCCCTCCATCTTCCTTTCTTCCCTCCCTCCTCTTGCCCTCCATCCCATCATTTCGGATTAACTAGAACGTGGCACTGTGAGCGGCTCCCTCCCCTCCTCCTTCCCTCCCTCTTTCCTCCCTCCCTCCACTGTTCCTCCACAAGCGCCACTCCTCCGGCACTCCTCCTTCTCTCCCTTGGTCAATAAGAGGTAATCGCCCCTCACCACTCCTCCTCCTCCTCCTCCTCCTCCTCCTCGTCGTCTCCCTCCCGCCCCATCGCTTCCCTTCCTCGCTCCGCCCCTGTTCTTCCTTCCCCTTCCCATCCTCCTCAACACCTCCTCCTCCTCCTCCTCCTCCTCCGCTAAGGATTGATGGCTCCCTCCTTAACCTTCTCCCTTCCTTTCCTCGCCTCATTCCTCCTCCTCCCTCGCCTCCTCCGTGTCTTCTTATACTCTTATAGTCACCCCTGATGCCTCCCTCCCTCCCTCTCGTTACTCAGTTCACCCCCCCTCTCTCTCTCCCTACCCTTTCTCCCTCCCTCCGTCCCTTTCACCCTGCCTCCCTCTCTCCCTGTCTCCCTTCCCCTAATATCACGACCCCGGGACTATGCTTCTTCCCCCCCCCTCCCCCCCTCTCTTCCTCCCCGTCTACTCTTCCCCTTCACCTCGTCACGTAGGGGAGAAGGAGCTTACCTGAAGGGCCTCTCTCTCTCTCTCTCTCTCTCTCTCTCTCTCTCTCTCTCTCTCTCTCTCTCTCTCTCTCTCTCTCTCTCTCTCTCTCTCTCTCTCTCTCTCTCTCTCTCTCTCTCTCTCTCTCTCTCTCTCTCTCTCTCTCTCTCTCTCTCTCTCTCTCTCTCTCTCTCTCTCTCTCTCTCTCTCTCTCTCTCTCTCTCTCTCTCTCTCTCTCTCTCTCTCTCTCTCTCTCTCTCTCTCTCTCTCTCTCTCTCTCTTTCTCTCTCTCTCTCTCTCTTACTCCTGCTAGCATATCCCACCTCCTCTTTCTCCCGTTCGTGTCAGATTCTCTCCCCTCTTCTATTTCTCTCGTTCCCTGCGCCGCCCTGCCTCCCCCTCCCCCCCCAGCCCCTCACCATTACCATCCCGGGTCCACATTTACCCCCTACATGATTGGGATTTAAAGCTCTTGAGAGGCAAGCTCTCCCTCGATGTAATGTTGAGGGGACGGCTCGGACAGGCTCACTCCCTCCCTCCTCCTAGCGGGAAAGATTAGATGCATATTTATGTTGATGCGGGGAGCTGGAAGGAGAAAAAAAAGTCAGGGAGAAACGGGAAGGGATGAGGGGGGTAGGGGGTAAGGGAGGATGGAGAAAGTGGCTGAAAACATTAAATCTTATCTGCGAGCATTGGGGTAGAAGTTATGAATTATTGCTTAAGTTTAAACGGTACATTAAATCAAGGTAGTGGACCAGAAAGCCGTGGCTGCCAGTCGGGTAAACACGGCGCTGTGAGTCCCGAGTGAAATGGAGCAGGAATAACGGCGGCGGCCGAGGAGGACGACGAGGAGAACGACGACGCCGCGCCGAAATTCTCGTACATCGGGGACCCGGAGGCCGCGCCGACTTCACCATTGGTCCCGAGAAAAAAATGAGGATCACGACTCATGTTGCCAACACTCCCTCAATTATCTAATTATATCACCGCAGCCACGTCGCCCACCGCCTACTGCTGCACGGTCACGGGAAGTGTGTGCAGTCCCCGAGGAGGTGGTGGGGTCAAAAGTAGCCGAGGATCAATGACAACGCGAGAAAACGGAGAAAAAGGGAGAAAAAAATGCAATGGAAATGATCATTCAAAGAAAAAAATGGCTTCCCTTATAGGCTCGCGCGTGGCAAGAAGCCAGCTGAGATTTTTCCCTCGCATTTTTTCCCATAATTCTTGATTTTCTTGTGCGTTGTTGCGTCCCCCTTCCCCTCCGCGGCTCCTCGCAGGGCCCGCCGGGTCAGCGACGCGGCCGCCGCCCAAACTTTAGAATTGTAAATCTAAGCCGGAAGTCTAAAAGTTTAAAGCTCATGGTGAAGGTTTCTCGGGGCGGCACGAGGCGGCGAGGGGGGGAAAGGGGGAGGAGGGGAGGGAGGGAGGGGGTGGAGGAGGGGAGGAGGGATGGTGCGTGTGTATTAATGTATAATGTGTCTATAATCAAACAAAATAATTCCTCGTCAATATTTACTCCTGAGTTTGCCGGAAGACGATCCTTGAGTCGCCGCGGCGCGTCTGAAAAGAAGCTGGCGCGGCGGGCGGCTTGAATGTCATTGTGGCGGACTTACTTTGACGGGGAGAGGGAAAAAAGTTTGTGGAATATATCTGGAGGAGGGTAATGGAGGAAGGAGGAAGGAGGGAGGGAGGGAGCGGCTGAGAGGCTGCAGTAGTCTGAGGGATTGAGGCGGCGTGGGGGGTTGTCAGGACAATCCCCACAACATCCCAGTATTGATACTCCGTCTTCGGCTAAGAGGATTAGGTCTCCCGGCAGATTTTATCCCAGGGATTATACGGCAGCGACAGACGAGACCCCCGACGGCGGCTCGGAAAAATTGTCGAGAATTCAATACAAAAAGAAGAAATAGGAAAGAAAAGTGAACATGTGTATATATGTGTTTGCTTTTGTCTTGATGGAAGGGCAGAATAAAAAGACGAACTTGTGAAAAGAGAATAGCGCACCTCAGACTTGTAGCCGGCGGCGCGCCTGGCAATAAAGTGAAAAGCTTTGAGCATCACTTCGCTGGCGTAGGAAACTGACAAACTAACAAGAAGAGATAGATAACAGCAGCAACAACAGCATCAGCATTTACCATCCGCTGTCCGCCCCTCGCTATCTTCCTCACGCCCCAGGAAGCACTGACGGCGATGCTGCAAAGAATATGTAGAGCAGCTTCCACAGATATTTAATAAAGACCCCCAGCTCAGTGTGGGGCGCGGGGAAGACGAGCTCGGTGCTATTGACTCTTGAACGCCTCCGCTGCGAATGGCTTGTGTTTAGCAGTTGTGTCTTGGAATAGCTAGTAAGCCTCCGTGATCCTAAGCGCTCTTTTTTATGTACTTGAGAAAAGCGTTTAAAAAGATAAAGAATGAGAGATATTACATACTCGCTCTGGTCACTAATATTACCACGTCTCATTGTCACTGCCCACACTCCACACTACTCCTCAGGTATCTCTAAGGTATACAAACACTAACCAACCACCTTTCCAGTTTCCGCACCACAATCAGGCTTAAAACTCTCCCGGAATTCCCTCTTTTTTCCGCACCCTTCTTCTCCTCCGTCGTCTAAATCATGCAGACTCATACCTCGCCTCCTCCTCCCTCTCCTTCTTCGTGTTATTTCTCGGGAGCCGGCAAGACGAAGTTCGATAGCCAATATGACCCAATAACCGCCGTCGCTCACTCACCGGCGCCCTTAAATCCAGGTTGCATTACGAGGTGTTTTTGCCTGCCCGCCTCTGAAAATTAATCTCCATTTATTTGTCGTCATCCAATATTCCTCTGGTTCACCTCCAAGAAAACTTACGAATAATTTAAGCCAGAACTGGAAAATTTATGGCTGGGAGGGAAGGGGACCGACGGACCGAGAGGGAGGGAGGGGAAAATGAGTAAGGGAAGGTAGAGATGAGAAAAGATAGCGGAAGGAGAAGTGTAAGGAGGTGAAGCCGAAGGAGGAGGAGGAGGAGGAAGGAGGGAAGTGTGCATAAGAGGAAGAACATGAATAAAGACAAAGGCGAAGGGAGAGATGGATACAGAGCGATTCATTTGCCTTTATTATTACCACCACCACCACCACCATCATCACCACCACCACCACCACCATCATCACCACCACCACCACCAACATTATTAGCATCACCACCACCACCACCACTTCCACCATCACTACCAACAACAAACAACAGAAACAACAAAGATGCTCCACTACCACAACCACCACCACGATCAAAAGCATTCCTTCATAATCAACAACATGTGCAACAAAGAATCAACAACTGCGTCCCTTTCTTCCCCTTCACCACCACCACCACCGTCAAACAGCATCACAATCAGTATCTCCATCATCATCATTATTATCACCACCTCTTTCGTTTTCATCACCATCATTTTTCAGCATCATCACCAAAATCAAGCCGTCACAGATAATGCCAAATACACACGACTTATCTCCCTCTCACTCACCATCATCACCATCACCATCATCATCATCTTCAATTCAGCGTCTCAACCAACTGAAATCAATCCACCATTCCATCATTACCGTTCACAAATCAGCATGACTTCTCTCACTCTCCACCACCACCACCATCATCACTACCATCACCATCATCATCATCATCATCATCATAATTCAGCGTCTCAACCAACTGAAATCAATCCACCATTCCATCATTACCGTTCGCAAATCAGCATGACTTCTCTCACTCTCCACCACCACCACCATCATCACTACCATCACCATCATCATCACCATCATCATCATCTTCAATTCAGCGTCTCAACCAACTGAAATCAATCCACCATTCCATCATTACCGTTCGCAAATCAGCATGACTTCTCTCACTCTCCACCACCACCACCATCATCACTATCATCACCATCATCACCGCCAGCATCGCCTGACCGAGCACTCTCTTGGTCCTCGTCTCTCTCTCTCTCTCCAGTCTGCTCTCTCTCTCTCTCTCTCTCTCTCTCTCTCTCTCTCTCTCTCTCTCTCTCTCTCTCTCTACTCTCTCTCTCTCTCTCTCTCTCTCTCTCTCTCTCTTTCTCTCTCTCTCTCTCTCTCTCTCTCTCTCTCTCTCTCTCTCTCTCTCTCTCTCTCTCTCTCTCTCTCTCTCTCTCTCTCTCTCTCTCTCTCTCTCTCTCTCTCTCTCTCTCTCTCTCTCTCTCTCTCTCTCTCTCTCTCTCTCTCTCTCTCTCTCTCGCTCTCGCTCTCGCCGTCCCTCTTTCTCTTTCCAGTAATATAACATTTAGGTTTATGTTCGTTTTTTTATGCTTCGTGATATACTGATAAGGCATTGTTTTACGTCTTTATTTTTTTATCTCAGTTTCCCTTCACATATTTCCACCGGTCGTATTTCCTACATAAGCCATTCAATAAATCATGGATCCAAAAAAGGCGCTTCTTTCTTCCATAAACTCGTCCACTTACTGATGTTACTCCTTCCTTCCCCTTCGCTCTTCCTGCTCCTCCGTCTTCCTGCTCATAAACCTTAATCTTTTACTTTTCTTGCCTCCTCTATCTTTCTCAACTATATACCCAGTCTTCATAAACATTAGCCCGCTCGCTCGCTCTTCTTTCCTCCGTCTATTACTTTCTATCATTGTAATCTACCATCATTTCTCTCTTCTTTTCTCCTTTCCTTCCATACTTACTTCGCTCCTCTATGTATGCTCTTCTTTTCCTTTTTCTTGCTCTATATTTCCCTTCCTCGCATCAATTATCGCTCATCTTTACTCTCTGTTCTTTACTTACATCGTTTCTCTTTATGTATACTTTGTTATTTTTCGTTTTCTTGCCCTTTTTCTTTTCTCTTCCTTACATTAGTTATCGCTTTTCATTTCTCTTTCTCTTCCACACTTAGTCCATCTCGCTATGTGTACTATTATTTAGGGTTTTCTTGTCCTTTTTTTACCTTCCTCCGGCGGGTGTACATAAAGCTAGCTACCCAGGAGGCGGTTGAGAGATGGAGACGACACTGCTGGGGGCGGGATCCGAACTGGGGTCTTAACGGGTTAACTTTTACCGTTGTGATCCGAGCGTTCTAATATAGTTGATTTATGACTGCCCACTCCCCCTCTCTCCCTCCCTCCTTCCCTGACTTCTTCCTCCCCCAACTCTCCTCCGTCCCCTCGCTGTTTCCTACTCCCAGCCTTTCCTCTTCTGCCTCCCTCCCTCGTCTTCCAGATCTCCTTCTTGCCTTCTTCTACTCTTTCCTTCGTCCTTGTTCTTTTCCTTTTTTTCCTTTTCTTTTATTCATCTCTCTCATCTTCCTCTCCGTCATCGTGCCTGTCCGCCGCCACTTCCTCCTCCTCCTCCTCCTCCTCCTCCTTCTCCTGTTCCCTCCCTCGTCCATTTATCATAACTTTCCTCTCGTTCTTTTTGTCGTTCTCATCTTCCTTCCTCTGGGTTTTATCATTTTTAAAGCTCCTCATCGCTTCTTCCTCCTGTTACCACCACCACCACCACCGCTGCCGGCATTAAAACCATCGCGCCCATCACTAGCAGTTTCAGTATCAGTGTTATCATTCCTATACTGCTATTAACATTATTAGGCATACCTTTCCGCCATTTCCCTCTCCTTCTCTTCCTCCTCCTCCTCCTCCTCGTTCTCCACTCCTCCGGTCCTCCACGTCCCCGACAGCAGCACCGCCGCCTACATATTGGAAGGTAACGCCTCCGAAATAATGTAATGAGATTATCTGCACTCCAATTTAGACGAGCGGGAGAGGTCCAGGTAGCCGACGGCAGTGCGACGCCGATGAAAAATGGCAGCGGACCAGAAAATGCTGCATTACAATTGATCTCAACGGGCAATGTCACTCTCTCTCTCTCTCTCTCTCTCTCTCTCTCTCTCTCTCTCTCTCTCTCTCTCTCTCTCTCTCTCTCTCTCTCTCTCTCTCTCTCTCTCTCTCTCTCTCTCTCGTCTCGTAAGAATGGTGACGTATACTATGGAGGCGAAGAAGGAGCCCAGGGGGAGGCGGCGGAGGAGGCGGAGGCGGCGGCGGTCGGGTCCGTGTGTAAATATGTCGTGTAGGCGGCGCTGACGGTGTTCTTACTACGCTTGGTGCTGCGGGGCCTCGGTTATTGCTGAGAGCCGCCCTATATTGCGTCCCCGAGCAGCAATGATACGCCCGGAAGGAGAGAGAGAGAGAGTGGGGGAAAGAAGATGGTGGTATTGCTTACTTGTCCATGTCTCCTTTAACAACAGTCATTTCTCTCTCTCTCTCTCTCTCTCTCTCTCTCTCTCTCTCTCTCTCTCTCTCTCTCTCTCTCTCTCTCTCTCTCTCTCTCTCTCTCTCTCTCTCTCTCTCTCTCTCTCTCTCTCTCTCTCTCTCTCTCTCTCACGCTCTCTCTCTCTCTCTCTCTCTCTCTCTCTCTCTCTCTCTCTCTCTCTCTCTCTCTCTCTCTCTCTCTCTCTCTCTTTTTCATTTAGGCATTCCATCAAACTAACTCAATTCGGTCCAGTTTCAGGATTAAGCGAAAATCAAACTGGTGTCTCGAACCGAATAGAAAAATAAATAAATAAATAAAAACCTTCCTGAGAAATTAAAACCCTTTGAGCGTATAAATAGACACTGAGGATTGAGACTTGGGAATACATGTGAACTTCCTTTGTTTTTTTCTTTATTCCTGTACATCCTCCATCCTCCTCCTCCTCTTCTTTCTCTTCCTCATAACAACGTAAAGATTAAAACAGAACCCTTGCACACCATATTCTTCTTTTCCTTCTCCTCTTTCATTTTCTCACAACTTGAAGGAATAAAAATATGCCCCTGTAACCTATTTCTCCTTGTCTTTCTCTTTCTCCTCCTCTCTCTTTCTCTTCCTTCTCTTCCTCACAATAACGTAAAGAAAACAAAGGAACGCGTGTACACCTCCTCTTCCTCCTCCTCCTCCCTCCCCTCCATTTCCTCTCCTTCATTCTCTTTCTCAAAGCGTAGAGGAAAGAACGAGAGCGCTTGTACACCTATTTCTCATTCTCTTTCTCCTCCTCCTCCTCCTTCCTCTCTTTCTTCTCTTTCTCACAGCATCCAAAAAAAAAGCCTTGTACACCTGCTCCTCTTTCCCGTTTTCTTCTTCCTATACCTCCTCCGTCTCCTTCCCCGTCTTCCCTTCTCATGTACAGCGTAAAGACAAGAAAAAGAGACCGCTAGGCCGGTAAGAAGAAGAACCAGCAGAGGGCGAGAGTACTAGTTAATGTGGGAAAGACTCCTTCTATTCTTTCTCCTCCTCCTTTTTCTCCTCCTTCTCCTCTCACAGCGTAAAGACAGGAAGAAAAAAGAGACCGCTAGGCCGGCAAGAAGACCCAGCAAGAGCAGAGAGGCGAGAGTACAAGTTAATGTGAGAGAGGAGTTGACTTTATCCTCTGTTTCCTCCTCCTCCTCCTCCTCCTTTCACAGCGTAAAGACAGGAAGAAAAAAGACACCGCTAGGCCGGCAAGACGAAGAATCAGCACCACCAGCAGCAGGAGCAGGGCGGGAGTACAAGTTAATGCGGGGAAGGAGTTGGCTCTTTATCCGGGCGCGTCGCGGGAGGACTGATTGGTGTTTGCACTACTCAGCCCTGTTTGCCGCTTCATTGTGCCGCCACTTCAGGGTACAGCCGCACGCCACTTCGCCCGGTGAAGGATGGGAGTGTGGACACGGTTTTATCCTCCTCTCGTGCACTTCTTTCGAGCGGCGCTGAGTAATCGAGCCGGAAAAGGCGAAGAAGGAAGGAGGAAAGGTGGAGGGCGAGAAGGAAGGTTTGGGATGGGCGGTAAAGGAGATGTTTGGGTTGTTAAGGATTGTTTTAGGATGCTGAGAGAGAGAGAAGAAGAGAGAAGAAGAAGAGAGAGAGAGAGTAAGGAGTCCCCTGTACATAGCATCTCGGTCGGAATTCCATGACACACGAAAACAAAGTCAGTCTTGAGGTTACGCCGCTCAAAGTGGAAACGTTAATTTGATTTGCTGTGGAATGCTATAAAAAATAAAGCGGGAACGACAAAGGAAAGGAGGAGGAGACATGAAGGTGTGTGTGTGTGTGTGTGTGTGTGTGTGTGTGTGTGTGTGTGTGTGTGTGTGTGTAAAGTCAGTGTGATGCTGAGGTTGCTGTGGGCTGTGTTGAGGGGTTATGTAGGAGGAGGAAAGGTTATCTCTCTCTCTCTCTCTCTCTCTCTCTCTCTCTCTCTCTCTCTCTCTCTCTCTCTCTCTCTCTCTCTCTCTCTCTCTCTCTCTCTCGCTCTCGCTCTCGCTCTCTTGCTCTCGCTCTCTCTCTCTAGCTGTGAGTTAAGCCCCTCTCTCAGCCCTTCAACGGTCCCCCTCTCCACCGTAGCTTCTTCCAATCGTCACTCCATACATAGCCCCTTTTTTCAGGCCTTTCCTCTATCTTTCCCCGGAGACCTTTTCGTATATTTGCCCTTCCGCTTCAATACCTCGCCCTGCATCAATGGTACTTTTTGTGGGCCTTCAATTACCTGTCGTCCAAAAAAAGGTATGCATATGACATCCTCGATACTTGTTGGGGATTTTTTCTTTTCTTCTTTAAGCCAATCCGTATTTTCGTAAAGTTTTCATCCGTAGCATTTTATTTATTTTCAACTTGACGCTTTTGAGGTTATATTTTGGCCCTTTTCGAGTATGCAAGAAGAGATGCATTTTTCAAACCATCAATTTATCAAACGTGGAAAAAAAACTTGGCCTCTTACTCCTCCTCTTCATACTTATCCTCCTACTTCTTCACCCTCTCGTCTCTAAGTATAGCTCTCGAGGTGCTACTTGAGGAGTCAGAATCCCGCGTAATCAGATTATCAAGTAAGCCTACCCAGCATTGTTGTGTGACACCGAGCACGCGGGAAACAAATCTACGCTTCTTTTGTGGACGCTTCTTTTAATATGCAGGAGGCGACGACGAGGATGAGGACGGTCTGTGTGTGTGTGTGTGTGTGTGTGTGTGTGTGTGTGTGTGTGTGTGTGTGTGTGTGTGTGTGTGTGTGTGTGTGTGTCCTCTCCTTCTCTCCCTCTGGCCATTGAGCAGCAAGTGTCATTCAGAAGCTTGTTAGGTCCCGGTCAGCCTGTTCGCTAAATTGTGCTTACTCTTTCTTTTTCCCCACTGATTCCCCTTCCATTCTCTCTCTCTCTCTCTCTCTCTCTCTCTCTCTCTCTCTCTCTCTCTCTCTCTCTCTCTCTCTCTCTCTCTCTCTCTCTCTCTCTCTCTCTCTCTCTCTCTCTCTCTCTCTCTCTCTCTCTCTCTCTCTCTCTCTCTCTCTCTCTCTCTCTCTCTCTCGTTCTCGTTTTCTCTCTCTCTGTCTCTCTCTCTCACATCCACTTAATACCCCCTTTCCATTGCACTTCACTCCCTCTTCCGTCCCGTCCCTTCTTCCCCTCGTCCCTTCCTTCAGCCTTCCTCCGCGGCCTTCCCCTCCCGTCCACTCGGCTCCCTATACAGGCTCCTCCACCACGTCCCCTCCCGGGCCCTCTTTCCCTTTTTGGCGCATTCCCAGTCGTCGTAAACCTTATCCTCTTTGTGCTCCACCTTCACCCTTACGCCGGGCCCCGCAGAGTCGAGTAGGCAGGCTGGGTTTCTCTTTTCTTATTTGCTCTCTTTCGTCGTGGTCCTCCTCTATACCTCCTCCTCCTCCTCCTCCTCTGTGTCCTCTCTCGCTCTCTCTCTCCTCCCCTCATTTTGCCTATAGTGGACTGTTTTCTCCAGATATCAATTTCTTTGTGCACATTTTTCTCCCCATTAACAAACGCACATGTTATTCAAGTCCTCGCCGCGGATAGCCAACGCAGCTGCCCGACTGACTCAATAGGCACTTTGGGGGGACCGGCCGAGGCTATTGATTGGTAAACAGACTCGCCGGGACCTGTCAAGATGTGATTAGAGTGGGAGGAAGTCACGGAGGCCTGGCCGGACGCGTGTTATTTTGGTTTGCGTTTCCCGGTTACTGAGAAGGAGGAAGAAGGGTTGAGGTGCGTTGGTCGGTTGGTGGGTCGGTCTAGTGGTGGTCGGGGCCGCTGTACAACTCTAAGGACCGACCCGCCTTCTTGTAACCCTTCAGAGTCTCTTCATTCAACTACTTCCTCTTTTGCTGCTTCCTCCGGCCTCCTCACTCTCTCCCATTGCTCCTTTCTCTCTTTTTTTCGTGTTTTCCTGCCCTTCTTTACCCCTTTCCTCCTCCTTCTCCTCCTCCTCCGCCTCCTACGCCTCTTCTTCCTCTTCCCTCCTCCTCCTCCTCCTCCTGCGGCTGGTGTTACAGGCTTAAATCTGGCTAACAGGGTTCCCTTTCCTTGTCTGGCTATACTGAGAGAGAGCTTTTGGCCAGTCCTGAATAAACTGCTTTTTATATATATGTCATTCTCTCTCTCTCTCTCTCTCTCTCTCTCTCTCTCTCTCTCTCTCTCTCTCTCTCTCTCTCTCTCTCTCTCTCTCTCTCTCTCTCTCTCTCTCTCTCGCTCTCGCTCTCGCTCTTGCTCTCTATCTATCTATCTATCTATCTATCTGTCTATCATCCTCCTATTTCTCCATGTCTTCCTCCTCCTGCATCTTTTTCTTTCTCCGTTCCCTCTCCTCCTCCTCTCTCCTCCTCCTCCTCCTCCTCCTCCTCCTCCCGTCCTCGTACCCAAAAGGTGCTTGTATGTAGCTCTCGACCTATAAGGGGTAGTGTATATTTACTTTTGCTACTGACTCTGCTATCTGATTCCCTTGCCCTTTTTTTATACCTGTCTCTCCCTCTCTCCTTCCTCTATACATCTCTCTCTCTCGCTCTCGCTTTTGCTCTCGCTCTCGCTCTCGCTCTGATAAGGAAATGAAATGATGGTAAAATGGGAAGAACATCCATCCAGTCCTTATAAGACTCAGGTGCAAGAATTTTAGAGATAACGATAATTGCAGGTGTTAACAGGTATGAGAGAGAGAGAGAGAGAGAGAGAGAGGGAGAAGAATTGAACGAGAGCTTAAAAAACAACGAAACAGAAGAATGGTAGGAGTGAAAACTAGAGAGGGAGGCGGAGGATTGGATTAAAGGCAGATGTGAGGGAGGTGGGAGGAAGGTGAGAGAGGGGGAGCAGGAGAGAAATAGAAAGAGTTGCAGGAGGGAGAGGGGAGAGGGAAAATGTGTATCAGTAACTTTTCAACGAGATACAAGAAAATCTGGGGGAAAAAAAAAAGACAAGGGGTAGGAAAAAAAATTATACATACACATATATACGTACTTGCAATTCTGTGTTGGAAAATGTGTATATACTCAACTTGCTTTTGTGTGTGTGCCATGTATAACGTATGTGTGTTTTGGAAAATGTCAAATGGTGGTGTTAAGTGCATGACTCTCGCCTCTGTGTTCAGTTTATTAAATCCAGTGTAGATTATGTAGTGGTTATTTTTAGTTCCGTGTAATAATATATAGGTGAGGTTTGAGGTGATTTTTCCACGCGTCATGTATCCGTAAATTACTGTTCCCCACGTACAAAGAAATGCGAATAATAACAGCGCATTCCTATTAGTTTTCAGCTGCTGTATTAGTCTTTTTACGCCCACTGGTTAGTCTGATATCACCACCAACACCACCATTACCACCACCACGTCAGTCAGCCCCTCCAACATACCACACCACCACCACCCACACAACACCTGACTCCCTCCCTCGACCCCACCCTTCCACACCTCGTCCCCTCCCTTTCGCTTGTGACCAAAGCCACTTGTCCACCACCCACATCAAAGCTCCGCAAAGAATCACACTACCGCTGTCCTGCCTCCACCACACGCGCGTACCACCACAACCTCTTTCTCCACCGCCACCACCACCAGCGCAGCCACGGCCACCGCCAGTAGGGGCCTTTCTCCCCTCTCCCTTCCCCTCACAACAATGGTCGAAAGCCGCCACAATCCCTCCTTGCTGCTGCCTGGGAGAACCGAGGTCGCCACATATGGATCTCCCGCACGCTTCCGCCGTACCTCTGGAGAACCTGTTAAAGGCCTGGTACCTGGGGAGCCTTTGCCATGTTAGGCTTGTTAGTTACCTGTCAAACGGGAAGGATCGAACCCCCGGCAATCTGTCACGGTGTATAGGAGACTGACTGCCCTATTCGAGTTGTTGCTGTTGTTGTTGAAGTTGTTGTTTGTGTTGTTGTTGTTGTTGTTGCTGTTGTGCTTTCCAGATTCTTTCGTTGTCCTCGTCATCGTCACCATCGTCGTCGTCTCACCTCGTCCATTGTTGAGCCTTTTGTTCTCGGCCCGAAGTGAAAAATGGCATTGTTGTGATGTGGTGTTAAAGATGACGGGATATTTAATAAAGGAATAAGAACTGCCTGTGCTTGCCTGTGTGTGTGTGTGTGTGTGTGTGTGTGTGTGTCGCTGATAGTGGCTGTGGCTGCTGCAAGAGGGTGGTGGGTCGTGGCGGCTAATTCTCCAGGGTTGAGAGAGTTCGGAACCTCCTCTCGGGGATAATCATTTGAGGGTGTTGGTGCGACTCTCGGAGGGTGGCGGCGAGAGAGAGAGAGAGAGAGAGAGAGAGAGAGAGAGAGAGAGAGAGAGGCGAGGGAAAGGGCAGAGAAGAAAGGAACCAGGTAGGGGAAAGTAGAGGGGAAGAGTAGAGAAAGAGGAAGAGCTGTAGGGGAGCGAGCGGGGAAAACAAGGGAATTGGATGGAAGGGAGAAGGGAACGGAAGAAAATAAATGACACGAGAAAGGGGAAATAAGAAGGGAAGGATGTAAAAAGTCCAAGAAGAATGGGGGAAGGGAGAAAGGAAAGCGAAAAGATGTGAGAAGATTAGGGCGATGGCAAGACGGCGAGGGCGTGGAAGAGGGGAGAGGAGCAGAGAAGAGGCGAAAGGCTAATGATGAAGCCAAGTGCCCACGGCGAGGATTAGCATCAGGACGCACACGGAAACAAAACGGTGCGTGCTGATGATGATTTTTGTTATTCCGTTCCTCCTGAGTGTGTGTGTGTGTGTGTGTGTGTGTGTGTGTTTAGCCCGCGTGCCGAGGTCAAGCGGGCGAGCAGAAACATATCGGCAAAAAGACAGGAACAGCGACAAGCGGCGGAATGCGTGTAGACGATGTAGTTGGTTGACGGCTGTGGTTCTGCTGTAGCGTGGTGGTGGTGGTGGTGGTGGCGGTGGTGGTGGGGAGGAGAGAGTGTTCCCACGCTTGCTAGGGTCGCTACCACCTTCCTCCTGCTCTTCCTCCCCTCCGGCCTCCCTCACCCCCCGTCGCACCTTACTTACGTTGCACAGGCTCGCAAACCTTTTTTATGACAGGTTTTTGCAATTGCACACCCCTGCCGCGCCCCCAGCTCCCACGGTCCCTGCCCGAGGGTGAGGCGAGAGGGGCCACTCACGGATACGCCCTGAGTGCTCCGCTATTTTTGTCTGATAGCCGATAGAAAGGTTGAGAGTTTTCGATTGTTACCTGGCCGGCGCAGGGGAACAGAGGCGAGCAGTTGGGACTGACCAGGTTGGGCTTAGGGCTTTAGGAGGAGGCTACGTCTGAGGACCTGCTTATACGGCGGTCTTGCAAGGCTCCCATGCCCACCTGTGTCCATAGAGAGGCACGTTACTTTCACTTCTCCGCCTCTTCCTCCTCCTCGTCTTCCCTTCTCTTAAACATATGCATACCGCGACTGTGCAACAAGAGAACTTTGCTAGCATTCGAAGATAGCGGTCAAACGTCACCGCAGAACAGGTACACAGAAAAATAGACTCAAAATACACATCGAGTTCAAAGAGCGAAGACATCAATGCGGCCAGGAAAAAGAAATTCGTCTCGTTCTCAAAGAGTTTCATTGGCGGGTTGGTCCGTTTGTGTGTGTGTGTGTGTGTGTCTGTGATCTTCGTCAGGGTCGCCGGCGGTGGTGGGAAAGGGCGGCAGAGAGAGAGCGAGTGTGAGTGCTTCAGGAGGGCGCGGGCGTCGTCGTCGATACGCGGAGGGGCCGGTGAATGGTTAGATTAATTACAGAGGAAAAGCAAGTCGCCGGCCACAAAGCGAAGGTTGGGTAGCGGCGCGGCACCGGTCATCCTCCTCCTCGCCGGGACTTCCTTTATCTTCCCTTATTATTGTTAGCCTCGTTTTTTCAGCCGTTTTTTATCGCCCGTCGCCCTTCCACTCCCTCCCCGGCTGTCTCAGAACTTGCTGCTCCGTATTGCAACCTTTTTTTGGGCGGTAGGGGCTGACCTTTCCTTTTATCACGTCCCTTCCGCTTGATCCTCCCTATTCATGTTGCAAGAATAAGAATGGGAAAGAGAAAGAAGAGGTATATATGTTAGGGAAAAAATGTGTTTGAGAGAGACTGGGTGTGAGAGAGTGAGAAAGAGGGAGAGCCAGTGAGAGAGAGAGAGGAGAGAAAAGAAAGACTGAAAGAAGGGTCCAAGCCGCTCAGTTGACCAGGGCTGCCTTAGTCTCCCCTACACTCCGGACCTGACACGCCGTTTTTTGTTTCAAGACCTCGAGTTTCCCAGCAAAACTTCCAGCTATTTTTTTTCTTTTTACTCTCTCCGTCTCTCCTTTTTTACTCTCTCGCTGATGCGCTTTTGTTATTCGCAGTCCAGGTGTGTGTGACTGACGCGTTAAGCAGAGGCGAGGCTGTTGCGAGGTGGAGTTGGCAGTCATGGGAGGGAGTTCGCTGTAGTGAGGAATTTCGTTCTTTATACTACGGTACATACATACATACCGTGGATAACGATCATCACTATACCACCAATACCAGCTTACTTTCTTTCATACATTACCTGAACTATCGCCAACACCAGATTTCTTTATTTCTTTGTTTTTAACGGTACATGACATTACCACAACTATCACCACCAACGCCAGCTTACTCTCTTACTTTCTTTTTAACGGTAAATACATCACCACCATCACCACCAACACCGGCGTCGCAACATGACCACGCACGACTTCTTCATCACCGTCATCGTCTTTAGAGCAATGAACATACCTCCCTCCATTACTCACATGCTTCACCACCATACAAAACCACCATTACCACCACCAATTCTGCCATCAACACCATCAACACCACCACCACTACCAAAAACCGCCTTCCTCACCACCCTCACCACCACCAGCAGCGCCGCCGCCACCACCACACACACGTTTTCCTGTTCACGGGCTCCCAAAGTTGAGCCCTGCGGTGCGAGGGGCCGGGACGCGCCTCACTTGAGTTGGTCATTCTGGTTCAGCGCCGAGGACAAATGGTGTGAGTGAGGGAGCTTTATAATAAACGATATGGAAAGCTTAGGGAGAGAGAGAGAGAGAGAGACTGTGGTTGGCATTGTCAGACGCTCCCACCCCTCACCCCTCATCCCAACTATTCTCAAAGGCCAAAAAGAAGGTCAGTCAGGTTATAATGAGCGTTTTTCTACTTTCATGGTACAGAAGAAGGGTCAAACTACCAACAGGGTCACAAAACTACTACTGAAAATCACCACAACTCCTACGAAAGCCTGGTCAAATATATGTGTGTGCTTTGGCGGGGAGATGTTGAAGAGAATATGGTCCTGTTTCTGTGCGTGTGTGTCTGTGTGTGTGTGTTCGCCATATAGATCAGTCCGTGTAACTTGTAAAAGAGGAAGACGCTGATGCCGGGCCATGAGACGTCACAATGTTCAGGGTTAAATAACATCATCACTCTGGGTTTTCGAGTCACTTCGAGTCCCAAAGCGCCACGTCACCATTCCCAACAAGGTGTGTGTGTGTGTGTGTGTGTGTGTGTGTGTGTGTGTGTGTGTGTGCGTGTGCGTGTGTGTCAGAGAAAGACGAAGGGACGAATCAACATATGTGAAAAGTCATCCGTTCCTTCTCTCCTCCTCCCCTTCATCCATGGTCATCCACCCCTCTGTACACATACGTTTCTTTTCCCTCAGAGATCACACAACATCTCAATCCACATCAAGTTCTTTGTTTTCGTGTTTCTGCTTCCTCGTCCTTCCTCCTTCCTCCTCAGCTTTTGAAGAGTGTGCGAGGAGGTGGCTCCGCGAGATAGATTATTGGCATTCCTGACGTCAGCAGCAGGAGAGGGAAGAGAGAGGGGAGGCGGGGAGGGAGGGGAGGGAGGGGCGAGGGGAGTGAGAAGGAGGTATGAGTGCGTATGGGTCCGTCAGGAGGAGGAAGAGTCCAGGAAGATGAGCTGAACTTCCCGGAAAACCCACCGCCGCGGCCTCCCTAATCTCTCTTCCCCTTCATTACGAGAGTGTCATGGTGACCAGAGGGCGGCGCAGGGGAGTGTGTGTGTGTGTGTGTGTGTGTGTGTGTGTGCGTGTGCGTGTGGGTGTGTGCGTGTTCACGGTTCCCAGGATTAATGTTCGGTTTATCTTTGTTTCCCTTCTTTTCTCTCATTTTTTCCTCTTTCGCCTTCTCTCGTTTTGTGTTCTAATCATCTTTACAACATCCACAATATCGCGGTTTTTTCCTCTCGCTAATTCTCCCGTAATAACCCAGTTCACCTCGTACCCTAACCACTTCATTCCGTCTTATTTCTTTCCCCAATTATCTAATACTTCTTTTTTCCTCCTTCCCTTCCCACTCCTCTCTCCTTACACAACTAGACACTTCCTCCCAGAGACGCTCCGCCGACGCGTCTTTCCCCCTTCCCCGTCCCTTCCCTAAGGAGACTTAATCTCCACCCGACCAGCTGCATCTTGCATCGCCGAGGCGTCTCCACCTGTTTTTTCCGCGTCCCTTCCCTCGCATCTCATCAGGAGTCAAATCCTAGTCACTTAGCGCTCTTTGATCACCCTCCGTCGAGCTTTGTCGCGTCCGGGGAAACCTTCGAGAAACCTTATCGAATCCCGACACGGCGTAAGCTTTTCTGCAGGCGCTCCCTTCATATTGTGTCGGATCACATGGGTTTTGTGAAGCTTATTTTCACCACTGAAAGAGTCTCCTGCAAGCTTACTGCACCCCAAAGCGTCCTCGCCGAAGCCCTACGGATTCTCTAAGGCGATCATGAAATAGGCCGTCCCGAACAGTCCACCGAGATTCTTATTGACTTTCTTTTAAAACATTCAGACAATGGTGACGTCACATTGGAACTCCATACAGGTTCTTCCTTTTGTATTTCTCCTTTCTTCTGCTGCCTCTGTTTTGCTCCTGCGTCTACTCTCTTGCTCGTGTTCCTCCTCCTCCTCCTCCTCCTCCTCCTCCTGAAAGCTTCACGACACCTCTCTCGCTTCCTATCTAGCCTACGACCCCAGTTTCTCTCCACAAATCCCCTCTGAGAGTCATCATATTACAGTTCCTGCCGGAGTAGCGCCTGGGATGGACAAGAGTGGGCGGCGGAGGTGTTGTGAGAGTGGAATAGTGATGGGAAAGTGGCTCGTTGGGTTGTAGAAAGTGGAGAGGGTCGGTAATGGACAAGTGGGGAGCTGAGGGAAGACACGGTAAGGGCTGTAGTGACGGAGGAGGGTGGTAGAGGAGGGACTTCATAGGGGGAAAGGGAGAAAGAGAGAGGGAGGGAGAGCAGTGACTAGTTAGTGAGGGAAGGAGGGAGAGGGTCGTGAGGGCAGTGATGGGAAAGAGGGATAGTGGGAGAGGAGGTCGTGAGGGCAGTGATGGGCAGGGTGAGGGGCAAAGGGGGTGAAGGGGGGGGTAGGGGCAGAGGAACACAGAGGATCCATGTGTCCCGCTGGTCGGCGCACAGACGTAATTTTATCTTCGCTCGATAACATTACTCACGATCTCCCGGTCATGCTTCGTTAAGGGGCGACAAAAGGCAACAAGGACCATTTGCAACGTTGCTCTTAAGTGGACCGACGTTGCTGTGCCGAACTGTTGCTCCCGCGCCTCCTCCTCCTCTTATCTCCTTCCCGGCAATCACAAACGTTTGTCTTGTGGCATCTCTTTCTCTCTCTCCTTTTCTTGCACAGTCGTTTTGTATTTTTTCCCTTCCCCTCTCTCTCGCGCGCACTCTCTCTTTCCCTCCATTGTTTTATTCCCTTTTACCGAATCTTTCCCTCTATCTTTCCGTCGGCCTCTCCCTCTCCCTCTCCCTCTCCCTCCTCTCCCCTGCTTTTCTCCCCGGCTCCCCTCCGTGCAATCTGGCCAGAGGGTGATGCAACATATCGACGCCGGGCACATCTATCTGTCCTCGGAGCGTCGGGCCTTTCCGCCTTACAGCGACTCCTTGGCCCACGATTATTTACCAGGCCAAGACGCTCACCTGGACGGATGGTAGAGGCGGTGAGGTGGCGAGCGCGCGGAGGGCAGAGCTGCGTCCTCCTTGGGCATCAAAGACGTGCGTGGAGGCGGCAACTGGAGCCCTTGTGTACGTCGTTAAAGTCGCCATCCGGCATCGTGCACGGTGCAACGCGGGGGCTTTTTGCGTCGCGTTCATTAACCCGTTCTTCCTGCACACATTTCGGCCCCCCTCCGTCCCGTTGGCGGTTTATTTCACTAACAACATTTGCTCGGGTTTCGGCAGCGAGTGGAGTAAGGCGAGGCGGTGCCGGATGTGGGAGTGAGAGAGAGAGCCGGAGGTCCTGCAGGAGTGGCGAGGCAGCTGTGGCGTGACCGTTCTGCCCTGCCCTGCCCTGCCCTGCCCTGCCCTCACTGCCGCCTGCGTCCTGCCTCCCCTCCCTGACTCACAGCAAAAGACACACATTACACTCCTCAAAAAGCAAGAGTAAAGCAATATACACCACGCCTATATGACCCACGTACCCTCCTTTTCAAGAATCAAAGAAAAAAAACATTATACATTACTCCGACGAGGATCAGTAGACGCTATTCCTCAACAAACAAAAAGAAGGAAAAGTTTCACGCATTCAACATTTTTACGATCGACAAAAAGGACATCGTTTTCATAAGATTCATTTACAGGAGGTGGAAAACGTCGGGCAAGCATGTGGTTACCCGAGGAATGTCCGGCGTCTCCCTTCTCCAGATGATGGTTAGGGTGAGGTCACAGTGCAAGCTTGTAATGTTAGGCGAACGGAAGGAATGAGAGGGTAACGCTATACACCAATGGCTCCTCTGACTAACAACATTCCTGGCGTTTGATTCATCGGCAACAACAACAACAACAACAACAACAATGAAAAAAAAAGTTGTCGCGTCAAAATATGTGTGAAGATGTGTACTCAGGCTCTCGTGTGTGTGTGTGTGTGTGTGTGTGTGTGTGTGTGTGTGTGTGTGTGTGTGCGTGTATGGTTCACCTAAATACTGAAACCGCCCTTCTCAGCATTTGAAATTCTACAAATTATTCATATGAGAGAGAGAGAGAGAGAAAACCTTACCTATAATCCTAATTTACATAGAATGACTGGACACATTTCTCGCACGCCTCCTCACAAAGACGCCGTGTCCCAGAAAGTTCTCATTAAAGTGTCATTATATTGCAACACTCCATCTCATTACGGAACAACACGGGCGTGAGCGATAGCAAGGCTCCAGATGAATGAGATACTCTGGCAACGTTTCTTTTTTTTTCTTTTTTTGGGGGGGTTCTCTCTCTCTCTCTCTCTCTCTCTCTCTCTCTCTCTCTCTCTCTCTCTCTCTCTCTCTCTCTCTCTCTCTCTCTCTCTCTCTCTCTCTCTCTCTCTCTCTCTCTCTCTCTCTCTCTCTCTGTTTTTTTTTTTTTTTTTTTTGTTTTTTTGATTGCAATCGTTCGGCGTCGGCAAGTTTATGCGTTTCCCAACCACCGACAGACCGACAGACCCGACCGAAAACTTCCCTCACGTGACCTCAACCGATCCCAAACGCGAGACTTTGTTAAGGAATCGAAGTTTACGTTTTTCTCTGATAAAACTTCACGATAAACTTCAAACCGTAAGAGGAGAAGAAAACATAGAAAAAACTTATTATTCAATCATCGCTTAAAAATCACCCATTATTTCTTACACGTAATGGAAGTAGAATATAAAGAGTCAAATAAGGAAAGGAATGAAAAAGAGAGAAAGCAAAGAGAGGAAGCATTGTGGGTAGACAGTGGCGTAAGAGGAAGGGAAAAAAAATGGAGAAGAATAGATGAAGAAATGGAATGGGAGGGAAGGAAGGGAAGGAGAGAAAACGAGGGAGGGAGAAAAAATAGAGAAAGAAATGGGCGGAAAGGAAAGGAGAGAAAACGAAGGAGGGAGAAAGAATAGACGAAGGAATAGGAGATGAGTGAGGGATGGGGAAGAATGATGAGAAAACGAGGGAGAAAGAAAAAAATAGATAGAGTAAGGAATGGACGAAGAGGGAAGGAGAGAAAACGAGGAAGAGGAAGAAAGAACAGAGAAAGGAACAGGAAGATACGGGAGTTGAGGGAGGGATGGGGTGGGAGAGACAGGGAGAGAAAACGAGGGAGAGAGAAAGAATAGGGGAGGGAATGGGAGGCGAGGGAGAGAGGGAGGAGGGCCGAGCAAGTGTTAGGAGGACGCGAATGGAATTTAGCGGAATATCTTGCCGGTCATTCTCTCCTCTCGCCGTCATTCGTCTGTTTGTCGGAGGAGTTCGTCTTGTTTATCCCGTTAGCGTCTCCGGCTTGTACCTTAAGACCGTTGCTGTTGTTGTTGTTTTTTGTTGTTGTTTTTATATTCGTTGTCATCCTCATCCTCATCACTATCGTCATTATTGTTACTTATATCATCATCATGCACCGTTATTATTTTTTTTATTATTATTATCATTATTATTATTATGATTATTAGCCACCAAGATGACGTTGCCGCCGCCTTTCCTGTTTTAATCTTCAACAAATATTTTCCTCACAAGAGCTCTCAGGCACGTACACACACACACACACACACACACACACACACACACACACACACACACATATCACCCACTCACCCTCTCCATACGTCCATACAGTAAACTTTTATATAAACTTACTCTCTCTCACTCTCACTCACTCACTCTCTCACTCTCTCTCCCGATGCTTTTGTAGGTGTAAATCTGCATAGTTAATATGGCGCTGATAGGAAACATAGAAAGCCTAAGCACATTACCTGTTGGAAAAGGGGGAAAGGTGAGAGCCAAAAGGGGCAGAAAAGAGGATTAAGAAATGCGAGATGAGATAAATGTGAACACGAATATCTTTTTACGGGGAAGGTGAAATAAAAACCTGTGTATGGAAGTAAATAGAGAGTGAGAGAGGTGAGGTAACGAGGTGAGAGAGAGAGAGAAATATAATCCCCTCCTCTTTCCCTCTTCCCCCTGAGCTCTACATACTGCAGGGAGACAAGAGACCTCTCCCACAAAACTTACATTATTAATAACAAAGATGGATTCTCTCGTGGGGCTGACTGTAGAGGAGGAGGAAGAGGAGGAGGAGGAGGAGGAGGAGGAGGAGGAGGGATGAGGCAAGAGTGAGAGTGTGAACGGTAGAGAGAAGAGGCAGAATATATAAAGAGAGAGAGAGAGCGTGTACGACCCCTATGGTCCGCGGTGCATTATGGGTAAGGAAAAGCACTGAGGGATCCTTGCTCGCTGCTGTTCCTTTCGCCTGCAGCTTTTTCCCTCTTCGTTTTGTCAGCCATTCTTCGCGCGGCGCTCTCACAAATGAAAGAGTAGGAAGGAAGAAGGAGGGAAGGAAGGAAGAAAGTGCAGGAAAAAATAAAGGAAAAAGAGACAAGTTGGAAGTAGATAATTTTAACTTTCCGTAAACTAAAGTAATTTCAACCTCAACGCAACGCAAGAGTCAGGAATGTAAGAAAAGGAAAATTTTGTCCTTCTTTATCTTTTCTTTTTCTCCTTTATTTTTTTTTTCTTTTAATTGATCTCTCGTCATATTTTGGGGAAGGTCATTTTATTTGCTCTTTTGATATTCGTTTTTTTAGTGGTGCTTCCGTATCGGAGAAGACGTATATACGAGAATTAAATATATAAAAAAACAAGTAAATTAGTAAGCCATTGGAGTGCAGGCGTTTGGGGTTCATAGGAGAAGTGAAATGATTCGGTGACCCAAAATTGAGCGAAAATAAAGAGATGAAAAACGAATAAGAGAGAAAACTTACAAATTCGTGGTTACTTTCCTTTATAACTGTCTCTGTTTGTCTCTTTCTCTGTGTGTTTGTCTGTGTCTGTGTGTCTGTTTCTTTGTCTCTCTCTCTCTCTCTCTCTCTCTCTCTCTCTCTCTCTCTCTCTCTCTCTCTCTCTCTCTCTCTCTCTCTCTCTCTCTCTCTCTCTCTCTCTCTCTCTCTCTCTCTCTCTCTCTCTCTCTCTCTCTCTCTCTCTCTCTCTCTCTCTCTCTCTCTCTCTCTCTCTCTCTCTCTCTCTCTCTCTCTCTCTCTCTCTCTCTCTCTCTCTCTCTCTCTCTCTCTCTCTCTCTCTCTCTCTCTCTCTCTCTCTCTCTCTCTCTCTCTCTCTCTCTCTCTCTCTCTCTCTCTCTCTCTCTCTCTCTCTCTCTCTCTCTCTCTCTCTCTCTCTCTCCCCCTTCTGCACAAAGCCTCTGATTACTGGCCGGCACCTGCCCTCACCTCTTACCCTCACCTGGTATTTTCTCTCCCTCTCCTCCTCCCTTCTTCTCCCTCCTCATTACCCTTATTCCCTCTTCTCCTCATTAGACTTATGTTTATGTCCCCGTCTATGGGTGGATTTCGCAATTTCGTTTGTTGTTTTTGCTCGGTGTCCTTCTGCTCGCCTTTGTGTTGTCTGTTGTGTTCCTGCTTGACGTATTGTTCTCGTTTTACTGTGTCGGTGTGTGTGTGTGTGTGTGTGTGTGTGAGTGTGTGTGTGTGTGTGTGTGTGTGTTCTCTCTCTCTCTCTCTCTCTCTCTCTCTCTCTCTCTCTCTCTCTCTCTCTCTCTCTCTCTCTCTCTCTCTCTCTCTCTCTCTCTCTCTCTCTCTCTCTCTCTGTGTCTGTCTCTCTCTCTCTCTCTCTCTCTCTCTCTCTCTCTCTCTCTCTCTCTCTCTCTCTCTCTCTCTCTCTCTCTCTCTCTCAATTCTCCCCTTCCAAAAACGAATAACTTTTTCTCCCTTGTCATATTCATCTTCGCCTCGCCCTTCCCCTGTTTATCTTCGCTTCCCCTTCCCCTCTCATCCTTCTTCTGTCTCCTCCTCCTTCTCCTCCTCCAACTCCTCCTCCTCCTCCTCCACGTCCTCTTTCCCTTGTTTTCTTTCCCCTCTTTCCAATATTCTTTGTTTTCTGTTCATTTTCCTCCTTTTTTCTTTTTTCTGAACTATGTGATATATATATATATATATATATATATATATATATATATATATATATATATATATATATATATATATATATATATATATAT
>NC_066510.1:24473206-24575706 GCF_024679095.1 Eriocheir sinensis
CCCTCCCTCTTTACCCCTTTCTGCATCACCTTCTTTTTCTTCCACCTCCTCCTCCTCCTCCTCCTCCTCCTCCTCCTCCTCCATCACCATTCGCTCTGTTCCTCACACTTATCTTAAAGTTCCTCCCTCTCGCTTCTTTTCATACACCACTTTTCGCGCCAAGCTTTTTTGCGATTAGTTTTTTTTTTTTCACTCACATCGCTTATTTTTCCCACGCATGTCCCTCTCTCTCACGTTCTCTCTCTCTCTCTCTCTCGCACCCGCACCCACTCTCGCTATCACCCTCTTTCTTTCTCTCCCTATCTTTCTTTTCTTTTTTTTTCTTTTTCCTTTCTTTCTTGGGGAGCACCTCAAATATAGTTAAGTTAGACACGTGTGCGGCGGAGCGTGCAGGGAGACGCCTATTCCTCTCCGCTGTCAGTTATAATCGGGGCCATTGCAAGGGTCCGTCTCCTGCAACAATGGAAAACAATCGCCGATATTGCACAGCTACCTAATTATGCAAAGGGGGTGTTATGCTGGCCATCCGCCTTGCAATGCCCAGGGGGGGACGTGAGGGGGAGGGGAGAAAAAAATACTGACGGGGAAGGGGGAGGAGAGGGAGGCTGGGAAGGAAGGAGGTGTGAGGGGAGGGTTAGGGAGGGAGGAAGAGGAAGAGGAAGAGGAGGAGGAGAAAGAGTGGGCCTGGGGTGAGCTTGTTGGAGAATATCATTACTGGCGAACCTATATTAGAATGGAAGGGTGGAGAGAGAGAGAGAGAGAGACTGCCAGCCGCTCTGAGCAAAGTATTGATGTAGTGACGAAAGGAATGAAAAAAAGACAATGATGTAAGGAATTCTGTTGTTATTGAACTGGCATCTGGCACTGGAAGGGGGAGAGGAGGGAGAGGAGGGAGTGGAGAGAGGGGTGGAGGGAGAGAAGGTGGAAGGTGGAGGTGGATTCTGAACGGTTTCTTCTTACTCTTCAGTGTTGGTATGATGAGAAAGATGGAGGAAGTGGAAGGGGAGGAGAGAAATTTTAATGGTTGCCTGTGTTGTTTGTAGTAGAACTTGTGGTGGTGGTGGTGGTGGTGGTGGTGGTGGTAATCTTTGTGGCAGTGTTGGTGGGGATGAGGGTGTGTCGGTGGTGGTGGTAAGGGTGGTGATGGAGTTTATGGGGATGGTATTTATGGTGGCTGTGGTGGTGGTGGCGGTGGTGGTGGTGGTGGTAATTTTTGTGGTAGTGTTGGTGGTGATGAGGGTGTGTCGGTGGTGGTGGTAAGGGTAGTGATGGTGTTTATGGGGATGGTATTTGTGGTGGCGGTGGTGGTGGTGGTGGTGGTAATCTTTGTGGTAGTGTTGGTGGTGATGAGGGTGTGTCGGTGGTGGTGGTGGTGGTGGTAAGGGTGGTGATGGTGTTTATGGGGATGGTATTTGTGGTGGCGGTGGTGGTGGTGGTGTCTGCCTGTGAGGGGCGGCGACAGCTGTTTGTTGATATGTGAAGTCACGAGGCTGTGTTCCCATGTTCCCTCTTTCTACCTAATTCCTCTTTTTATCTTCTTCCTTGGCTCACTCACACGCTTTCTTCCTATCCCTTCCTCCTCCCTTCCTCCTTCCTTCCTTAACATGCTCTTACTCCTCTTCCACCCTTCCTGTTTGCCCTCTTTCATCCCTCATATTCCCTAATTCCACCTTTTGTCTCCTTTCTTAGCTCCACACGCACGCACTCTTCCTCTCTATCCCTTTTTCCTCTTTTAACACGCTTTTACTTCTCTTCCATCCTTCCTATTCACTCTCTTTTCCTCCTATATTCTATCTAATTCCTCCTTTTAACTCCTTTCTCTCTCTGTCCCTTCTTCCTTTCTCTCTTTTTTGACATACTTTCCATCTTCTTCCATTCCCTGTATCTGTTCATTTCCATCTCTTATTTGCTATCCTTCATTCTCATTCTCCTAAATTCCTCTTTCTTTCTATAATTTTCTTGGTTTACTCACACACACTTTCTCTCCATCCCTTCTTTTTTATCTCTTTTAACATGCTTTCCATCTTCTTCTATTCCATGTATCTACTCAGTTTCATCTTCTATTTACTCTTTCGTCCCTCATTCTACTTAACTCCTCTTTCTTTCTACCTTCTTTCTGGGTTCACTCACGGTCCCTTTCTCCTCACTTTCCTTTTCCTCGCCTTAATATGCTTTCCAACCCTCTATTCCCGTCATCTACTCATTTTCATCTCTAATTTACTTTTTTATCCCTCATTCTCTTAGTTCCTCCTTCTTTCTACCTTCTTTCTGGGTTCACTCACAGTCCCTTTCTCCTCACCTTCCTTTTCCTCTCCTTAACATGCTTTCCATCTTCTTCTATTTCCTTCTTCTACTCATTTTCATCTCATATTTATTCTCCTTCATTCTCATCTCCCTAACTCCTCTTTCTTTCTACCTCCTTTGTGGGTTCACTCACAGTCCCTTTCTCCTCACCTTCCTTTTCCTCGCCTTAACATGCTTTCCATCTTATTTCATCCCGCCTATCTACTAGTCGTGGCTTATCAACTCCCATCATCGTCGTGCCCCTCCCCCCTCCCCCCCTTCACCCCCCATCTCCTTCATCAACACTAACTAACCAACTCCCACCGCCTGATCCCTTACCCTTCCTCCTCCTCCTGCCACTTCCTACCTCTCTCTCCCCTGCCTCATACCTCCCCTTCTCCTCCTCCCCCCCCCCCTTCGTCCTCTCACCACCAGCATCACCAACACCCAGTCTTTTACCCATCACCACCACCACCACCACTACCACTACCGCCACGCCAATCCCCCACATCCCCTACGCCACCGCCGCCACTCCCCCTACAGCAGGATTAGTGCCCCCCTGCTGAGGTTACGGAGACTCTCACCCCTGCCAGCAGCGACCACGTGAGACAGGGAGGGGCAGGAAGAGAAAAAAAAAGCTTGCAACAAAGATCAGATTCGACCCTTGCAACGCCGCGACCACGACCTTTTCTAGGGGGGGAAGGGGAGGGAGGGGGAGGGGGAGGGGGGGAGGAAAGGAGTCGATGGATGTTGGTTTTATGGGTGTTATAGAGTTCGTTGTTGTTGATGTTTTGTGAGAGAGAGAGAGAGAGAGAGAGAGAGCTTTCTTTATCTTCTTAACGTAAGGTGATAAGAGGAAGGATAAAAAAAAACGTACCGCCCGGATCACCGCCATCATCGTCCTTAATCTTATGTTTCACACGTTTTTCTGCATGAGAGAGAGAGAGAGAGAGAGAGAGAGAGAGAGAGAGAATGTAAAAAAAATTGACCAAAGTGTGTGATTTTTATTTTGACGTGTTTGTGGTAACCGAAGAGAGAGTAAACAAACCACTTTATCTCTCTCTCTCTCTCTCTCTCTCTCTCTCTCTCTCTCTCTCTCTCTCTCTCTCTCTCTCTCTCTCTCTCTCTCTCTCTCTCTCTCTCTCTCTCTCTCTCTCTCTCTCTCTCTCTCTCTCTCTCTCTCTCTCTCTCTCTCTCTCTCTCTCTCTCTCTCTCTCTCCTCCCCCCCCCCCCCCCTTACCCGTCAAGGTGTGGGTCGGCGTCACTCTGCGTAGGTAGGATGACGTCACATTAGCGTGGCGTACGTTGTGATCTCCGACTTAAAGTAATTATCCGTAACAGGCATTCACTCTTCCCTGGCCTCTTTTATGCTCCCCTCGTCCCCTTACCCTTCCTTCCTCCCTCTCTTCCTCCCTTCTCTTCTTCTATTCGCTACCTTTCACTCTATGCCTCGTCTCCCTTTCTCAGCTTCCCTCTTCCCCTCCCTTCCTCCCTTACTCATTCTCTGTCTTGTCTCCCTTCCTCATCTTCCCTCTTTTCCTCCCTTCCTCCCGTACTCACTCTCTGTCTCTCTCCCTTCCTCAGCTTTCCTCTTTCCATCCCTTCCTCCCTTCTCTTCTTCCCTTCTCTACCTCTCATTCTCTGTCTCCGTGTCTCGTCTCCCTTCCTCCCGTACTCACTCTCTGTCTCTCTCCCTTCCTCAGCTTCCCTCTTTCCCTCCCTTCCTCCCTTCTCTTCTTCCCTTCTCTATCTCTCTCATTCTGTCTCAGTGTCTTGTCTCCCTTCCTCCCGTACTCACTCTCTGTCTCTCTCCCTTCCTCAGCTTCCCTCTTTCCCTCCCTTCCTCCCTTCTCTTCTTCCCTTCTCTATCTCTCTCATTCTGTCTCAGTGTCTTGTCTCCCTTCCTCCCGTACTCACTCTCTGTCTCTCTCCCTTCCTCAGCTTCCCTCTTTCCCTCCCTTCCTCCCTTCTCTTCTTCCCTTCTCTACCTCTCTCATTCTCTGTGTGTCTCGTCTCCCTTCCTCCCTCCCTTCCTTCTCCCCTCTCTCTCAGTCCAACCCGTATTCTCTCACTCTCCCTCCCAAGACCACTAAGGGAAGAGGGAGGGGCGGGAGGGGAAAGAGAGGGGAATGTTGCAAAGGGAAAGGCTGCAAGGACTGCCACTTAGTGTTTATCAATTTTTTACGCATTTGCATTTTATTTCTTCTCCTCTCGTCGGTGCAGTACAGTTTACAGTTTAAGATGAAGTTGTAAACAGTAGGTGGCGTGGGTCTGAAGTTGTTTTGGGCGTGCAGGAGACTTGTGGAAGGAGACTGACGGAAAGGAAAGGGAAAAATGTTGCAGTAAAGACGCGATTATGGTAAGCTGCGATCCCTATGGTAACCAGAATAGAGAATGAAAGACAACAATAAGGGAAAAGAAGATAAGTGCACGAATGTTGACTTGGAATGGTAGTAGTAGTAGTAGTAGTAGTAGGAGTAGTAGTAGTAGGAGTAGTAGTAGTAGTAGTAGTAGTAGTAGTAGAAGTAGCAACAGTAGCAGCGGTGAAATGATAATATAAACGCAATTAGTAACATCAATTTACCGATAAACTTCACATTACTTTATTTGTGTGTGTGTGTGTGTGTGTGTGTGTGTGTGTGTGTGTGTGTGTGTGTGTGTGTGTGTGTGTGTGTGTGTGTGTGTGTGTGTGTGTGTGTGTGTGTGTGTGTGTGTGTGTGTGTGTGTGTGCGTGGAGGAGGAAGTCGAGGTTTTAGCTTCCTTAGTGTTGCAACAAGACAAAAAAAACAGAGAGAGAGAGAGAGAGAGAGAGAGAGAAGCAGAGAATGAGGGACACAGAGAGACAGAGAGACGCACCCATACACCCCTTAGAACAAGAGGGATAGGGGTAGGGTTGGCTGGATGGCTTGGGAGGGGGGAGGTGTGGCGGGGAGGGGGGAGGAGGGAGGGAGGGGCGGGGTCGAGGCTGGTCTGACTTATATTCTGCAAGATTGATCGTTCCGCAGCCTCTTGCACGCGAGCTCCAGCGATCAATACTGGTGGCATATCCCTGTATTACTGCCGAGAGAGAGAGAGAGAGAATGGTAGTTGTAGTGGTGTTTGTTGTAGTGCTGGTGATGGTTGAAGAATAGTAATTAGGGTGTATAAGAAGGATGTGCATAAGGAAGAAAGGGTGAGGGAGGGTGAGGGTGAAGTTAAGGGTGAGTCTGTACAATAAACATCCCTTTTGAGTTGATGTTTAAATGTCTTCTATCTTGTTTTCTGCTTTATTTTGTATGCACCGATTGATTGATCTCGTTATATCGCGTGTACGTATATAATTATCGCACACACACACACACACACACACACACACACACACACACACACACACACACACACACACACACACACACACACACACATCTGTCTCTCTCATTACACGATCGGGTTTTTTTTCTCTATCTCTCTCTGTCTCATTTTTTTTCGCCGATCTAGCTCGTCAGTCAGCCAGTCACCACCGCATCACAGGTCTCGAGTTTCCAGCGACTAATGTGTCCCTCGCTGTGTGGTTGATTCCGTGTCGTTTGAGAGAGAGAGAGAGAGAGAGAGAGAGAGAGAGATACTTACATACATACATACAGACAGACCTTATCGTTAGCGTCATTGACAAAATTGCCGTTGTTATGGACAGTGTCTTAGAGAGATAAAATCGTTGACGAGGAAAACGGGAGCACAAAGAAAAATATATTTAATTCGAGAAAGAGAAAGAAAGAGAAGAACAATGAGGAGAAGGAGGGGGATGATGTTATAAGAGGGGAGGAGACAAGAGGAAGGGGAAGGAGGAGGAACAGGAGGAGGAGAACGAAGGGGAGGGGATTGAAATTGTCAAGCCAACTCTCCCCCTTCCCCCTTCCCACTCCTCCTCCTCCTTCCCCCCTTCCTCACTATCTCGTCTCCCTCCAGAAAAAAAAGGAGGAAAAAACTTCGACTTCAGGCTGCGTTTTCATCTCTTTGCCAGAACGAGCGACATAACCTTCTTTACGGCCTTTTTATGGAAACAATGAAAAGGCACTTCGTCTTTATGGCAAAATTTGGAAGGTTTTCTTCTCCCGGAGTTTTCCATGGAGGAGAGTGAGGGGGTGGAAGGGAGGGATAGAGGGAGGAGGAAGAGGAGGAGGAGGAGAAGAGAAGAAAGAGTTGAACCGGCTGCCTCTCTATACCATCCTCCCCGTCTATCCTCCCCCCTTTCACCCCCTTCAGTAGTTCTCCCCCCGGTTCATATTTTGACAGATAAAATTAAATTAGAAGACACGAGGGAAGGGCGAACATTAACTTGACTGTGAGTAGAAGCAGCAGACAACCCACGCTCAAACGCCTCCTTCCTTGTAGTGGCACCGATGCGCTTCTATTTCATGCGCAGGGCTGTTTTTTGGGCTTGTCCTGCGTGAGGTGTACGAGGAAGCCCGGTTATAGATGTGTTAGTGAGGCTTTATGTGGTTTAGAAGGAGGAGGAGCTGGTGTTTAGGGTGAAAAGGCGGTTGGGATGAATTGGGTTGTTTTCATGAGAGGTTGAATTGGTTTTGTTGTTTCTTATGGTGTGTGGTATTAAGGAAGAAATAATGAGTTGTGTTAGTGTTTTTCTCTCTCTCTCTCTCTCTCTCTCTCTCTCTCTCTCTCTCTCTCTCTCTCTCTCTCTCTCTCTCTCTCTCTCTCTCTCTCTCTCTCTCTCTCTCTCTCTCTCTCTCTCTCTCTCTCTCTCTCTCTCTCTCTCTCTCTCTCTCTCTCTCTCTCTCTCTCTCTCTCTCTCTCTCTCTCTCTCTCTCTCTCTCTCTCTCTCTCTCTCTCTCTCTCTCTCTCTCTCTCTCTCTCTCTCTCTCTCTCTCTCGCTCTCTCTCTCTCTCTCTCTCTCTCTCTCTCTCTCTCTCTCTCTCTCTCTCTCTCTCTCTCTCTCTCTCTCTCTCTCTCTCTCTCTCTCTCTCTCTCTCTCTCTCTCTCGGCTTCAAACTTTGCTCCAGAAAGATTTGACATTCATCTTAAGTTGTGTTGCCACCCCGCGAGCATCCCTTTTCCGGGTGATGCTGGGACGGGAGATAAAACAGATATATGGACACGTATTTTTTTTATTTTTCTTCTCTCTCTCTCACCCGGCGATATATTTTGATCCCCTTCCATTCCACCTGTCGTCTCGTCGCCCTCGATACCTGCGTCTCTTCAGCGGCGGTAATCAATTAAGATGGGCAGGTGTGATTTGCCGGTGTGACGCTTCTGTTTATTCGGCAAAATGTTTTATGAGAGGCGGCGAGGACGGAGCGAGACGAGAAGAGGCGACGCTTTCCCTTTTATTAATTGGTGTGTTATTTTTATGTAATTGCGTTTTCTTTCGCGTCATTTTTTGTACCTGCCTCTTTTTTCGTAGGCTGGCTGGCTGGCTATCTATATCAGGGGAAATGTGTCAGTCACCCCTTTTAAAAGATTGACTTATTTCGTGGTCGTTTTCTTCCCCTTCGTTAATACAGGCTCATGTGTGCTTTTGGTTTTTTTCTCTAATTTTTCGTTATCCTTGCTCATCTTTCTGTGTTTATCCCCTCATGACCTCACTTGTGTCCTTTTCCTCTTCCTCTTTCTCCTCCTCCTCCTCCTCCCACTCTTCTCTCTCATCATCATCCTCTTCTTCCTCCTCCATCATATCAGATCATATTTTTGCGTTGGTTTTTTTTTTGTTTTTTTTTAGATTTCTTTCATTTTAGTGTCGACTGCTCTTATAAACTCATCCTCCTCCTCCTCTTCGTCTTCTTCTTTATCCTCCTCCTCCTCCTCCTCCTCCTCCTCCTCCTCGTCCACGGGTATTAAAAGAGAAACCAAAATTAAGGTGAAAAAAGATTTAGTTGTGATGGTGTGGCTTCCAGCTGCTTACATTTATTTTTTTTTCTCTCCCCCCTTGATGTATTATTAATAATTCTTATATAAAATTCTACTTGAGGTTCTCTTCAACGTACAACACTGAGCGATATAGTCTGCCTTCATTCTTTCATTTCCTCTCTTTCAGTTTTCTTCTTTCGCCTTCTTCTTTCTCGTCTATCTTCTCTGCATCATTCTCTTCCCTACTACTTTTATACCCCCTTCTTTCCCTTCTGTTCCTTCTCTTCCTCCTCCTCCTCCATCTATTATTCCTTCCGTTCCTTCTTTTCCTTTTCCTCTTTTTTATACTCTATTCTTTCCCTTTTCCTTCTCCTCCTCCTCCTTCTATTCTCATTTCTTTTCCCTCTTCCTCCTCGTCTACCTCCTTAGGGGAAGAACACACACACACACACACACACACACACACACACACACACACACACCGAGGGCAGACACCAGCGAGCCTCTTTGCGTGACCTTTTGACGCTCGCTCTCTCGGTAACCTTCAGCCCTCACTTGTTTTTTGTCTTGGCGGCGAAGAGCACTGGATCCCCCGTTAATTATCGCCGCTGCTAGACACGCCCCTTCGACTCCCTCTACACCTATACACACACACACACACGTACGTACACACACAAAAAAAAATTAAGAAGTGTCTGTATATCTCTGTCTATATATCTATCTATCTATCTGTCTATCAGTCTATTTATTTATGTCTGCTTACGTATATTAGGAGAGAGAGAGAGAGAGAGAGAGAGAGAGAGAGAGAGAGAGAGAGAGAATATTAACATTAAAACCTTCATTAATCTTCTATTGACGTTCTTCTTGTTCTACCGCGATACGGCACTTCGTTGTTTGTTGTTTCTTTGGGGGTCTTGTTTACTGTTTGTTTACTTGTTTGTTTGCTTGCTTTCAACACGCTCCGTCCGCACTCCTTGTTCTATCTTTATTTTTATCATTTTCTTTATTTTTTTCCGCGCCAAACTAATACCACGTCAAAGAAGGGCATCAGCAACACATTACGGTTCTTTTCAGCGGCCGTTTCGCGCCAATAATGATAAATCTTTCGTCTCGTGTCTTTGATGAGGAGTGAAACGTAACGGCCTCAAACACTCGCGGTGACATGCATTGGTGATTTTATTTTCTTTGCTAATGCTGAAGGAAAGAAAAATCGTGTTGTGGGTTTCATTTACGAGAGAGAGAGAGAGAGAGAGAGCGGGCGGGAGGGAAAAATGAACGTATATTTTGCTAATCTCGTTAACTGTTACACGTAATTATGCAAGTAATGAAGAGAAACACACACATCGGATTCATAAAAACATTGATCGATCCTACAGGGGGAGAAAAAAACATTGCACACACACACACACACACACACACACACACACACACACACACACACATCAAGGGGTGAAGGGCGGAGTTTGTTCAGCTCTGCGGAGACTAATTTGCATAAGAGACCTTGTCAAGACTAAGAAATTAATTATTAATCCTTATTTAAAGATGATTTTCGGGTCAGGGAGTTTTTTCGCTTTTCTTTTTCTTTTTTTTTTTCTTTCTTTTTTGCGTGTGTGTGTGTGTGTGTGTGTGTGTGTGTGTGTGTGTGTGTGTGTGTGTGTGTGATCCTGAAACCTGGCCACCTGTCTTTCTTTCTTTCTTTCTTTCTTTCTTTCATTCTCTCTCTCTCTCTCTCTCTCTCTCTCTCTCTCTCTCTCTCTCTCTCTCTCTCTCTCTCTCTCTCTCTCTCTCTCTCTCTCTCTCTCTCTCTCTCTCTCTCTCTCTCTCTCTCTCTCTCTCTCTCTCTCTCTCTCTCTCTCTCTCTCTCTCTCTCTCTCTCTCTCTCTCTCTCTCTCTCTCTCTCTCTCTCTCTCTCTCTCTCTCACACAGGAATTTATATTAGAAGAAAAATTAACACACTTGGTGGAATAAGGCAAAACTTTTTTCGGAAGTTCTTATATCACTATCAAATATCAAGAAAGTTTTGTTTTGATTGAGGAGTTTTTTCTTCTTTATATTCTCTCTCTCTCTCTCTCTCTCTCTCTCTCTCTCTCTCTCTCTCTCTCTCTCTCTCTCTCTCTCTCTCTCTCTCTCTCTCTCTCTCTCTCTCTCTCTCTCTCTCTCTCTCTCTCTCTCTCTCTCTCTCTCTCTCGCTCTCGCTCTCTAACTCTCTCTCTCTCTCTTTCTCTCTTTCTCCCTTTCCTTCTCTCTCTCTTTCAGGCATCGTCTCATATGTGGAATCAACTTTTATATTTATTTTCGAGGCAGGAGATCGACGCAGTTTCAAAGTATTTGCCGAAGTTCACTCTACGGTTGACTTTTCATTAGGGGCGGAGAGTGAGGCGAGGGGAGGCCGGGGAGCGACAGAGGAAGAGGTGAGGGTAGGCCAAAAGAGAGTATAAATTCAGATACAAGAGCTACGGCTACGCGAATAAACCACCTCACCATTTTCTATTATTATCACACACACACTATACGGTAAAATTTATATGTAGCAGAGGTGCATGCATGGTCTACGTGGCTCCATTGTCGTGTGGAAAGGGAAAAGAAAGAAATTATATATAAATAATTAAAAGGAATTTAGGAGACTCCGTTGACAGAGTTAGCTGAAGGGTCGGTTTATCACTCTGCAAATGGCCAAAGTTGGAAAAAGTCGCGTCATATTTCAGACCAGAGTCGGGAGTTTCCAGAGTCCCCTCCCGAGCAGAGATTGTGTGAGCTGAGAAGTTAGCTCTCTCTCTCTCTCGCTCTCTTTCTCACTCCCTCTCTCTCTGTCTCTTTCTCTTTCTGTATCTATCTATATCTATCTGTCTATCATTCTTTATCCCTCTTTCTCTGCTTGTCTGCGTCTGTCTATCTATCTCTGTCTATCTGTGTATCTCTCGCGCTCTCTTTCTCAGTCTATCTCTCCCTTTCTCTCTGTCTATCTCTTTTTATGTATTTATCAATCTTTATCCCTCTTTATCTGTTTATCTGCATCTATCTATCTTTATATCTATTTGTGCTTCTCTGTTTGTCTGCTCCTGTCTATCTATCTCTATCTATCTGTATATCTCTCTCTCGCTCTCGCTCTCTCTCCTTCATTAATACATCACTCAGCCCCGCACATCAATAAGTCATGGAGGTTCCCAGCGTTATCACGGAATAAGGGTAATTTTCTCTGCCCTAACTGTGTGACCGACCTCCTACAAATTGCCATTAATTACCTCGGCAAACAAATGACTGACTGACCGACTCCCTAATGGCTGGGAAAGAAAGAAAAAAGATCGTCTGACATTCCTCCTTCGCTATCAATTATTGGCATCTTGTTCCCTCGCGTCTATGAAGGATGAAGGTGGATGAAGAAGGAGAAAGAAGAAGATGGAGGAGAGATAGGAGAAAGGGGGAGAAGGAGGACGACTTCGTATTGCTATATATTTTCCTAGAGATTTTGTTGAGGTGAGGCGCTACCTTTCTCTCTCTCCCTCTTCCTCTCTCTCACACACACACTCTTTCTCCCTCTCTCTCTTTCTCACTTCCTCGCTCCCTTCACCCACCTCTCGCTCCCTCCCTCCCTCGGGGTCGCGGGGTAAGAGTCCCATCCATCAGCCTGCCTCGCCAGTCATCAGCCGGCCCTACATATTTCACCACTTGTATATTGAGGGAGAAGGTCAGCTGTCCCCATTATTTGTCTTTTGACCAACACTTTTTTGCCAGAATGTCTAAAAAGATCACGATTCACCTCTTCGACGGTGCGCGCGTCTCATTATTACTGTATCCATCATTGCCCGCCCACAGGATAGTTAGTTTTCCAGCTATTTGTCTGTTTAGGTGGAGATGAATAGGTGGTTGTGTACAGATTGATAGATATAGGTAGAGATTGATTGATTGGCTGATTGGTTGATTGACTGATATAGATATGTATGAATTGGTAGATGTGTGTGTGTGTGTGTGTGTGTGTGTGTGTGTGTGTGTGTGTGTGTGTCTGTGTGTGTGTGTGTGTGTGTGTGTATGTGTGTTTTATTCATAACATCAACGGCTGCAAACTCGCAACGCTATTTTGTCTGTTTTTTTCTTGTTGTGTATATTTTCTTTTTCAGTGTTTCTTTATTGTTTCGTTCATTGTTTTCTAATTTTATACTTATGTAATAATAGCTATAATGATGATGATGATAATAATAATAATAATAATAATAATAATAATAATAATAATAATAATAATAATAATAATAATAATAATAATAATAATAATAGTAATAATAATAACATAAATAATAATAAGAATAATGATAATAATGATAATGATAAGAAGAAGAACGCTGAAGCAATATATATTTTCACATGTCAGCAAAGGAACATTCTTGCTCCATTTGTCTTTTCTTCACGAGAGAATGTGTGCGTGTGTGCGTGTGTGTGTGTGTGTGTGTGTGTGTGTGTGTGTTTTAGCAGTGTTTTCCCCGTGCAGTCTTCCCGAACCTTTGTGCAACGTAATATCTGTTTGCATATTGTTTTCGAACACGGAGCGCCAATCCTCCGACGAAATGCTTAATTTGAAGATTGCATAAATCATTCCGGCGATAAAACGCGGCTACGCAAGGCTTCGTTTTGAGAGTAAATTCTACGAAAGCTAACATCATTACAAATTCCAGAATTATTTACTGAAGACAAAGCGAAAATTGGAGCCCATCTGTTTACCATAACCGAGTTACCTCATTTTCTCATTTGTCTTTCAAATTGCCTCTATTTTTTTTTTTTTTTTTTTTTTGCAGCTCTTGGTTGAAATGAAGTGTCTTTAGGTGCGGCTCGCGTCCAGCAGCTTGGGGACTGACTCTCTCTCTCTCTCTCTCTCTCTCTCTCTCTCTCTCTCTCTCTCTCTCTCTCTCTCTCTCTCGCTCTCGCTCTCGCTCTCGCTCTCTCTCTCTCTCTCTCTCTCTCTCTCTCTCTCTCTCTCTCTCTCTCTCTCTCTCTCTCTCTCTCTCTCTCTCTCTCTCTCTCTCTCTCTCTCTCACACACACACACACACACACACACACACACACACACACGCACATAACAGTCGCACCTCCTCCTCCTCCTGCTCCTGCCCCTGTTCCTCCTCCTGTTCACCTCCTTCCCGTGTGGTCGCGTTAGATCGATCTCTTATTATTAGTAACATTAATTAGTGACGGACATTAGCATATCCCGAAGCGGCCCGCGAGTCCCCAGTCTTGAAATTTATGTAAGTGTTCGCGCCCTTCATTAGACGGTGGCCATTCCTCCTCCTCCTCCTCCTCCTCCTTTTTTTTTCTCTTTTCATCCACCTCTTCCTTGCCCACCTGTCTCATTGCAGCTTTTCCTCTTCTCTTCCTTCTTCATTTTTCTCTTCTCTTCTTGGCTTTTCTAACTTTTCTTTATACCTCTTCCTTGTCAACCTCCTCCTCCTCTTTTTTCTCTATTTTTCCTGTCAACCTCCTCCTTTTTTCTTCTCTTCTTTTCCTGGCTTTTCTAACTTCTCGTGCTTCCTCTTCCTTGTCCATATCTCTCATTGCACCTTCGATTTTCCTTTTCTTTGTTTTCTACGTTCTCTTTTTTTTCCTTCCACCTTTCCTTCTCTTTCTCTCCTTGTTCACTTGTTTCATTTGCCTTCCCTATTTATACCTTGCCGTACATTCCTACCTAACATGCATTACCTGTCCTTATGAATTATCTATCTATATGTCTAGCTGCTTTTATTATTATTATTATTATTATTATTATTATTATTATTATTATTATTATTATTATTATTATCATCGTTATTTCTTTTATTGTTTTTGTATCATCACCATTTTCGCCGGCCGGGTTCCCAAGCGTGTCTCAAGGAAAGTGGTTTTATTCCGTCTTTCACGAGGGAATGTTTTCTAAAAGCGTTCTGGGTCTCCTTGGCGCCGATCTGTCCCGCCTCGCCTCCGTCAGTTGTGTTTCCAGTGACTTGGAGGAAGGAGCCATTTTCCCTCCTCCTTCTCCTCCTTTTTCTTGATGAGGGTTCCCTATCGCGCCGTTTTGCTCCTTCCCTTCGCTTCTTCCTTCCCTTCAAGACGCTAAATAGAATAATCTGCAGTCGTATGATAATCTCTTTTCCGTCACCTTAGATTAAATTTCCTTGCCTTCCAGTACAGCCTCTAATATGTAGCGAGTCGCCGCCACCCCGGGGAGAATGCCTCTTTTGGGGTCCTCTTCCAAGGCTCATTCTTGCGCGGCCGATTCTTAGTTCTGCTCGGCCGCGGCGGAAAGAGCTCTCACCCTTCCCGCCAGAGGGCCTAGGCGCCAAAATATGCCCCGTCCCAAACTTGCATAATAATAAGTGTTTCCCTAAATTGACGATTGGACATTAAGACATTAATTATCCAATCTTAGGAGAATCGCTTTTGATGGCGCCTGATGCTCGCTCGCCTCCTCGTGTTTTATATGCAAATTAGTGAAACGCCCAAGTAAACCATGAATTCTTTAAATAGGCGGGGAAGTGAGGGGGGGGGAGTTTAAGGGGGGTCCTGTAGGAGGGTTTCTGCCCCCCATGATGAGTCGACGAGGCCAGTCTTCCTCCCTTCCTCCCTTCCTTCCCCTTGTCTTCCGGCCCTCCATCTTCACTCTCCCTTTCACCCATCCATGGCTCTCCCCCTCCTCGCCCTCAGCACGCCGCCACCTCCTCTCTTTCCTCCCGCCACAATGTCCCTTTATGCCCTCCCCTACCGGGCTTTAGCGCCGTACACCTGCCGCCTCTCACTCTCACTCTCTCTCACTCTCACTCTCTCCGCTTCTTGCCACACCCTTTTTTGTGTGTGTGTCTGACTCGCTCGGTTTCTTTCCATTCATTTATTTCTCTCTCCCTTGATCCCCCTCTACTTTCTCCTCCTCTTCAGCCTCGTTTACTCTTTGTCCCGGTCATTTTACTCTTTTTAGCATCACCGTCTCCTCTCCTTATCCCTCCTCTCCTCTTCCAGCCTCTCCCCCACTCCTCTTCCTCTCCCTCTCTCTCCGCCTCCTCGTGCTGGTGTATCATTTGGCCCCAAGGAGTGTTCGAAATGGATTTTTTGGATTTTTTTGGCGAATTATTTAAGGGTAGTTTGGGTCACTTGTAGCCGGGGTCCTCCTCCTCCTCCTCCCCCCTCCTACACCGACCACCACCTACCAATTTTTATTTCCGCGAAGTCCTTTTTTTTTTTTTTCTTCTTCGTTTGTGTTTTTTTTTCAGCACCGCGGCGATCTTTACCTGTCCCCCGAGTTGTGTTTTATTGGTGGAGCGTGTTGTCGCCGAAATTATTGAAGGCGAGTTGTCTTCCGGCGGGAAATGCTTCGTCGTTGTGCCTCCTTCCTTTTTTTTTTGTTGATGTTTGATTCTTTTTCCTTTCTTAGTTCGAACATTCGGGGGGAGGATCGGGGGGAGGGGGTCGTTGTTTTTATTTCGTTCTTTTATCGTAATTATTTTATTTTTTTAGCTTTCATTTGTGTTTGTGTGTTTCCTTTCTTCGTTCCAAGTGGGGGGTTTTTTCGTGATTGTTTTATCTTGCAGTAAATTGTCTTGTCTACGGTATTCTTGTTGTTGTTTTTTGTTGCTGTTCTGGAAGATTTTTTGCGTCTTCCTTCTTTTCTGTGTCGTTCTTGTTTTGGGCGGGTGGTCGTAGTCGTGGTCGTATAGTGGTGGTTTAGTATCTCTCTCTCTCTCTCTCTCTCTCTCTCTCTCTCTCTCTCTCTCTCTCTCTCTCTCTCTCTCTCTCTCTCTCTCTCTCTCTCTCTCTCTCTCTCTCTCTCTCTCTCTCTCTCTCTCTCTCTCTCTCTCTCTCTCTCTCTCTCTCTCTCTCTCTCTCTCTCTCTCTCTCTCTCTCTCTCTCTCTCTCTCTCTCTCTCTCTCTCTCTCTCTCTCTCTCTCTCACACACACACACACACACACACACACACACACACACACACAAAAGCCCAAACCCAAGCCCAGCGGAGCCATAAATACAATGCGTCACTATTTACGTTCATGGCTGTACGTGCGTATGTCTTGCCTCACCCCCGTGTTTCCTTTTCTTCCCTTCGCCCTTCTCTTCGTCCCTCTTTCTCTCTTCTTTTAATTGTGCTCCTCGGTCCGTTGGGGCGGGTGGCGGCGGGGGGCGGGTGAATTATGGCCACTGACACTCCCTAAGCCTACCCACCGCCTGCAACAATGCCGTACATTTGCAACATAAAGGAAGGGCCATCTTGCAACAGTGGCCGCCGCTTGATTGTGTTAATGGCGCTGGGACGCGAAGGGAGAGAGAGCGGGAGAGAGAGACGGAAAGAAGGAGAGGGAGGGATGATAGTGATAAAGAGGGGTAGGAGGAGGAGTAGCTAGCAGGAAAGAAGTGGAAGAAGTGCGTCGAATGATTCAGTAAAGAGAAAGGAGGAAAGAAAGTAGAGTTGTTTTATCTTATTTATGATTGCTAGTTATGTAAAGCAGTGATGGTTGTGTTTGTGTTTCTTTTGAGTTGTTGTTATTGGTGTTGTTTGCAAGGAAGCTGCGTTAACTGCGTGGTATATCCGACCGTGTGTTGTGATCCCTCTGAGGAAGAATTGTGGGGCTAAACCGAACGCCGTGTGTGTGTGTGTGTGTCTGTGTGTGATGGTCCTCGCCTCCGCGTTCGTGATGGAAGGTGCCGCCAGGGAGTTGATATTTTTGTGTATGTGATCGATTTCCAAGCCCTGTTCTACCCTTTTAGCCTCGTCTCGCCTTCATCTCTACTCCTTTTTATCCTCGTCTCGCTTTTGTTGTTTCTCTCCCCGATGATTTTTCACCCCTGGGAGTCTTGCTTGCGTTGTCGGGGAAAAAATGCTGCGAATGTTCCCTGGGATTGGTCGAGAAATATTGCCTTTCCTTCGGCGTTAGGAGCCTCACGTGCTTTCCGGAGCTTTGATATAAACTGTTTTTGTCTCCACCGTCCTTCTTTTATATACTGTTTACTTGTTTATGCTGATTTCCTCCATTTCATACCGTCTTCAGTCCTCTATCGCCCCCCTCCTCCTTGTCGCCACTGCCTTCATCTTATATACTGTTTATTTCCTATTGCCGCTCTCATTCTTTTCCTCATATTATCTTCTATCCTTTATCGCCGCCTTCCTCCTCATTCTCCACCTCATACTGCCTTCTGTCCTTTATCTCCGTCCTCTTCCTCTCACCTGCGATGTCTACGGCACAGCTGAGCCTCGTCCAGTCTCTTTCTCACACCCGTTACGTGGAGGTCGTCAGCGGTCCGGGCGGCCGAGCTGGCTGTCACCGAGGGCACAACAATTATTTACCCTGAGAAGAGGGGAGAAGCCGGCGCTCTAGGGGGCTGGGAGGGTCCGCTAAAGATGAGTGCGTGTTGCAAGGAAGGCGGGATGATCTTTACAGGCGGCGCGGCGTGAGTAAAAAGTGTTCGTCCACGCCTGAAGGATTGTGAACCGAAGACAGCAGCGTGCAAGGGAGTCAATAGAGGGTTTGATTCTCTATGTAGTAGCGAGGAGTGTCATGTTGTAGAGGAAGAGTAACACGAGTCTCAGGATTAACTCTTTGTTGTTTGATTTACTTGTGGACGCATTTCATGAAGGTAAATACTAGGCTGGTGACTATAGAGTATCCATAATAGTCGAAATCTTGCATTCATTCACACGGGATCAGAGCTAGTAAGATGAGGCTAGTAAGATTTGTCCAAACGAACCATTAGACAAAAAGTGACAACCTCGGAAACCATGAAAAAGTTAAAAAAGGGGGAAAAAGAACTCCCCAACGAACCCGAATAAGCAGCAGACGGAACACACCAAAGACAATGAGACCTAAACAAACAGACAGAAAGAAACAACCAAACAGGAAGCGCAGATACAAACAGAAATAGAGATGAACAACCAAACAGGCCAGAGGATAGAGACGGAAGGAAGGCCGGCTACAAACACACTAACAGACACATTCAAGAGGGGAACCTGACACAGCGGAGAGGCGGTATGTGGGAGTTGTCGGGGGTGTCGGGGTGTCGGGGCTGAATCATAAGGGGTCAAGGAAGGAGACGTTTGAGCGGGGCCTGAGAGAAGCATGTGGGCGGGAGGGCGTCGGGGCGGGGGTGTGGTGGCCCCCGTGGGTGTCCTGGGGGCGTAGCATTCCTGACATACCCCAAGGTAGGGAGAGAGAGAGAGAGAGAGAGAGAGAGAGAGAGAGAGAGAGAGAGAGAGAGAACCCACCCGCCAGGAGAGGAACATGACTCTTTCTCTCTTTCTTTCTCTCTCTCTATCTCTCTATCTATCTTTCTATCTCGTAAACTCAACACCATCTATCTTCCTTCCTGGTTTTCGAATAGTCCACCATCACCAAAATTTGTATGCGCACAACCTAGACTTTTTTTTGTTTTGTTTGGTCTTTCTGTCTCGTCTCGTGTTCTCCTGTATAAATTTTTAGAAGCCTGTCAATTCCCCAATGTATTATTATTATTATTCACGGTACTGAACTGTTTTGGCTAAACCTTCCCTCGGGTATTCTGTGTTGTGCGGGAATGTTATTGAGCGAGAGAATGAGAATGATAAAGATACAAACACACACATATATAAACAAACACACAAATAATCCAATCGGAAACACTGGAGGCAAGCAAATGGACGCAATGAAGGGAAAACTGACAATAAAACCGAGAAGGAAAAAAAAAAAAGCGTGGCGGAGGAGGAAGAAGAGAAGGGAAAAAAACACGCATTCCCAGAACAGCAGTAAAAAGAAAAAAACAAAAAAAAAGAAAAAGCATTAGTCGAGCACCTCAACATTGTGTATTCCGCGGCGGAGGTGATAAAACGGCCCGGAGTTTCAATACACCTCGGTACATATATATAGAACTTGTGTAAATTGGAATTGAGTTAGGAAATTGTTTAATAACTAGTGTCCGGGCGTCCACCGTGCATGCCAAATTAAGGCTCGTCTTTTCCGATCGGCGGCGAACTCGGCGAAATATCCGGACCGGGGAGAAAAGTTAAATTCGAGAGATGCGGCTTTAGCTGTGGCTTGCTTGTGGGCGAGGCGGGTGTGTGTGTGTGGGGGGGGATGAGGGGTGATGGGGGGAGGAGAAGTGTGTGTGTGTGTGTGTGTGTGTGTGTGTGTGTGTGTGTGTGTGTGTGTGTGTGTGTGTGTGTGTGTGTTTTTATCTCTCTCTCTCTCTCTCTCTCTCTCTCTCTCTCTCTCTCTCTCTCTCTCTCTCTCTCTCTCTCTCTCTCTCTCTCTCTCTCTCTCTCTCTCTCTCTCTCTCTCTCTCTCTCTCTCTCTCTCTCTCTCTCTCTCATCGTGTGTGTGTGTGTGTGTGTGTGTGTGTGTGTGTGTGTGTGTGTGTCGTGCAACATTCGTTTCTTTGTGAGTGTTAATCAGTTATGTATCTCTTCATCTATCTGTGCAATCAGTGATTGTTATATTCATGTGTTACGTAATATTATTCTCTTTCTCCCATCTTCCCTCCTTCATTCTTCCTTTATCCCTTTCTTCGCTTCCTTTTCGACTTTGTTTCATTTTCTTCTTTATTTTTTTTATCTATTTTACGTCGATTTTAATTTATTTTTATTTCTTTTATATCTGTCCTTCCTATACATACAATAATGAATTCCTCCTTTTTTTTTCTTTCTGTTTTGCTCGCCTGCCTCCTCGTACCATTTTTTATACCATTTCTCAACTTTAATTTCTTTTCCCCTTATCTCATTTTTTGCCGCGCATTTCCCCTTTCTCTTGCCTCCACCTCAAGCCGACCTCCCCATTATCTGAGCCTCGCGTAATGCTCCTCCTCCTCCTCCTCCTCCTCCTCCTCCTCCTCCTCCTCCTCCTTTCTCCCCCTTCCTCTCAACCCTCACCTCATTTACATATTGCAATGTTGCAGATATGTTACTCCCCCTTCGTTAGTTTTTATGGGCCGTGACCCTTTATTTCATCCTGACTGATTATGTCATTTATGTGCTACATTTTCGTTCTTTTTCATCTTCGCATTTCTAATCTCGTGCTGTTTTATGGCGGTCCCGGTTAAGGCTTCTTTTCGAGGGCGTCTTTTCGGGGTGGCGGAGGGATGTGATAACCAGAGGAACCTCGCTACTGGTCCTCCTGGTTGTTGTTGTTGATGCTGTTGTTGTTGTTGTGTCGGGCAGCTGAGGGAGAGAGGGAGGCTGTGACCGTGGAGGAGGCAGGTGGTGGTTGTGGTAGTGGTGGTGGTGGGCGGCGGGAGACAGCTGGTCGCGAATACAGCCAGTCATAGTGGTGAGGGTAGCAGAAGGACTAGCCTGCCTGCCTGCTTGCCCTGCCTGCCTGCCTGCTTGCCCTGCCTGCCTGCCTGTCTGCTCACCTCTCTCTCATGCTTCGAGGATACAGCATCGGATTAGATACTATTGGCCAAGCCTTGAAGATGTATAAAAAAATGACGTTGTTGTTAAAGAGAAAAATATCCATACAGCTTAATTTCTGTGGTCTTTGGCGATGATGAGGATACAGCATCGGATTAGATACTATTAGCCAAGCCTTGAAGATGTATAAAAAAATGACGTTGTTGTTTGAGAGAAAAATATCCATACAGTTTAATTTCTGTGGTCTTTGGCGATGATGAGGATACAGCATCGGATTAGATACTATTGGCCAAGCCTTGAAGATGTATAAAAAAATGACGTTGTTGTTTGAGAGAAAAATATCCATACAGCTTAATTTCTGTGGTCTTTGGCGATGATGAGGATACAGCATCGGATTAGATACTATTGGCCAAGCCTTGAAGATGTATAGAAAAAAATGACGTTATTGTTAGAGAGAAAAATATCCATACAGCTTAATTTCTGTGGTCTTTGGCGATGATGAGGATACAGCATCGGATTAGATACTATTGGCCAAGCTTTGAAGATGTATAAAAAAATGACGTTGTTGTTAGAGAGAAAAATATCCATACAGCTTAATTTCTGTGGTCTTTGGTGATGATGTACTCTTGAAGAAATATATCACCACGTTGAGAGTTCTTATATTATTAGCCTTGTCTATCCATCTTTGGTCAGCTGGCTAGTAAAGAGAAAAAGGTTGTGAGGATGTTGTGTACGTTGGTGAGTGCAGCAGAGAAGCGTAGGACGTTGTAAAGTAATGCCCTGACCTTTTCTCCCTCTTCCTCCTCCTCTTCCATATCCTCCTCCTCCTCCTCCTCCTTCTCCTCCTCCTCTTCGCTCATCTGTATATCTAAGTGTCATGTACACCTAAGTAAGTGGAGCAAAAAAAGTAGAAACATGGAAGAGTAATACACTAACCTCCTCCCCTTCTTCCTCCTCCTCCTCCTCCTCCTCCTCTTCGCTCATCTGTATATCTAAGTGTCATGTATACCTAAGTAAGTGGAGCAAAAAAAATAGAAACATAGAAGAGTAATACACTAACCTCCTCCCCTTCTTCCTCCTCCTCCTCCTCCTCCTCCTCCTCCTTTGTATGCCTTAGTGTCATGTGTACAATAGTGTGTGAAGCAGAAAAAAAGGAAGGAATATACAAGAGCGAGAAGACACAACACACGCCTCCTCGTCTTCTCTCCCCCCCCCCACCCCCCCCACCCCCACCTCGCTCTTACCTGTATTGCGTTCGTGCATTATTAATCAATCAATCAATCAATCAATAAATCACCCAATCAGTCAACGTAACTATCGAACAGAGAAAGATAAAATAAGCAGACAGAAACCTCGACCTAAATAGGGGAAAGTATTAAGGTGTTGTTTTTATCGTTGCTGTTTTTTCATGATAGTGTTGTTTTTATTCGTATTTTTATTATTATTATTATTATTCATGTTTTTTTTCACTTTTTAGCTAATTTATCGGAAGAAGCATTTGCTATTTTTGTTATTGGAATTATTTTATCATTATTTGTATTACTACTACTACTACTACTACTACTACTACTACTACTACTGCAATTTAATACTCGGCGAATTTCTTGTGGGTTTGCTGGCGGGTTTTCGTGCTGGTAACCTACTAAAGCTTATGAGAAAGGGTGGAAGTTTCCCGTTGTAATTTCTCCTTTTCTTTTGCCGCGCTAATGGAAGGGTTACATGTTTCGTCTCCTAATATGGGGGAAATAATTTTACTCTTATGAAATTCCACCAACCGTAGTCCATCAAGAGAACCAGTCTCATTTACATCATCATCATCATCATCATCACCCTTGGCTCCCCTGATATCAGTGTTGACAGAACCGGCGGCGAAGAACTGTCAGTGTTACCAACTCGGCCGGACGTGACCCGAGGTATGCGAGGCGGAGAGAGAGGGTGTCGCATGGCCCACGTCTCGCCGTGACAATAAACTTTATAAAACACTACGATTAAAAGCGCTCGGGGTCACAGCCAGAGCCTCCGTGCCGGGAATTCCCACAACATTTTTTTTCTTTCCACTCAACGGGTCTCCAAATGTCTTCCGGTCGTCTGTGGATGCTGCGAGGCTCCTGTTTCCGTCCCGCCCTAAGCGTGGCGGCCCTCCCTTGACACGGCAGCGGCAGACCTCACTCTCCCTTGAGCTGCATCGCCTTTACATGTCTTTGCCTTACGTGGGTTTACCAGGAGGGACTAAGCGAGAATGTCTAGCGTGAGTTTTCTTCCCGGAACCGGACGAAATGCGCGCGGCCAGCATCTCGCCTCTCGTGCATATCGCCAGATGGCAGAACCAGCCTGAAAGATTTCCCGCCTTCTTCCACTTAGGCTCCTTTGATTAGCTCCTCCCTCCATACTTCCAGCCAATCACTGACTTCCTCGCTCTTCGTCCAGTGCGGGAAAGTTACATCCTTAAGCACGATGGTGATTAAGTCGATCTTACTTGAAGCTTGATATACATTTTTTCATCATTTTCAAGAACACACCATTGCATTTTTTCCCCGTGTAGTTGGTGATCGACATGGATGAAGGAAGGGCAGGCACGGAGCCGAGGAGGTCTTTTATGAAGGACCACTACACGGCTTCCAAAATAAACTGGGCCAGGGCTTAATAGGGGAGAAGGGAGGAGGGAGTTTAGCGATGGCTCCCCTGAAGCACACAAGAGGTGGTTCAACCCCGCCGGTGCAATTTTAAATATCGTTTATTCAAGACAATGGAACAATGACTATCGGAGTTGCCTGTAGAATGGCGATTTTTATGTATATTTGTTTGTTTTATTTTATCCTATTCTTTCAGCGGGTTGGAAAGGACAAGGAGCGGGTAAAAGAGAGAGAGAGAGAGAGAGAGAGAGAGAGAGAGAGAGAGAGAGAGAGAGAGAGAGAGAGAGAGAGAGAGAGAGAGAGAGAGAGAGAGAGAGAGAACAGACAGACAAAGAAACACAGACGGACAGACAGACAAGACAAGCATGCGGAAATGTAGAGAATCAAACAAACAGACTTGCAAAGATATATCACCTTTATTATAAGAACTAGAAGAGCACAAAATGTCATAACACGATAATGATTGATACGTAAAGGAAGGGGTGAGGAGAGATGCAACAGAAGCAGCAGGAGAAAGAGGAGGAGGAGGAGGAGAAAGAGGAGGAGGAGGAGGAGAAAGAGGAGGAGGAGGAGGAGGAACTCAGGCGGAAGACATCACATTTCTCTTCATCACAACCTTTCCTTCTTCATTACAGGTGAACGGCCTTACAAATGCCACATCCCGGACTGCGGACGCGCCTTCATCCAACTCTCGAACCTTCAGCAACATCTCCGCAACCACGACGCCCAGCTCGAGAGGATGAAGAACCGTCCCTTCCACTGTAACATCTGCGGCAAAGGATTCGCCACCGAGAGCTCCCTCAGGACTCACACATCTAAGGTAGCGACCGAAAAGAAAAAAAACACACATACAGGGACAGTAAGAAGCTGCTGTCAGATAGGAGGACCAAGACAGGGACAGAAGGTGAGAAGGTAGAGGTATGTAGGTGAATGAAAGACGGGGCAGGACGCACACACCTAACGTAGCCTCACACAGGGAAAATATAAATAAACACACACAAAGAGAGAGCAGCTGTAATCAGATAGCAAGACCAGGACACGGAGAGAAGGGAGAGGCATGGAGGTGGAATAAAGAAGGATGGAGATGGTGGGAGAGGGATGAATGTGAGGGGAAAAGAAGAGGTATGGAAGGATGAATGGGGATTGGGATGGGGAGGGGAGCGAAGGGTGCAGGAATTAGTATAAAAGGGCAGTAATAATACCAGCAGGAGGAGGAACCTTGGAAACATCCCTTCAGCATTATATATGTTAAGGGAGGAAAATACAATTCACAAATATGCAAACAAGTAGTGAGAATTATTAATATACAACATGAATTATTATTATTATTATTATTATTATAAGTTGGTACTTCAAAAAATACAAAAGAGCAGGGTAATCTATAAGAATTCTATGACATTATATATTTTTTGTATTTCCATGTATTGATATATATTTCACCGTGCTCGTGAGACAATGTATCTCTTGAAGGCAGAGAACTATGTATCACGAGCTGGTGTGTGTCGTCCTATAGGGAAGGGACCGCCTGTGTCACTATGGCGGTGGAATCTAATCATTTATACTCAAGCAAGTTTGAGGGGTTTATACTTGAACAAGATGTGTTTTGGGTGTGCTTACCAAACGTCTCCGGCATTGTCTTCTCCTGTTCCGCAGCTTCATCGATACTGACTTTACCACTTTCTTAAACCTCCCTCAAGGGTATAAAACTGTGTGACAGGATAACGGTATGGTTGTTTGTGGTCACAGCACCTTTGAGGCCTAACGCTGCAGGGGAACGCAACCCGAGTGTACCTTGGTGGTAGTTCTCTTTTTTTTTCTTTTTTTTTGTCATTGTTTGTTCATTCCATGTGATGACGGTGTTGAGTGTTGTGGTAAGTGGGTGTTGTGAGGCATTTTGGTCCTTGATGTGTGTCCTTGAATGGTGTGGCTTGAAAGGTGAGGCTTGAGGCGTGTGGTAACCAGGCAGGACAGAGGTGCCGTGTGAGGAATGACAAGGAGAGAGAGAGGTGAAAATCATGTTAAAAATTTCTGTATATATACATTAGTTGAGAGGATTGAGGAAAGGGAGATTTTAATGAACTGAGAGGAATAAATGGTGAAAGTAAAAATAGCTTTGGCTTTTTAGAGTCGGAGAAAGAGAGAAGAAGGGGGAATGAAATGAAAAGAGGTGAGTGAAGGTGTAGAGAGAGTGACGAGGGATGGAGGAGAAAGAGACATTCTCGGTAGACACAGAGAGAACTTCACCTCCGTGGTATCTCTCCCCCACAGCACGCTGCCCTGGTCGGTGGCCCCAACGCTGTCAATTGTCCTCAGTGTCAGAAACTGTTCATGAATGGCGAGCAGCTGATGGAGCACATGAAGTATACGCATAGGGACCCAAACGCCTCTGGAGTAGCAGGTTGGTAGCAGTAGTAAAGTTCTTCATGCCTATAGCGAGTCTTGTCTCCCTCACTCACAGCACGCAGTCAACATGGGCGGCCTTAACGCAGTCAGCTGCCCTCACTGCGACAGGTACTTCATGAACTGCGAGCAACTTATGGTCCACATGAAGCAGATTCACAGGGACCCCAATGCCTCTGGGGTCGGAGGTAATTAAGAGGTTGACGGACGGACGGACGGACGGACACAAGAATGGAGGAAATCTGGGGAAATGCAGCACGTACACACGCACAAACACACACATACACACAAAAAAAAGATAAACACGCTCACAAGTAAACAAACAAAGACACATACAAACACTTAAACGCATACATACAAACTAACTACGAACACACAGAGAAACAAACACACACACACACACACACACACACACACACACACACACACACACACACACACACACACACACACACACACACACACACACACGGAGCTCCCTCTACTGTAGACAACTCAGCCCCAAAGCCTCCTGGACAGTGGGGGGGCGGTCGTCCTGGCGTGGCCTCCTCCCGCTCCTGCTGCGCCTCCTTCATCCGCTTTGTTAACATTTTCATTCACTCGTTACGCTCTGCCTCGCCTGTTTCTCGTGTGTCTCGGACTTTTTGCAATGTCCCCACACAAAGAAGACCTTCCTTGCATGTCTCCTTAGTATATTGGTAGTGTAGCCATGCCAGATTTAGTTTTTTTATGATCTCAGCAGTGTTGGTAAAGTTATAATCTTAGTGTAAACCAGATGTTCACATTTTCAGTAACGCAAGACAGAAAATTGCCACCATTTCATGTAGTAGAGTTGTGTCAGGTTTTATATATTTTAAGGTACAAAGTAGAACATGAGCAGTAAGAATGCTTCCACTTATGGTTTTGTTTCATTGTTCCAGCCAAGCGCCGCACCGCCTCCCACTCCTGCCCTGTCTGCGGCAAGCATTATGTGAACGAAGGCAGCCTACGGAAGCACTTGGCCTGCCACCCGGAGACCTCGCAATTCACCTCCTCCCTCAGGATGTGGCCTTGCTCGGTGTGCCACGCCGTCTTCACCCACGAGTCAGGTGAGGGATCAAGCCGGAAGACAAACTTCTAAACTGTCCCGGTGTCTCGTTTATCACGGTCACGCCGCGGCCCATTCCCCTTGGCGACTAAAGTCAAGACAGCCGTCTCTATTTCTGTTATCGCCTGTCATTATATTTTATTAAAAAAAAAGGGATATTCAGTCAGGATCTTCTTTTCACCAATAGTTAATTATCATGTGTAGTATTTACTGGGGTTTTTTTTCAAAATATCATGGCATGTTGATGTAATAACTGACTTTCCTCATACTTTTGAGTAGGCAAAGGTATGCTTTACATTGAAAATGGTTATCGTTACTAATTATGCCAAAAATCCAAGCCAGTAATACAAACAACAGGAAATTTAATTTTTTAAGAGTAATTCATTGAGCATCAAAGTAGTTATATGGAGGGCGTAAGACTGAGTCTTTCTTGTGTTGCAGGTCTGCTGAACCACATGGAGCACATGCGCATGGACCCCAAGCATCAGTTCGCCGCCCAGTACGTCCTGTCGCGGGCCGCGGCTGAACGACGCGAGCGGGAAAGTATCCTGGGCCTGGCGCAGGTTGGGCTCCAGGGCGGCGGCAATCACATGGGCATGGGCATGGGTATGGGAATGGGCATGGGCATGGGCATGGGTATGGGCATGCCGCACCAAATGCAGCACCACGCCCAGCACCAAACGGCGCCCATGTCCATGGCGGCGTCCCCGTCTACCCAAAGCGACGCCTCCTCCAGGATGTCCACGCCCGCCGAGAAACTTGAGGGCGGGATAGGCAGGATGCCCTCCCCGACAGACGCCCTCCGCTCCATCACCAGTCACCATGACGTCATGAACCAGATGCGCCCGCAGCCCACCGACAACATGCGGGCCATGATCAGCCAGAGCCAGGCCGAGCTGGTCAAGTCCACCCTCACCTCTCAGGCGGAGACCATCAGGAACGTGATGGCCTCCCAGGCTGAGGCCATCCGCAACCTCTCTAACCCCCACGGCCAGCCAGTCCCCCCTCAGGCCAATCAACAGCCGCCTCCGCAACAGCAGCAGCAGCAGCAACAACAACAACAGCAACAGCAACAGCAGCAACAACAGCAACAACAACAACAACCGCCACCACAGCAAAGTGCTCACCAAGCCCCGGAGCCAATGGGCTCACCTCAACCTGACATGCGCGACATGCGTGACCCCAGGATGGGAGTGGGCGGCGGCATGGAGTCTGCTCTGAGGAGCGCCCAGGCGGAAGCGGCGCTGAGGTTGGTCAGTCACGAGGGCCGCCCTTCCCCGCAACACCAAGGTGACCTGACTGACTCTATCCGCCTGCAGGAAATGCGTATGGAACAGGCATTGCGGCTGCACGGTGACCCTCGCGCTCTGGCCACCTCCTTGCCTGGGCCCCTGGGATTCCCCCTCGCCCCTCCCCAACACCAGCCGCAGCAACAGAGCGCCTGAAGTTACCCAAGCCTGCCCCCTGTCTGGGAGCAACAACCGCCGCCACTCGCCCGTGCTAGTCCCCCGGTGAACGTGTTATGACTTTCGTGTGTGTGTGTGTCACAACGCCTCGGTTCCACCTTTGTTCTGTTGTGTTGTCGTATTTTTAACTGTGATAAAATGAAACGGCTTCCCACAGGAGCCGCATATTATTTAAATGGTCACTTCTCTGTGTTAGTTCCTTGAGTTGTTGCTGTTACGGTGTGGCTGAGCGTGGAGGACTTGGCGGGGCGGGGTAATGCAGGGCCCCCGGGCTGCCTGCTTCCCCCGTCCCGCCCTGCTCCGCCACCGTGGCCGTCACGTCCCAGGCGCCCCAAAAGGTCGCCCTCCCGACAGTTCCTCACAGTTACTTTAAGTGCAATTTTAGGGACCAGCGGTCTGTGACACTCTATACCTACAGAGAGGCTGAGCTGCGTGGCCCCGCGAGTGGCATCCGGGCGGCATCCCAGACTGGGCCAGGGGGGACAGTCCTTCCCTAGACTCAGTAAGGCAGGCGTTACTGTATACCATAAGTTCGTATAGCTTCCAAGGCTTGATTTAATTGCAGTCATAGTGTACTTGCAATAATGAAAAAAGTATCTTTATATATTGTGTCGCATAATACTGCACCGTGATGGGTACTTGTTAAGCTTCGCACAGCCCAAGATAGAACGCTAAACCTCAAAGGTCCTACTGCAAGCATACAATCAAACAAGATCCCGCGAAAACGTAAAAGTGAACCTGTGGTGTGGTGCGTGCAGTGTGCGGACCCGAACACTTTCCTGACGCGGCAGCCCTGGCGGTGGCGGTCCCTGACTCCGCCCCACCAGACTGCCTGGGCCCTCCGCCGCCCCACCGCCCACCACGACCTCTGGCGTCCACCTACTACGACGGGGGTGACAGCATCTGCTCCGAACTCCTTCAACCCTATGATGAACCACGTTAGGCGAGAGAGACGTCCACTATCCCTCCACCACAAGACGCCTGCTGGACCCCACTCGCTCTCACCTCAGCCGAATGTGTTTTGTCATTACCTCTTGCTCACGCCATGCAGGTCCTACGTCGAGTGCTATTGTGGGGCGTCGCGCACCTCCACTGATAAAGATTTTAATTTCTCACTTTCGGAGGATGAAATTAACTAATCTCAAACCTCGGAAAGTAAGTCTGATGACACTCCACAGTTGAGTAAGTATCTTGCTTCTGATGAAAAAACAATTTGATATACAAAGACAAAAAAAAAGTAACATCATTGTTGAAAAATATGTATATTTACTTTATTTCATTGGGGCATTGAACCCAGAGCGTGCGTAATTATTTAAAGGGACAGATATGTTTATACAGTTCCACATTTTAAGTGTCTAATTTTTCTGATTATGGTTCATCTGCGCAATATTGTAATAAGTGTACATTTTTCCCAGTCAAGTAGCTTTGAAGGCAGTGTGAAGGGAAGCTCTTTCTCCTCTCCCCTCCCCCTCATGATATTTCCTTGACTATCCCCGCATTAGATTTAGGAGACATAGACTAGCTAGAATCATGATTGTTGTACTCATATAGCCCGAGACTTAACAGAGGTGTACAGAGTCACTAGTAACATTTTTTTATAGATCGAAAGGAGACTTGCTTTTTTTCGGAATCCTCGCCTTCAAAGCTTCCTGAGCCGCCCTAGTGACTGTTAACTGTTCCTGCGATCAGAGTTTACCGTTGATACCGCTGCTGTTCCCTCACCAATAGTCCTAGACACAGTTAATGACTTACTCCTACTATTTCCACAACTACTACTACTATTACTACTACCACCACTACTAATGCTACTACTACTACCACTAACACTGCTAATACAACTAACACTACTACTACTACTACTACTACTATTACTTCTACTCACACCGTATCCTTCACCACCTCTACAGCTATTACCACGATCACCGTCACTGCCACCCCCACCACCAGCAACCACCACCACCACCGCCACTACCACTACTACTACTATCACCGCCACCACATACTCTTCCACAACCACCACTACCTCCCCACCACCACCAAAACAACGACGACAACAACAACAATTACTACTACTACTATTACTACTACTACTACTACTATTATTACTATTACTACTGCTGCTGCTGCTGCTACTGTTGATGTGCTATCGTTTACTTGTCGCCGATATTAATCATTCATTATATCGAAGTTACAATCCCGCACACTCACCTTTATTTCAATCTTGTCAATCCGTCATTTGTTTTCTTTTCAATTCTTCCAACAACTACAATGCTTATGGAAGGCTTATGGAGATTCTCAACACAACACACACACATACACACACATTATCCATCTATCTATCTATCTATCTATCTATCTATCTATGTTTATGTGTATCGCCTATCGTAACAATAGTAGCATCAACACTTGCCGTCATTACTCTTTCTACAGTAAATCGGCTTTCTTCTTTTTCGGGATATCATTTGGATGAAAAAATGTGATCTTTAAACTTATACTTCTGCAATGTGAACCCCATCCCCCCCCCCCCCCCTCATGCTACGTGCTACCTGTCTCTTTCACTTTCCCTGCTTCCCTGCATTCTCGCCTCCCTCCCTCCCTCCCTCCCTCCCTTAACTCTTTCTTCCCTCCCTCCCTCCTTCCCTCCCTTTCTCCCATTCCACCTCGTCTTCCTTTTCTTTCTTCCAACTTCGTAACATTCTTCATTTTTTTTTCTTTACATTATCATTTCATTCCCCTTTCGTTCATTCGTTCATTCACTCATTCATTCAATCATTCTTTTTTTTTCTTGCTATCTCCATCCTTTTTTTATATAAACTGTAACAATTTTCTTTTGATCGCTCTTATTAGTAGTAAATTTCTACAACTCCATATTTTTTTTTTCATTTTTTGTTTTTTTCTTTGTTACTGGTTTAATGTTTTCTTTGGTATCATCTTTGTTTGTATTTGTTATTATTATCATTATTACTATTATTATTATTATTATTATTATTATTATTATTATTATTATTATTATTATTATTATTATTATTATTATTATTATTATTACTATTATTATTATACAAATTAGATTTTATATTTGTTATCCTCCTTAATATAGATGTATGTAACTGCTCCTTATTTTTTCCGTACTTGTTTTCGTTGAAATTTATGTTGCACTGCTATAAGGATTTTATTTTTTCAACAGCCACGTTAGTTACATAATTTCTTATAGCATTTGTTGAACATTTCCGTAGTCCGGGCCTGCCGCTTACCTTTCCTTTCCTTACCTGTCGGCCGTGCTAATCAGAAGGATGACGCAAGAATCACTCACACCTTCAGCCCATGACCCGTGAAGAGTTACAGGAAATTATTGTATTGCTCCTTATGCGTTTTCGTAAGGAATTAATAATGTGTTCCTTTATATCGATGAGTTAATGCGGAAGTTGGTCACAATTCACTTAAGCTCCTGAACTTACCTTGAGGCAAAACGTAAAGGTCGCCGACGGTAGTGAACGCAACACACTAGATTTTGAAACATTCTCCCTCCCCTTTTTCCTTTCCATCTGTCAATCTATCTATCTATCTATCTATCTATCTATCTATCTTCCACACATGTTCACTTTAGGGAAAGATAACCAGCAGGTGTTTATGACTGGCAGCCGGTGACGCTTTTTCTTTCCTGCTTCTCTACCTTATTTCCGCCTCGACTCTACTCTCCCCAGCCACCGCAAGACACCGACACTGCCTCTCTACACCACCTTTACTTTAATCAACACCTCCACACTTTACCGACACTTACAACACCACTTCGGCTCTCTTGCTCTCCCCCTGTCTTCTCTGACCACCACTATCACCATTACCCCTTCCAGCACCCTCTCCACCATCACCTCTTCTGCTAACTAACACCTTCCTTCACCACCTCAGTACTAACGCTCCACCAACCACCACCACCACCACCACCACAGCCACCACCACAGCCACCACCACCACCACAAGTAGCACCACCACCGCCAAGCCTCATTCGAAGTTCCATAGTCTGCCGACATCACCGGTATCAGGAATGTTAAACACAAAGGATAATACAAGTTCCTAGTAAATTCCTAATCATTAACCTGTCGTTTGACCATATAGAGTACTTTTTTTTTTCTTTTCGTTTCTCGGTTCCAGAAGAATAAGTATAGTCCTGAGATTAGCTTGCAATTATGGTCAATCTAAATCGACTTCTCTTCATTGGACTCAGAAAAGAAATATAGATTTTTATACGTATAAATTCCCCCCTCGGGCCGTCCATAGGGGCTGGGCATCCAGGTTCCCAAATAAGTTTAGTTTTCTTACATCCGGGTCACGAGACCACGAGGGACCTGGTCGCCCGGGGCAGCAGGCAGGTACGGGGGAACACCTGCAGTTATACGTAATGTACAGCTGCACGGCGGGACTGTACAGGCGGAGAGGAGTAGCCAAACCCCACGTACTCACCGCCTCTCGCCCCCCCACCCCACCCCCACCAGTCTCCTTCCTGCATAATGGGAGTTCCTATGGGCGGCTGACTCGCGTGTCTGCCCCACTAGGCCTGCCGAGGGACCTTCTTCCCCTACCCGCCCCCCTCTCTCCGACACTCAAACTTATCAACGTCATCATTTCTTTTTTCCCAGTGCACCCATGCCCTTGGAGATTGATTATAACTGATTTTGAGTATTTTTATGCTGTCTGTTTCCCAAGTTCCTCCGTGTGCCACTCAGTATCCGTCAACACCGTCTCCGCCATTGCTACACTGCCCGGCTCTCGCCAACCAACCACCTTCCTCTTGCACCCCGACTCGTCCCTAGTGCTCGGGTACCCTTCTCTTCTCTTCCTTTCTTCATCTTCACTCCGTCACAAGCGGGAACCACAACCCTGTCCTAATCATCATCATCACTGTGGGGCGTCACAAGTCGCCTCGGTGTCTTGAGGCGCCCCACGTCACCCCCCGGACAACTCTCCCTCTCGACACTACAGTGAGGAATCCCTATACCCCATCCCACCCTGCGATTCCTCTCCCCTTTCTCGCTCACGCCCCGGCTCTGCCCTCTGATAATGAAGTGAGGAGATCGGCTCGCACGGACGAGAAGCCTCGCTACGTATGTGAGCATAATAGTGACGGCCAGGGTGGCGTCTGTAGCGGTGTGGCCCTCTGACCCATGCTTCCTCCAGCCACGGGTCGCGGCCCCAGCAGCGGGTCACAGGGCGGACGGGGCGGCCTCAGGGGATCCGACGTTGTCGCGCCTCCTATGGGCGGGCGCACACCGGTTGCCTTGCTCATATACCTCACGCCGCCGCCACCGCAGCTGGCTCTCCCCTGGGGCCGCGCCCACACCTGTCTTCCACACCGGTACTCCAGACCCCGTACCACGCCCCCACGGACTGCTGGACTGGAAGCTGGCACGCCTGCTAGTTCAACCAGTGATTACAATGGTGTCCAAAACGACCAGATACGAGTTTCTTGTACATTTTAAAATGGTGTCTAAAAGACATAATAATGCACACGTCCCAGCCATCTTCTTTGTACTAATGTATGAATTATCAATAAGTAGTGTTCGATAGACTGTTGTTGTCATGTTGTCGTCTTTATAAATTATTAAGGGTCGGGTACTACGTTAGTACTGCTGCAGTGTCAGACTATGTACAACCTGCGGGACGCTCACCCCGCAGCCCCACCTCGGAGGGAGGACCAACCCCCACCTCGTTTTCTATGGCCCCGCTGCACTTCTCCCTCCCTCAGTGTGATTCAGTGTGGCCTTCGTCGCGTGTTACGGTGGCGGCGGCTGCTGAAGGACTCTGAGTTCTGCCAGGTGTGTGCCGCGTGTCAGGGGCCAGGCCGGGGTGGTGCAGGGCCGCGCGTGGTCACCCTCTCTGTGCATGTTCTCCCTGCTGAGGCTTCAATGGTTTTGTTCCGTTTCTTGTCCTACTATGTAGTTAACAAATGTTCATGTGTTAGATGTAGTGTGGGGAAATTAAATACATACATAAAAATATCGTCAAACTCTGAACCAAGGCCGTGTTCATTCATGGTAAATTCGTGAAGCTGGTTTGAGGATAACTTGGTTCAAGGGTGAAGCTCTGCCGTGTCAGTTTAGGCAAGCTGGGACGACCTGCGTGTCGTGCGCAGCTCCGCCTTCTCTTGCGCTCCTGCGCCGAGGGGTACCTGCAACTAGCGACACCCTTGTCTTAAATTATTATAATTATTATGGTAATTGTGTTGAGAGGAGCTATCTTACTGCTCTGTTTTGGACCATGATTTCTTAAACAGCTAATTTAAACTAAATCTCCGTAGCTCGTTAACAATAAGTAAGCGTGGCAAGGCAATTGAGCAGTTAACTATGAAGGTCACACCAAGAAGAATAAAGAGGCCTACGAGTTGAATCACAAATCCCCAAAATGGGCGTGAGGTACACGATGAAAATTATATTTATAAAAAAATACTGCCTTGATGTGGTGCTAAAGCTCGCCATGTATATATTCCAAGGCATCATCATGAAACTCAATGATATTTACTCAGAAATGGTTGGAAGTGCACAGTGAATGGCATATTCCTGGATATAAGGAATTATATCCAGCCACACGTCATCCAGAGTTTGACCTACCTTTGCAGAAAAATTATTGACCGATCCATGCATGAAGAGTAACTGATGCTGCCCTCAGAGGTTAGTGTTGGTCGGCGTCTCCTGAGTGGTCAGTGAGTGGGGTCGCGGGAAGCACCGCTAGTGAGCCCCGCCGCCTTACTCCGTCTGACCAGCGCCAGGGAAAACAAAGTATCATGGTTCATATTGCCAATTGTTTAAAGAGTCATTGTCCGATGCTGGATTATAAGGTCGCTCCTCTGAACTTTAAATTACCATTATTATTTTTTATTATAATGATGTTGATAATGTACTTTTTATGTACTTTGCCAAGCTTCCCTAAACGGCGCTCTCTTTACCTATGTCCGTGGTACTGAATGTGTAGGTACTGCAGTAACAATAAACACTTGTCAAACAGGAAAACTACTTTCACTCATCACACTCCCCTTGGAAAAATTTCTTAAAGATACCGACTTCATGTGTGAATATTTCCTGTTTTAGGCGGGAAGAAGACAACACAAGGGCAGCTTCCTCTACACCTGCTCTTCGTGACATCGCTAAGCAAATAAGGTACACGCTTCCAAGGTACATACCAGCCAGGTAGGAATTACAGGTATGGTGATACGAACGTGACAAAAGAACAACCTGCGGGACGAAGAGAATCTCATCCAAAATCAAGGGAGACACATTGGCACTGCTTAATAAAGGATGTCTGATCACAGTGGGTTGCGGCTTCCCATTCTTGATATAATGGAAACGCTTCTCCTCAACAACGAGTATATATGAAGAAGCATTGTAACCAGACTTTTGTAAGCAGGTGGCACGGGAAGGTGTGCTGCCCCTGACATTCCATCATGGACAAATTGGTGGGTCATGAGTATTTTATATGAGGGACAAATTCGTTGGTTTGGAGAGGGTATCAGCTGACGAAGAAGAGTGAAGCCCTCGAAGCCGCCGTCTATCTCGGGTATTCCCTATAAAAACTGCGTGTCATGAGTGAGTGGTTAAGTTAAATATTTTATTTTTCCAGCATTTTCGCGAGAAACGAAAGTAATAACAAAATAATGAACTTACTCCTCAGAGCTTCAGTGAGCTTTTATTTCCTCCTTAACTATTTCTGCAGCGGCTCCCTATCGCATCCCCGTCGCGAATGGCCAATACGAGCGGTAATTAACGTTTAGGAGCCAGGGAAGGGTGTGGAATTTTAGATGTGCATGAATTTACCGTTTCTTTTTTCTAAAATATAATTCAAAATTTACGAATCCCAAGGGAATGCTGTTTACTATTTGGTATGAATAAATATATAAGAAAAATGTATCGAACGTTTACACCAAGATTAGAAACTGAAAGCACAGAAGAGCAACGAATGGAAGCGTTTAAGAGAGCCTGTATCCTGCAGTGGAATGACACAGGTGATATGACTACACACACACACACACACACACACATCTAGATCTATATAGATTAATGTCTATATAAATTTCAAGTTTATTGAGTTATATATTTTTTATCCCCTTACCATAGAACAGCACTCCTGTTGGAATCAAATTACCTCACAGACTCGATAACTGTTTGAATCTAACTGGCGGGTATCAACTGAATCTGCTTCGAGACTCGAGCACAACGAGTCAGTGGTTGAACACCGCAGTGTGCCTCTGGCTGTGGTGTGAGGAAGTCACTCGTTCATCACAATCGTGTTCCATACAAAAGGATGGAGCCATTGGGATATATTCAGGTTAGCCTGACTTCATTCCTTATTTATCAGTCTATGTAACAGCACCAAAGTATCTTTATTTTTCATTATTTGTTCAAATGTAAATGTGTTTGAGAGAGAATAATCACCTACTTACCTAATATATATATATATATATATATATATATATATATATATATATATATATATATATATATATATATATATATATATATATATATATATATATATATATATATATATATATATATATATATATATATATATATATATATATATATATATATATATATATATATATATATATATACTTAGAGGGTGTATGTTTGTTTATCGGTCTGTGTTTATATGTCCTGTATAGGTTCTCACACCGCTGGACCCTACCTCCATGGCTGGACCCATCGTATAGTTTATAGTTGACCTTGGGATTAACAAGGGTAGTGGGAGGTCCCTATCAATTCCCACCATTAGGTGATTCCTGCCGGCGGGTAGGGCGATGGATAGGGAATCGTTAAGTAGTCCGTCGAATTTGAACTCTCCACATGGCTGCTACTGAAGGTCTGTTGCGCCACTTTACTAATTGTCGAGTGGGCGGGGCGCGGCTCCCGGGAGGAACACTGACATTGCCAGCGAGCGGGCCAGCTCCCAGCGGTGGCAGCGGCGGCGCTGATGAAAACGACGACACTTGTGGCGGCAGGCGCGGTGTCAGACGCGGCGGCAAGGGATACTGAGGGTCGCGGCTCGGTGTTGGCTTCGCCTGGTGATGCTAACCAGGGCCCTGATGCTGACGGGGTTGGCAGGGAACAAGGAAGGCTGCGGCAGCGGTGACGACAGGTAAAGCGGAGTGCAGAAAACGGCGACATGCAGTGACGAGAGCTCACGGCGATGAAGGTGAGGGCGGTGGTTTGGACAGTGTAACGGGCAACAAGGGAGCAGTGACATGACCACGGTAACGATGGGGAAGTCCCCTCACATCACGTCCACGGAATAACCGATAAAAAGTGCCAGGATGCGCGTGGCCCCGGTGTTCATCTCTGTCTCATTGTTCTCTGCAAACGGATATTAGGCCTGAACCCCTCCTGAGGCCGCGCACGACCTTGACGTATGGAGCGACGGCGTTTGATATGAAGGGGCGGGAAGGCAGGGGGGGGGAGGGGGGGGCGAGGCTTGTATTAACCCAGTTTTAGTTGCCCGCGTGGTGCCGTCGCTCTGCTGAAATTAATTGTGAACATCCCCGACTTTTATTTTTATCCAGTTTTGACATTCGACGGGCGATATTTGCATTTTAGCAGTGAGATATTGAGTAATTCTGGTGTCAAAATGAAACGCCTGCATGTTCACTTACGGAGTTGTAACAAAAACAATGGCTGAAAAAATTGGTGAATGTACACATAGACAAATCATCAAAGGAGAGAACTTTAACATTTCCTGGACGACTAAAAAATGTATAAAGATATTGGAGATTATATTCATTTCCTTTTAACAGTGATGGCGTAATGACAATAAGAGAGAGAAACCAACCCTTCGTTTCATTACATATGCCCGGAGAAAGTGGAACAAAAATTATAACATAGAGGAGACGAGGAGACAGTTAAAAGGATGATGGTGCGGATGGTGGAGCGATGTACCCGGTGTGTATGGTGATGACTACTGGTGCGAACGAACAGGGACCCAAAACAACGTCAGACAGCGAGACAGACAGCCCGCCATGCAAACTTCTTTCTTTTTACCTCCAAGGGGCTGAGAAGAGAGAGGGACAAGCAGCCGAGCGAGGAATAAAGCGAGCAACAACAACACCCGCCCAACCAACCAACTATTCAGTATTACCAGGCTAAAGTTTTGCCTGCGTGGGGGCCTCTCTCTCTCTCTCTCTCTCTCTCTGCCCCGGGTCATCTGTCTTGGGGAGGTTGCCGCCGAGTCCCTGAACTTCGTGTCTTCCACTTGAAGGGTTCGCGGCAGTTCTTCTAGGCGAGGGTTTTACGCCCGAGAGAACTCATGCAGCAATTGTTTCTGCCCGTTGTTTGTTGGCACGAGTTTTGTCTGTGTGTGCGTGTGTGTGTGTGTGTGTGTGTGTGCGTGAGTGTGTGTGTGTGTGTGTGTGTGTGCGTGTGCGTGCTTGTGTGTGTTGAGTCCATAATTCACTCACTGCCTGGTCGCGTGCTAGCCTTGTGATCGCCAACCTGTATTCTCTCGAGTTTTAAAGGTCAAGTTAGGGGCAACACTATTGCTGCGCGTGGCCTCGGTGTTCACCTCCGTAATATTGACCCTTGAGCCTGTGCTTACCACATTTTACCTTGCCCAGCTTTCACTAGGGATGAGCAGCTGGGAAGGCTGCTCGCTGATCCCGGGATTCGAACTCAAGCCCGCGGGTTCGTAGTTAAGCGTGCTAGCCGCTAGACTACAGAGGCAGGATACTAAATTACGGAGAACTTTGGAGCTCATTTAACCGATCTATAGGGAAACCTGGGACCTCACACACCGCCCCCCCCCCTCCCCCCCTGTCTGAGAAGAAAAACTTTTGGCCTGAACAAAGCCTGAACCTCAGACTGCTGGGATGGCAGACTGAGAGCTTAACCATTACACCACGGGAGCGATGTGTGTGTGTGTGTGTGTGTTTAACCCTGCATGCCTTCGTAAATTAATTAACACCTTCCATTAAGATCTCAAAACCAGGTGTGTTCTAACAATTCTGGGAAGACAAAGAAGTTTTACTCAGCCCCCACATGTACGCCCCGCCCCCCACACCAACAAAAATCTGAGTTGCCACGAAAAAGTCTGCGTTTGTGGCGCAGGTGTGCAAGAAAAATTACAAATATTTTCGTGGCAGCCAATGTCAACATGGAAAGAGTCTTGTAGCCGAAAACAAGGCCGCGGAGAGATGTTAATAACTAAATCTCAAACGCCTATGTTGTCAGAGGGAACTGTTTTTTATTGCTATTTCCAATGTTTTAATGAAATATTATTAAATAGGTTTGATTAGTGGCATCACAGACCTAAGGAACGAAGACCAAATAATGCTATAAAGAGAAGGAATGACGGTTTTTTTTTTTCTAATTAATCGAGTAAACTGGTCCACATCGATTAAGTGCACTAGCTAAGGAATATGATTATGTTATAGTAAGTACTATATTGAAGGGACGGCGGAGAAAGGGGGAAGTAAATAAAGAATCTACAAGAAATATAAGACCGTGTTGAGTCGAGTGAGAGGAATCTACAAGACTTACATTGTCTGTACGTCACTGGGTGCTTAGAAGGAACGTTACCACTTACAGGTGTGTCCAGTGAGTGTCGAGGAAGGGCCAGAAAGTCAAGAATTCTCGACGGGGGAAAGTCTGGAAGTTATTTCGTACATGTGTAGCAATCCTAAAATGCAGTCATATAGGTTTGCCCCTAAAAAGTCAAGGTGATAGTTCAGCAGCAGGGCTACGCTTTCCTATTTCATGGATGATGAGAGCAAATGCATAGCTTACTAAGTATCATACAAAAGTTCTAATTGATAAGGAAAATACATAACCTACTTGAAGCAGTTTTTTAAGCGATTAAGTTATTAAAACTAGTGAAATGTTGATTTTCACTACCATCACACACACACACAAAAAAAAAAAAAAGCTCCGTCACTGCTCGACATGGCTGTAAAATTATTGTTGATCACCGACAAATTATCATCGCTCATCAGTTGTTTAATTTCAATTTGCTGACCAAAGACTTGCGATTCATTTAAATATGCCATGTAAGTTGTTTACTCTGCAAGTTTACTTTAAATAAATGCGATAATTGTGTTTGTGTGTGTGTTTGTGTTTGGTTTGGTTTGGTTGTTTTTAGTTTTCGCTCAGAAGATAAATGTTGAAAGTATATCACAATCTCAAGCAAAAAGAATTTATGCAGCCCCACTATAACGGCGAGTGCGAGAGCCTGGGTTGCTGTATTCACTCCCTGGGCTGTAGCGATCGTACGAGCCATTTCCATTCAAGTTTCATGCGCCAAAAAAAAGTGTCTTGAACTTGAACGTGGCCGGAACACGTACAGTAACCTGAAAAAGTAACGAGATGACGCCGGCCTGCGGTAGATGTGGCCTTGTTCCGCCCTGACGGCTTTATTTATTTTTTTTTCCCCGCACGTTTTGCTCTTCCCAACCGATAGCAACACCGTTTTCTGCCTATAAGAGTGGCGTGGCAGCCGTGCGTTTGGCGGCCTCCCCCCCAGCAGGGCCTGTCCATTCGTCTGGCGGTGGTGGAGGTTGGGGTAATGGTAGTGGTGGTGGTCAAGGAGGGTAGTGATGGTGGTGGAGTCGGCGGTGGCGGCCTGGCCCGTTGTGGCGGCGGCGGAGCAATATTAGCAAGGCTTTTTCCATGTCGTGCCAGCGTCCGTTTATTAGATTTTCATAAACTGGAAAATATTTTGGTCTCTAAAATTTTGGTCCGCCCAAACGCTTCCGTCCTTTGTTATTGGGCGTGATGGGGAAAAATTCATGTTTGGTTTGGAATGACATTTTCGAGCCCAGGACTGCCGCTGTCAACGCGCCTGACCCGGGGTGCTTCGCGTTGTCCAGAAACTTTATTTTTTTCTTCTTTTTTTTGTGTGTGTTGTGGTGGTAGTTGGTGACCTGTTGTTGTTGTTGTTGTTGTTGTTGTTGTTAATGGGGTAAGTGTTGGTAATGGTGATGGTGGAGGTGATGAATGTTGTTGTTGTTGTTGTTGTTGTTGTTGTTGTTGTTGTTGTTGTTGTTTGTTAATGGGGTAAATGTTGGTAATGGCGATGGTGGAGGTGATGAATGTTGTTGTTGTTGTTGTTGTTGTTGTTGTTGTTGTTGTTGTTGTTTGTTAATGGGGTAAGTGTTGGTGATGGTGGAGGTAATGAATGTAGTTGTTGTTGTTGTTGTTGTTTGTTAATGAGGTAAGTGTTGGGGATGGTGGAGGTGATGACTGTTGTTGTTGTTGTTGTTGTTGGGCTAGTGTTGGTAATGATATCGTGATGGTGGAGGTGATGAAAGTTGCTGTTGTTGTTGTTGTTGTTGTTGTTGTTGTTGTTGTTAATGTGATAGTGTTGGTAATGATCACGTGATGGTGGAGGTGATGAAAGTTGTTGTTGTTGTTGTTGTTGTTGCTGGGCTAGTGTTGGTAATGATATCGTGATGGTGGAGGTGATGAAAGTTGTTGTTGTTGTTGTTGTTGTTGTTGTTGTTGTTGTTGTTGTTGTTGTTGTTGTTAATGTGCTAGCGTTGGTAATTATCTCGTGATGGTGGAGGTGATGAAAGGTTTTTTTTTGTTGTTGTTGTCATGGAGCAAGCGGTTATATGATATGTGTGTCCCCTTGAGGTGCATGCTTTACTGATTAATAACAATAATAATAATAATAATAATAATAATAATAATAATAATAGTAACAGGGGCGTACCTAATGCTGTAAAATGGGATGGGGATCTTTCTGGCCACTTGGAGAGGAGCGAGCGGCGAGTGAAGCGAGCCAAATTAGTTAGGGGGATTAGGGTTTTAAAAAATTGACATTTCTGGGTGCATTTTCCTGCTGTCAAAACGAAAAACTGGGACTTTTTGCCCCAGTTTTTCGTTTAGACTCAGAAAATGGATCTTTTGGCTGGTAGGGAGGGGTTGTCCGACCCCCGTCCCCCAACCCCCCCTGGGTACGGCCTTGAATAATAATAATAATAATAATAATAATAATAATAATAATAATAATAATAATAATAACAATAATAATAAGAAGTAATAATGTGTTGCAGTAGTATGTCCTATAACTCAGCTGTATACGTTTTCTATGTATTCCTTAAGGCGAAAGAATAGCCTTACAGGGATAACCTTGCCATATATTGACGAAATTTAGGAACAGACGGCCACGTCTGCAGTGTTAAATTGAATGTCAAATGGGTATAATTGCTTGTGTCTTGTCCCCCAGTGAGGCGGAGAGGAGCACTGAGGCCACCCGCAGCTTAGCGTATCCCTTCAACTAAACGATTGCTCCCTATATATAGCTACCTATATACCTAAAATTCTTCTTGGTAGTAGATATCAACTCCAAACCCCTTTTCATGACGGTATATAAATAACTATCCAGTCCAGTGGTGTAATGTCGTTATTCTTATATTTAGGAGTCTGGTGGGAATCACATTTAGCCTGTTGAGTGTTGAATAATTACCTTGCCTCTCTATCCTCAGCTTTAGCACCATACGTAGCTTCGCGTATTCACAAAAAGAACCTCACTTTGAACTAACGTCACTTAAATAGTACCCTAACTTATCGCCGCAGAAATAGTTAGGCCTATACATGGCTCTGGGTTAACCTACTGCGCCCAAGAACACATATTTGACAAGGCTTCCGTAGGAGTTTGGGTCATTTCAGGGGTAGTTTTATGACCCTTCTGTTAGTTTGACTCTTCTCCTGTACCATGAACCTAAAAAAAACACTCATTCTAGAACCTGACGGATCTTTTTTTCGGACTTTGCAAATAGTTGATATGAGGGGTGGAAACAATTAAGCGTTTGACATACAAGGTGACGGCAAAGACCAAGACAATTTTACGGTAGAGGAGAAAATAACGTACATAAGTTGAACTGGAATATTATATGCACGTTGTAGATAATAGTAGTAGTTGTAGATAATAGCAGATAATCATTAGGAACTAGTTTTTGTAGCATCGGACAAAGCTGTTACGCGGTAGGAATTAGCTCGCAGCCGCAGAATAGCTCGCAGAGAGGTTCAGCTTGTATACTTTTTTCTATATTTTACTCTGCTATATCGTTTACGTGTCCTGTTTCGGCTCCAATTATACATGGCACAAACATCAGAGAATCACTCATAAAGCAAGAGAAGGCTTTATAACAAATGAATAGGGCAGATTTTTATAAAGAATTATCCCACGTTGACGTTTACCCAGTTCCTGCTTGTTTGGTCTGTTGGTTTGAATATTGTTTTCTTGCGGGCAATATCAACCGCCACAAAGATCACTGGTTGACGAACTAGAACAAAACTAGGCAAATTAAAATGTTTTCCTGGCTGTATATATATATATATATATATATATATATATATATATATATATATATATATATATATATATATATATATATATATATATATATAAAAAAAAAAGTAGTCCACAGCCCGCATGCGTGGTGGACAGCAGAACGACTTTATTTCTGCGAGGAGGTATTTCCCGCCACAACGGCAAGGGATTTGAATATTATGCCAGGCGCCGCTTCATGCCGAGGAGGTTATTGCAGTGCATCATGTGTGGAGACGAGCTGGAGGACCTGAGGCACTTAATTCATCTTGCACTGCCCGGCCTACGACGAGGAGAGGAGCAGCATCCCCGCACTGCAGCGTCCATACCACCAGGACGACGAGGACACCAATGGAAGAGCTCTTTTTGAAAACACAGAAATGGAGACAGTAAAGACAGTGCTATATAAATTTTGGCAAAGAAGAGAAAAGAAAAGAAAGGAAGAGGAGACATAAAGAAATTTAGAAACTCAAAAGACCCAGACCGAGAAAGACCACAGACCTAGATGAGGGAGTGCCGTTACAAAGGCAAGACTCCCGACCGACAACTCAACTCAAACTCAGTAATTGAAAGGTCGAGGCTCCCTCAAACCACGTCTTGTAAACAATGAGTGTCATACGCACAACAGAAGCTTCTTATATATGAGGTAAGTGAGGAATAATCGTACTGGCTAACCAACAATAATAATAATTAGTGCTGATTTTTTTTTTAAACAAAGGAGAAGGCTCAAGGGCAACAAAAAGAGTGTAGAAAAAAGCCCGCTACTCACCACTCCCACAACAGACAAAAGTAAAGTGGCCAAAAGAGAGGTCAATTTCGGGTGGAGAGGTGTCTTTGATAACGATTTATTATTATATGACCATCATCAAAATACAGGAGATTGTTTTCTCGTAAAAATTCAACTCCTGACTCTTCCATCAAAATGACCTGGTTAGAAATTAATCTTTTGACAGCATTGCAGTTAACAGAATGACTTATACTGACGTTATTGGTTTCAGTGTTCAAACCTAGATTTTTTCGACTCACCCCCACGCCCCCACACCCACACCCTTATTTTCATGATTCTTATAGCCAAAAGATGTCCATAATAAAGATGATAATGTTGTCTCCAGCAAGAAAAGTCTGAAACATGAAAACTTTTCGATTTCCCCACATTTGAATCCTATATACCTATTGTTTTCTTTTACAGTTTCATTATAAGGGATCGAGCATACCCTATAGCTGCGTGTAGCCGTGGTGCTCGTGTCCGTAGCGTTAAGCCTTGAGCCTGTGCTAGGTATGTAGTATACGAACCCATTACCCCGGGACACGCAGCCTCCCCCCACACACCACCCTCCTCTCGCTCACCTTCAGTCTGGCTACGCCTTGAATATACCACTCTCATCATTTGTTGCACAGATGCTTTATCTCTTATGGGTGGTCATGCCATCACATTCCTCTCTTGTTGGGATATATCAGTATAAAGATTTATGATTTTTATATCAATCCCGAACGCAGTGATTCGTGAAACTGAAACATGACTCAAAGCTTCAAATAGTCATGCTGTTGTTGGCCTTCTTCTTTCCCTGCACAGTTGGCAAGACTGGAGAGCTGTGTGGCCTCTAGTCAGTAACCACCCACCCGCCGAAAAGGTAATACGCTGGCCCACGATGGCTGACATCAACACGGAAAACGATCAGGAAATCAATGGTAAGTTCACTAATATCTCTTCTGAGTATTTCATGTTTTTGCTTAGGTATTCGCTTATTCATATATTTGATAGTCATTTCACCTGAAGTGATCGAGTGAAGATGAGCTTACTAATTACCCCGTGATTATATTTTTACACACACACACACACACACACACATAGCAATGTGAAGAATTACATTAGTCCTGTCTTATTATGTAACTACGTATATTGGTTTGTTAGCGCGATAATAATCTGTTTCGATGTTTGTTGCTTCGGCTTCAGAGGTTCGTATCGCTTCACTGCCCTATATCAAATTTAAATGGCCGCTTGCTTGTCAGAGTGGTAATAATTTGACTATCGTATGGCCGGCTGGGTGGGTGTGCCATTGAGCAGTGAGTTGGCTGTGAGGGACATTCACGCTTTATCATTCGTGCTTTTATTTTCTTATATAAAATTGTAAGTTCAATTCAGTTTGGTTTTCGTAGTGGCAATGTTTGTGTGGTTTAGTTCTAAAGGAAGTGGCAGTGCAGATGTTTTGTATTTGTGGGCCGCATTCGGCCAGTTTTGTGCATGAGGATGACAAACTGGTATTTTATGAACTGCTGGAAGGTTTACTTTAGACTTTTAACTTTTTTTTTTTTTTTTTCTCACAGGGGGCAGGAAACCAGCATTGGGTCGCGGTGCGTTACTCAAGGAAGCCACAAAGACCTTTCACCAACCCGGTGAGTGTGTGTGTTCTTACCTAACATGAAAGGATGTGATCATTGTGATGTAGTGAGGTGTGGAAGTGATACTGTAGAGAGGCTGTGGGAAGATGTAGGGGGAGAAGTGTAGGCAAGAGTAGAGAAGGGGAGAGGGAAAGAACTGGATTGACATGGATGGTGTGGTTCGAAGACACTAACTATTTAGCCCCCGAAAACACTCCAGAAGGTGATGAAATGTATAGGCAGATTATAGACGTGACATTCTGCATTTCCAACCACCTCCACTATAATTCTTATAATGTATTATCCTCTCTCTGCACAATTCCACAAGGAGCCAAAGTGGGCAAGCATTACAAGCCTGTGAGTGTGGACGACGACCTGCCGAACGCCCCACCGGCCATCCCAGGGGAATGCGCCGTGCAGGTCTCGTGGCACCACCTCGCCGGCGCACCCGTAGCCTACCAGATGCAACAGGTCAGAACTACTACCGCACGACAAATCACACCACATATCACGATATTTCAAACCTTGCACCACACACACACACACACACACACACACACTCTCTCTCTCTCTCTCTCTCTCTCTCTCTCTCTCTCTCTCTCTCTCTATAATGGCAGTAGGCCCCTATATGTTTCATGACTCATTTTGACAGTGGTTTTACTAAACTGGATTTTGTCATTAATATCTTATTTAATTTTATAATAGCACATTTTAGTCAGCAGAAGGGGGTGAGTGAATATTTTCGAAACCTAGCATCAAAAAGTTTCCAGGGAGAGGGAGAGGGGGGGAGGGGGGTCGTGATAAGTTACATACTATTTTGGGGCTGCATCTCAAAAGTTTCCAGGGAGGGGTCATCAGGAACGTGTTAAACAATGTGGTAGCTACATATTATATATTAAAATTTGGGGGATGCACATATTATATACTAGTGTCCTAGGCAGAGTCCTCAAAAAAATCTAGGGGTAGTGTCAAAATCCTACATGGGGATGAGGGTTTTGAAAAAAACATTACATAACTGATCGACGACTCTCAATAGCTAATGACGGCCAAGGAAGAAAGTTCTGAGGATAGTGAAGAGGAGCAGCTGCCACTCCTTGGAGCCATGACTCTGGAAGATGCTAAGCCTCCACGTGCAAAGCCAATACTCAAGCCCTTCCTGGACTTTACACAACATGCCTGGCAGAAATTGCAAGGGAGTGGTGCAGGCACTACTACTTCCCAGAAGGTAGAGGAGAAAAAACAAGTAAGTGGCACAAATGCAAAAGATAATGAAAGTTTAAATCCTCTGTGGGAGCCTCACATTATGGAGAAGCATCTCTTCCAAGTACCTGATATTGCCTCGGATACCGATTTTCCTGTTCTTATGCCCTCAAAAGCTGCTGTCAAAAAGAAAAAATGATCTTGGACTTCAAGTAGGAGGTCTATTTTAGTATTATTGTAAGCTATCCAGATTGCATGGGGACATTTTATTGGATACAGAATCCTGAATTGCCCAGATACAAGAATTTTACTCACCATTTTATGAAAACATGGACAAGCTTTCTTTTATCCTAAGACTCATCCAGGGAGCCTAGATGTCTTATTCCAGTTTTATTCCAGGACTTGTATAGAGAAATTAGATGATATATTTGTACCGTACGTTAAGGATTTTGAGGAGCTTAGAAAGACGTTAGAAATAACCTTTTAGTTGAAGAAAATTAGCTCCAATAAGAAATGTGCAATCAAGTGGACTAGGAATGTTTTCTGTATAAGAATGTTTCATAGTACTCAAATTAAACAAATGTTGCTTTTATAAAAAAGAATCGGTGGACACATTTACAGGAAACTGTTACTCATTTTGGTAAATCAGTAAAGAATGATTGTTGTAGCAGAGAATGATTGTTGTAGCAAGACAGTGTATGCTGAACTTCTATTTTATAGACAGTGAGAATCTGTCAAAAGTATGGCAAATATGGCAACAGCCTCCAATATGCTGTGTTTTAGGCTAGGTTAAAAGAAGCTCCCTCATATATTTTGACCATGGAGGAAAGAATTGTCAAATGCATTTTATCAACACCTTGTTTGACATAATTGCTGGTATATCAGTGATGCATTTGCATACTTCATACTGCATTGGTTTGCATTAAAAAATAATAACTGAAGTTAGGACACTGGAGCACTCAGCACGATTTCCTGACTTCTATCCCTTCCCCCAAGTTTCACTTTTTAAGTTACTGATAGGCATGTATTTTCTTCATTGGCCACTTATGGTGCACCATTTTTGTTACTCCTAATTATTTTTCCCAAAGAAAATTATAATCTTCAAAATTTTGCAATATACACACATGGGTCCACACATTGTCCACTGCATATACATATACACAGAGCAAAGTCAGCTTGGGTGGAGTACAGACGGATGCTTTAGACCCTTAAACATGTGCAATACTGGTTTTATATGATAACATTAGGTACTTGCTTCCAGCCTTTGTTGAGGATGAATGAAACTACTTTCAGGAGAATGAATGGAACAGCTTTCACTTGTATACCGTTGACATTTGTAGTGAAAGGTTTTATCTTGTTTAAAGGAGGAGAAAAGGATAAGAATATATTATATAGTGATCAACTTGCATGTAACAAACATTCAATAAATGATCATGTTTCCTGTTGTGTTTTGGTGACAGCTGGTGGCATTTGCACCATAAGGATTTTCATTGACTGATAGTATAATTTTTGACAAAAGCCATTTAGACTCCACCCTGCCAATGGGAAATGGGGTAACAATGCTAATTATAATATCAATTATATAAATCTTGGTAACAACTATCTCAAAAATATACTGCTGGCAATACCAAATGCTACAGTGTGGTAGTTGTGTATTCAGGCTCAAGGAATGTAAATGCATAATTCAAGGGATATTTGAGTCATAGGAGCAATAAGGCCACATGGATATCACACACCATTCAATCGTGACTTAACCTTGAACACAGTTTGTATTGGCACTTGAATGACATTTGCACTTAGTGCTTGCAGAGCATGTGCAGGACTGTTGGAATGTGGGAGATGATAGCTTGATGAGGTTAGGATTTTGAAGGTACTGAACTTTAATGCATTCCAACAAACGATAACTGTTCACAGAGGTTCAGAAGTATAATTTAAATGTCGCTAATGTACTCTTAACTTATATTAAAATTGACTGAAACTGGTTTCTTAAAACTAGGTTCATACCTAACTGAATTGTCTACAGTTAAACTGTGAGAATGGAGAAAAATCATCCTTGTCAGTGATTGCATACAATGTAATACGAACCTTTGGCTTCACATAAATTTATCTTGCTTATCACATATTTGGCAGTTATGCTACTGCAGTAATACTTTACACACTTAAAGCAGAATTATGGGATATTACTGGAATGACTTTGTGTCAAACTGGCGACTACTCCGTGAGACTGATTCGACATTTGTTACCTGCATAGTCCAACAATGCCAACTCCAGCTATACAGGCACGTGGCATGTTGCCCAGAACATGATCCTGCTCATCAAATTGTCTCTAAGAGAAAATCCTGAGTGGAGGAGGCCAAGGGCAAGACGACGCCCACGGAGTTCGTGACTTGAGCAAGTTGATAGATCCCGCAGTCTTGCATTGTACTCAATCACCAGGAGTCACTCAACACAATACTTGCATCCTCTTGCTCCTTGTGTAGTAACCACTGCCAAGCCGTGCTCTCTTCACCCCACGTCTTGTAAGCTGGTGATTCTGTTCTTGACATGGCCCATCTACATTATCATGCTGTTTATCTAAGAATATTTTCTCGGGTTTACAGTGGCATTCATGTGGCTTTTTAACATGACAGGCAATATGGACTAGCTTTAAGTTTCCATCTGAATTTATACCTTGGGAACTTTTATGGCAGAAAAGCAGGTCATGGAAGTAAGAGAGGTTAACAGATGAGGCTCCTGGACCAGATAGTGCAGCTTTCAACTTAGGGATGATCGTTCTTGATTTTTCAATTCTGAAAAAAATATAAATATATAAAACAATTTGCTTTGGGAAACAATTTTTAAAGACCTCAAATATTAAGAACATTCATGCCCGAAGTAAACTAACTTAAACTGGAGAAGTATACAAAATATTAACTCCTTCACTACGGCCGGGCCAAAACAGCGCCCTGCGCTGTATCCAGGATCGCCGCGCGTGCCAAATTTCAAATGTCGCTATTGAATGTAAGTTTTCAGCCATAAACTCAACATAACCATCATGTATTATATATGAAAACATGCAGAATTAAATGGTGCACATAAAGAAACTCGCTACAGCCAGGCCAAAACAGCGCCCCACGCCGTATCTGGGATTGCCGCGCACCAAATTTCAAATGTCGCTATTGAATATAAGTTTTCAGCCATAAACTCGGTATAATCATCATGTATTATGTATGAAAACATGCAGAATTAAATGGTGCACATAAAGAAACATATATTAATTGATAATTTTGAGATGTAAGCATAAATATAGAGAGAACGCGTATATTGGCTAAAGCAAGCCAGGACGCAGTATGCGCGTCCTCGGATATGGTACGGGACACGCAAGGACGCAGTATACGCGTCATAGTGTTGAAGGGGTTAATATGACCACGTTAACTTGGGGCAGATATTAAGGGTTATAAAAATACCTATAAATATATAGTATCTTCAGCTGCTTATAAGGGCACAAATATGAAAGCGAATTGCCTCCCATCCACGGAAAGCTAAAACTCCTGGTGGCAATTTAGCTCCGACCGAGTATTAGTCTTGGAGGCATAGACACAATGAACTGATGTCTTACACATGATCAAAATTCCATGTAGAGAAGATGATCCTAGCTTCTCTGGAGGCATATGGGTTGATGAAGTGGAGGCCAGAACACCTGCACTCATTATAGGGTCCCTCACACTGGAACAGCCCTGTGGAGTCACAGAGGTTTTCACCTGGTGGGGCCAAGCGGTCAAAGTAGCTGCCATTGTATCTGTGATGGATGACATTTTTTTTACTCCATTACTTTCAGAAGTATGCAGTCTGGAGTAACTGGTATTTTGAAGGAAGGCATGGCTTTAATTATACTGAATACTGTGGATGAGGACATTGTGGATGACTGGTAAAGGGGCATGGTGGATGGATGAGATAAAAGAGGCAGTAGAGGATTAAAAAACTACAAGAATATAGTACAGAGAAATAATAAAAAAAATCACTAAAATGGATGGTGGAAATGAGCAATATAAGGGATGTGTGTGGTGCGTGAAGATGGGATGGATAAAGTAATAAAGATGTGTAGAAGAAATTTGTTAAACATGGGTGTAACAACTAGGGGAGTGGAGATTGTAGTGATTAATTAAATGGATGAAGCATGATAACTCTTGAGATGGTCTGGAAATGTTATGAAAATGAATGAGGGTATTAGAGATATAGATATAAATTTTTAGGTATGAACAAAATTAAGCTCTGCAATTTTGGACTCTGGTAGCAGCTCAGGGCTAAACCTAAGAATTTTTACTGGGTGTGCACTGGACATTTGTTTTTATTACAGAGTTAGTCATCGCATATTAAAACATGCACACACATTATAATTATACTATATATGTATGTATATGTGCATACGTGTGTGTGTGTGTGTGTGTGTGTGTGTAGTGAGTGAGATTCGTGCATATGGCAGCGTAATGCCAAGGTATACGTAGTAAAATGACGCAACCCCCGCCCCCTCCCCTCCCCCCCTCCCCAAAGTTACTGTCATTCCCCCCCTTTTTTTGTTTTTTTACCTTCTGGCGAAATTAATTTAGTGGGTGGGTAATTTACTTTTGTAGGTGGGTAGTCGCCCACCCAGTTAATATGTTACGTTTAGGCTTGTAGCAGCTACTCGGTTGTTGTCTGTAAATTGTTTTTTCCCCTTCCACTTCAAATTCACATAGAGTAAACACCTTTTCAAATGGTCATACACTATTTGGTAAGTCAATAAGGTGGGAGGTGGCAGAGCCTTACAAATTCATATCCTCCTAGATAAGTGATGGATATAGCTGAATCCAGAGCTCTGTCCTATATGATAACATGGTTCAAGCGGAGCCTTTAAATGATGAAATATTACCAAATTCGTCCCTAGCATTTAAAATTATAAATATGTACTTCATGATGAATCCTTACCTGGTCTTGCATAACTCTTTTTTAAAGTATAATATTGCTTCATGTTGAGGTGAATCTGCTGGCAGCTGCTCGGAAAGTAATTCTCTCTTAGTATGATCCAAATACCCTCGCATCCTGGTCTCGGCACTGTTACGCATCACAGCCTCTTTTGTCTTGAACCTAGTGTCCAGCCCTACAAACAGTATACAATGATTAATAACCCTGGGATGACTTTAAATGCTCTACACTGCAACAATTGAGTTTATGACATTTGATTATTAACCCTAACCTAAGTGGCCATATATTGAGATAATGATGCCATACATTCACAACACAAGGCATCAAATTACATACATATTTCTCTACAAACCTTTAAACCACTCAGCATGTCCCTCCTTTGAAGTCAAGGGTATTGAAGAATCCATGACCTTCGCCATTAGTTCCAAAAGCATTGCTGCTCGCTTAGAAGTTATTTCATCCTGTAAGCAAGCCATGACTTTTGTATGTAACTGTGGCTGACGCTTCAGACATTCTTGTAGGAATGATGCCAAGTGGTGAATGTTGTCTGCAGTATCAAAATCTTGTGCTTTGAAGATGAATAGTCTTGTGCCATTTGAAAGAAACTCAAAGTACTCATCATCCACTTCTGTCTTGTCTTCAAGGGCGATAATAATTTCCTCCTGTTTCTGAAAAAAATTGGTAGCTTGTAATTTCCACAGAAAGGCTATCCTATTATCTAGACTTAGACAGTATTTATGAATGTGATGCCTTTCTTTGATAAACAATCCTCACTCTCCTACCCTAATGGGGTAAAAGGGGATTAAAATTCAGACATGGGGTAATACCAACAGTAAAAAACTATTACAGGATTCTTGAAGTAATGTGCCTGAGGGACTTTACTGATGACTGACATTTTTTGTACTGACAAAGTAAAAGTAATAGAAGATGAAGTAATAATTTTTTTTCTTCTATTACAGACTATTAAAAAAAAAAACCAGGATTTGTAATTAAACTGCCAAATAAAACAAATTACTCTTTTTCAAGCAAAGCACTGAAATTACTGATATGTATCACATGCAAAAGTAATTGTGTGAATGAAATACAGCCTGAGCTGTGGCTCACACTCCATGGGTTAATAATAGGAATATGAAAAAATAATAATAGTAATAGAAACCCTGTAATAGGCCCTGGGTCTGATAAAATTTCCTTATTTTCATCATTTCATTCCTTAAAGGAAAAAAGTTTAAGCAAATTCATTTATCCCTCCCCTGTAGCCATCTCCCCTTGAGTTAGGGTAAACACCAGGAACAGAAACTAAAGATGACCCTAACCTTGAGGTTAAAGCTATAATTAGTTACTAACCTTAAGTTTAAACTTTTCCCTGCATTTTTTCAGGAAGCTCTTGTAACTGGATGCCACAATCCCACACTTCCGCTGGGTTGGGTCAGTAACCACAAAGTGCCGCCGTGACATGACTCCATTAGGTGCTGTTAGTCTGCATCATTACCTGAAAGGACTTACAAAGTTGTGGTCTACCAAGATATTGTTTGTCATCAAAAGGAGACACAAGCTACCACATCATGCAGGTAAACTAACCTAGAATTTTGTATACATTGAAGTTCCCGTGGATAGTAGTAGGTAGTTTCCTTGGAAAGACTATATGATACTTGCACTGGATGGGTATAGACAAAAAATCCATGAAAACAGTAATGATGAGGAATAAGTACAAGAGATTTGCTTGCTATTAGAAGGGGGTGGTATCATTAAAATCCACTGGCCTTAATTGAAGGTCAACGCTTCAATTTCCTTCCTCCCAGACTGGGACAGTCTACCATGTTGACTGCTGAATCAGTTGATATATTTTTTACATTAGTGGGTAAATTCAAGGTTAATATTCTAAATGTATACTATATCTAGTGTTTTTATTTATAGCTTTGATGCTCTGTAGTGTGTCTGCTTGGTCTACACAAACTGTAGGTTACTGCAAAATAAATAACTTGGGTCTGTTTTCTCCCATAGCTATTACTTTCAGCTTTGTAACTTTGAAGTGTCCTTCTCCTACAACTCCTATTAAACTCATCCACTATAGTTCACTCTCATTGTCAGCCAATTAGTGTCATCTGCAAATACATGGTAACTACTTGCCAGCTACATCGTTCATACTCAATATTCTACCACTACCCAAAGTCTCATTTTCAATTCTTATACACACATGCTGCAAAGCATAATAATCTATCACAGCAAATATCGTAAGGTGTGGTCAGGTTTGGGACATATGCTGCAGGTGGCTTCTTTGATCATTTTCATCTCATTGACTCTTGAGCCTGTGGAGAGTAAAAACTCATTACAGTGGGACACGGGGCAAGTGCGTCGGCCAAAAATGGAATGAATACAGGAGTTCTGTACTTGAATACGAATGCAAATACGTACTTCAAATTCTTAATTTGAACACAAATACGAATACTCCATCCCTGGTTAGGCTTAGGGAATTTTCAAACACATGATATCCAGAAACCTACACCATAAGTTAACAAAGAAAGCCTTTACTTTCTTATATAGAAAGTCTCATTAGTAAGGAAACATATATGAATTTTCTGAGTCAAGGCCTATAGTGTTTGTTTTGGTTTTGTTAGGCGACATTAGGTTAAGTTTATGGTATCTTCAAACACATGATAGCCAGCACCTTATGGTATAAATCAACAAAGAATGACCTCATTTTGTTGTATAGAAAGTCTCATTTTTAAGGAAGCATATATGAATTTTCCGAGTCAAGACCTTTAGTGATTGTTTTGATTTTGTTAGGTTGAATTTAGGGTATCTTCAAACACATGATAGCCAGCACCTTATGGTATAAATCAACAAAGAATGACCTCACTCTGTTGTATAGAAAGTCTCATTAGTAAGGAAGCATATATGAATTTTCTAAGTCAAGACGTATGGCTATTGTTTTGTTTTTGTTAGGTTAAGTTTAGGGTATCTTCAAACACGTGATGGCCAGCACCTTATAGTGTAAATCAACAAAAAATGACTGCACACAGTTGTATAGAAAGTCTCATTAGTAAGGAAGCATATATGAATTTTCTGAGTCAAGTGTTTGTTTGGTTTTGTTAGTCAATGTTAGATTAAATATTGGGTATCTTCAAACACATGACAGCCAGCAACTGATGGTATAAATCAACAAATAATGACCTCACATTGTTGTATAGAAAGTCTCATTAGTAAGGAATTGTATGTGAATTTTCTGAGTCAAGGCCTATATTGTTTGTTTTGGTTTTATTAGGCAACGTTAGGTTAAGTTTAGGGTATCTTCAAACACATGATAGCCAGCACTTTATGGTATAAATCAACAAAGAATAACCTCACTTTGTTGTATAGAAAGTCTCATTATCAAGGAAACATATATGAATTTTCTGAGTCAAGACGTATGGCTATTGTTTTGTTTTTGTTAGGTTATGTTAGGTTAAGTTTAGGGTATCTTCAAACACGTGATGGCCAGCACCTTATAGTATAAATCAACAAAAAATGACTGCACACAGTTGTATAGAAAGTCTCATTAGTAAGGAAGCATATATGAATTTTCTGAGTCAAGGCCCAGTGTTTGTTTTGGTTTTGTTAGGCGACGTTAGGTTAAGTTTAGGGTATCTTCAAACACATGATAGCCAGCACCTTATGGTATAAATCAACAAAGAATGACCTCACTTTGTTGTATAGAAAGTCTCATTTTTAAGGAAGCATATATGAATTTTCCGAGTCAAGACCTTTAGTGATTGTTTTGATTTTGTTAGGTTAAGTTTAGGGTATCTTCAAACACATGATACCCAGCACCTTATGGTATAAATCAACAAAGAATGACCTCCCTTTGTTGTATAGAAAGTCTCGTTAGTAAGGAAGCATATATGAATTTTCTGAGTCAAGACGTATGGCTATTGTTTTGTTTTTGTTAGGTCATGTTAGGTTAAGTTTAGGGTATCTTCAAACACGTGATGGCCAGCACCTTATAGTATAAATCAACAAAAAATGACTGCACACAGTTGTATAGAAAGTCTCATTAGTAAGGAAGCATATATGATTTTTCTGAGTCAAGTGTTTGTTTGGTTTTGTTAGTCAGTGTTAGGTTAAATATAGGGTATCTTCAAACACATGACAGCCAGCACCTTATGGTATAAATCAACAAATAATGACCTCACATTGTTGTATAGAAAGTCTCATTAGTAAGGAATCATATGTGAATTTTCTGAGTCAAAGGCCTATATTGTTTGTTTTGGTTTTATTAGGCAACGTTAGGTTAAGTTTAGGGTATCTTCAAACACATGATAGCCAGCACTTTATGGTATAAATCAACAAAGAATAACCTCACTTTGTTGTATAGAAAGTCTCATTATTAAGGAAACATATATGAATTTTCTGAGTCAAGGCCCATAGTGTTTGTTTTGGTTTTGTTAGGCAACGTTAGGTTAAGTTTATGGTATCTTCAAACACATGATAGCCAGCACCTTATGGTATAAATCAACAAAGAATGACCTCACTTTGTTGTATAGAAAGTCTCATTTTTAAGGAAGCATATATGAATTTTCCGAGTCAAGACCTTTAGTGATTGTTTTGATTTTGTTAGGTTAAGTTTAGGGTATCTTCAAACACATGATAGCCAGTACCTTATGGTATAAATCAACAAAGAATGACCTCCCTTTGTTGTATAGAAAGTCTCGTTAGTAAGGAAGCATATATGAATTTTCAGAGTCAAGACCTTTAGTGATTGTTTTGATTTTGTTAGGTTAAGTTTAGGGTATCTTCAAACACATGATAGCCAGCATCTTATGGTATAAATCAACAAAGAATGACCTCCCTTTGTTGTATAGAAAGTCTCGTTAGTAAGGAAGCATATATGAATTTTCTGAGTCAAGACGTATGGCTATTGTTTTGTTTTTGTTAGGTTAAGTTTAGGGTATCTTCAAACACATGATAGCAAGCACTTTATAGTATAAATCAACAAAGAATAACCTCACTTTGTTGTATAGAAAGTCTCATTATTAAGGAAACATATATGAATTTTCTGAGTCAAGGCCCATAGTGTTTGTTTTGGTTTTGTTAGGCAACATTAGGTTAAGTTTAGGGTATCTTCAAACACATGATAGCCAGCACCTTATGGTATAAATCAACAAAGAATGACCTCACCTTGTTGTATAGAAAGTCTCATTTTTAAGGAAGCATATATGAATTTTCCGAGTCAAGACCTTTAGTGATTGTTTTGATTTCGTTAGGTTTAGTTTAGGGTATCTTCAAACACATGATAGCCAGCACTTTATGGTATAAATCAACAAAGAATGACCTCCCTTTGTTGTATAGAAAGTCTCATTAGTAAGGAAGCATATATGAATTTTCTGAGTCAAGACGTATGGCTATTGTTTTGTTTTTGTTAGGTTATGTTAGGTTAAGTTTAGGGTATCTTCAAACACGTGATGGCCAGCACCTTATAGTATAAATCAACAAAAAATGACTGCACACAGTTGTATAGAAAGTCTCATTAGTAAGGAAGCATATATGAATTTTCTGAGTCAAGGCCTATATTGTTTGTTTTGGTTTTATTAGGCAACGTTAGGTTAAGTTTAGGGTATCTTCAAACACATGACAACCAGCACCTTATGGTATAAATCAACAAATAATGACCTCACATTGTTGTATAGAAAGTCTCATTAGTAAGGAATCGTATGTGAATTTTCTGAGTCAAGGCCTATATTGTTTGTTTTGGTTTTATTAGGCAACGTTAGGTTAAGTTTAGGGTATCTTCAAACACATGATAGCCAGCACTTTATGGTATAAATCAACAAAGAATAACCTCACTTTGTTGTATAGAAAGTCTCATTATTAAGGAAGCATATATGAATTTTCCGAGTCAAGGCGTATGATTATTGTTTTGATTTTGTTAGGTTATATTAGGTTAAGTTTAGGGTATATTGAAACACATGACAGGCAGCACCTTATGGTATAAATCAACAAATAATGACCTCACTTTGTTGTATAGAGTCTATTAAGGAAACATATATGAATTTTCCGAGTTAAGACGTATTGTTATTGTTTTGTTTTTGTTAGGTTATATTAGGTTAAGTTTAGGGTATATTGAAACACATGATTGCCAGCACCTTATGGTATAAATCAACGAAGAATGACCTCACTTTATTGTATAGAAAGTCTCATTATAGTAAGGAAGCATATATGAATTTTCTGAGTCAAGGGCTATAGTGTTTGTTTGGTTTTGTTAGTCAACATTAGGTTAAATATAGGGTATCTTCAAACACATGACAGCCAGCACCTTATGGTATAAATCAACAAATAATGACCTCACTTTGTTGTATAGAAAGTCTCATTAGTAAGGAAGTATATATGAATTTTTTGAGTCAAGACCTAGAGCTTGTTTTTGTTTGGTTAGGTTAAGGTATCTTCAAACACACAATGGCCAACACCTTATGGTATAAAGCAACAAAGAATGACAGTATGTTATATAGAAAAACTCATTAGTAAAGAAACATATATGATTTTTCTGAATCAAGATGTATATATGGTAACTGTTCAGGGAATTGTTAGGGTAGGTTAAGTTTAAGGTATTTTCAAACACAAGATACCCATAAACTTGTAGCATAAATTAACCAAGAAAGACCTCCCTTTGTTAGATAATAAGTCTCATTATTGAGGCAGCATATATGATTTTTCTGAGTAAAGACATATAGTAACTATTCAGGGTTTTGTTAGGTTAGGTTTAGAGAATTTTTACATATGTTAGGTGGCAAATTATGGCATAAATTAACAAAGGAAGAACTCAATATGTTATAGAGAAAGTCTCATTTAATGAAGAATAGATGATTTTTTTTAGTCAAGACGTATGGTAACTTTGTGGTTTTCTTAGTTTAGGTTAGGTTCAGGGATGGAATGAACACAAGAGTTGTGTATTAAATTACAAACACTTTAAATTTCAATGAATACGAATACGATTTTGAATACACTGAAATGGTTTTAATTTGAAAAGAAATATGAATACTCCTAGAACGCTTTCATGAATACATTCATGAAAACATTTCATTGAAAAATACTTTCTTGACATAACTGGGCACAGCACTTTTCTCAAGTTGTGGAACAGTAAAATGAGCTCATGAACCTGTACTATACACCACGATTACACTTCTGCCCAGGAGGTAGAGTTGCAAGGAACAGCTGTTGGTTCTTATAATAAATTTTGAAGTATTTGTCAAATTATTCACAGAATACGAAGGTTTCCCTTGTACTCAAATATGATAGGGAATACTTTGATCTGATATGAAATAGTCCATCACTAGCTCACAGCTCAAGGGCAAAAAAATGTACTATTGATAAAAAAAAGAGGCTGCTAAACACTGCCCCTATAAAAAGTTCAGAAGAGTGGCCAAAAGAGAGGTCAATATTAGGTGGAGAGGTGTCTTGATGATCTCTTGACCATTCTATAAAAATTTCTTCCATTTTCTGGAAGTCATTCGTTACTGCACTGTATTTAGGGACCAAAACAATACATAACGTAAGTAATAACTTTGCACGAGAAGGCTGCTCCGTCTTCAATATTATCCTCTTTTGTAAATGTTTTCTTGTGATATTTACCATCTCCATGAAAAAGCATCATATTTTACCCAGTAATTAATAGTGTGTATGAAATAGACCGCTCTAGTCTGCTAGATATTTGCATTAAACCTTCGATTACTGGTTTTATTAGAAAAAGTGGACCTTTAGTTGTTAAATTGTTTAAATGACCAAGATAAGTAGAATTATGAATGTTTCAAGTGGCTGACGTGGATGAAGCATGAATCAGGTTAGTGGAATCCATATAGGTGACAACAGAACAATGGTCGGTTACAGATGAGATATTAGCGCGTTCAGCCTTTACCCATTCTGTGATTCTATGATATTCTTATCTTTTCATTAAACTCTGGAACAATCTTCCTTCGTCTGTATTTCCTCCTGCCCCCGACTGGCATATTTCAAGAGGAGAGTATCGAAACACCTCTCCTCCCGAAATTGAATCTCTCTTTTGGCCACTTTTTTTTCTCATTATTACTTTACTTTTTTTGCCCTTGAGTTGCTTCCTGTACTGTAAAAAAAATAGTAGTAGTAGTAGTAGCAGTGGCGGTGTTTGCAGGGCATGTAGTTTGGGACCAGAGGATTCCTACCTTATCTTCTTCTTCTGGGGTGTTTTATGGGGCTTATCTCGGGCTTCTTCAGTTTGTTTACGCCGCGGATCAGCTGATGCAGTGGTGCCAGTGCGTATCGTGACCAACGGTGCCAAATCTCTTACCGATAATGATACCCATTTATAGTTAATGTTGAAGTCGTTGATTGTTTATTTTTTTTCTAAATTGTATGGGTCAAACTGGTAAATACAACGTACGACGAGTCGACGACCTGGTAACGCCTTTCGTAACGCGTCCCTCGTGTGGTACTTATACCATGCATATCCCGAGTCCCAATTTAACTCAAACCTTTGCCATTGCTTATATAGACATATTTTAAATTAATAAGGAAGCCATGACTTGCAAAAGCATCGGGGAAGCAGCTTATAATCACAGTAAAGACGTTGGTAACTTTTATTTGCTCAAACCCTGCGCTATCCTCAAAGAACACCCTCAGTTTGCACCAAGGTGGTGATGCAGTGTGTGGCAGCCTGAACTGTGATCTCTGCAGTATTCTACTTTAAGGGCTTGGGCAATGTTCTCCGTCCCCACATTTTATTTCTTATTGTCCAGGGGGAGGCCGGCAGTTACCGCTCCCCTCCCTTGTTGTGCATTCATTCCTACCATTGTATCTTTTTTTTTCATGGTGCTACCTACACATGTTCTAATTGTTGTATAATCACACACTGTCCTGCCTGGGAGTTAGGACGGCATGTTCCTCCCTTCTCCCTTGTTGTTTACCTGCAACAATAAACTTATCAATCAATCAATCATTACTCAACCAGCTGTATGCATATGGTATCACCACCTGTCCCTTTCAGATACCTAAAGTTAATTTCATTCAGGTACATGGGTTTCTCATGACATATGAAGGAAAGAAAGAAGAGAAAGGGAAAAGAAAAGGAGAGAGAGAGAGAGAGAGAGAGAGATGGGGGGGGGGGGCGTGCGCGTCTGAGTAAACAATGCCGTGGCGAATGAACGTTGTCACGGCGCGACTTATGTTCGGAGGTGATGCGACGAAAACCAGCAGATTACTAAGGAGTTAAATGGAAATAAGTGGAAGAAAATAATGTACTCCCTACTTCATTTAACTCTGATTTTCGTATGTGTATTTTTACATTATTGCTACAACTTTATGCTAGAGTGATGCAGAATTTTCTCAGGAAGATGATGGTGGTCTCAGTTTTTCTTAAAAAAATAATGTTGTGGTCAGGAAACAGGGTGGAAGTGAGGTGTGTGAAGTCAGTCTAGTATTAAGTCTGTGGTCACCACTAATTAAGTCATAATAGTATTATGTTTATAATTCCCCTAGTTGTTTCTCATTTCCCATCTACCTATAATGGTTTGCAGGGAAACTATAATAGTTGCCTTCATTCCATCTGTTCATTTACGGGCGTATTAACTTGAAATTTTTGTCCCATCATTGCCTTGCGTCGTTAAAGAAAATTTTAATTAATATAGCTCGTGGTTGGGTGAAAATCAACGTGTTTCATCGCTGTCTATTCGTGATCATAGCTGGGCATGATATCGATAACGCCTGAACAGGTGTTGTGTTATTTGGCGTCCCCACCGTCAAAAGCTGGCGCTTTTGTTTACAAACACTGGTCTCTCGTGAACTGCGCATGCTCACACCAGCAAGCGTAGACCTGTACAGTCTCACAAAGCTTTTTAACCGTAATTAGGAGTTGCTGTAAGGCTGAATCAGACATACAGTACCACTACCACCATCCCCGCTATTTCTAGAACGACACTCTGTACGAGTTGTATTTATATGTACAGAATGTCATTCTAGAAACAGCGAGGATGGTGGTACTGTATGTCTAATTCAGCCTTCCAGCAACTCTTCATGTGTTAAAAAGCTTTGTGAGACTGTACAGGGCTACACTTACTGGTATGAACATGAGTAGTTCACGAGAGACAAAAACAATAGCGCCAGCTTTTGACAATGGGACACCAAATAACACAACATCCAATGCCTTTAATACCATGGCATGCTCACAAATGAATATGGACTATAAAATTTGAGGCAGTTAATAATAACTTTTTGGGCAAAGTTAAATGATTTTTCTCTTTAGGTTATTTGGGGTATGAAATATCTTTGGTGAAGATATTTCAGACTTTGATCATCAACATTAAAACACGGGGCGCCCGGGCCATGCATGCGCAGTAGGGAGGAGACAACGTTTTTTTTCTGAGAGGTGGAAAAAAGTAGCGATTATCGCTAGTTTGGTTACAAAAGTAACGAAGATACCGATATATATTTAAATTAGTGGATGGCCGATAACCCAATTTTGTTATCAGCGATAAAGTATCGCGATAACGCCCAGCTATGTTCGTGATATATATTCAAACCGTAGCTTCAATAATATATTTGAATATTGCCACATCTCTCAAAAGTCATGTTTGTGGATATGGACAGATGAAATGAAAAATATAACAGTCTCTTGGACGAGGCGCATACGTTATCAGAATACGCATTACACACGAGTATTGATGTATGGTTGCGAACGTGGTAGGTTCAGGAGACAAATATATATTTATAAGTATATTTTCCACCAGCTTATTACAGTTGGGAACACTCAATCTCACCACAATAATAATTATTCCCGTATTTATGGACTTAATTTGTTTTGCAGGTCACTGCATGGTGGTCACTCGGCACACCACTCGCTGCACCTTGGGAGGCCAACACACGAACTGTCTGTGCACTAATACCCTATTAATGCACAGTGTCGGCAGTATGTAATCAGCACGGGGATCCTCTACTCTATACTCATGATGATACACAGTGAACATCTGTCAGCTACAGAGTTTCATAACTATCACAATATCACCATGAAATATCACTGCTGAGTATTTTTAGTAGCTAAAGTAAAAGGTATGACACAATGAGTAAAAATATATGCAAGCTTTATTTATATTAGAGGAAATGTTTTGAGTCATTACAGGAAACGTTTTGAGTCATTCATCTCATAATATCTTTGTGGATTAATAATTTGTCAGTCACCAAGTATTCATCCTTTCCTCAATACCTACAAATCTTTATACAACACCATAAATTATTAATCCACATTGTATCATGAACCAAGAATGTTTTATAGTGTCAAGCAAGCTGCAGGCAGCATGACAGATGTCCACAGTGTGAAATATTGTGTAAAGAATGGGATGCCGGTGCAAAAACAGGATCGGTGACCTTGATGTTCCCAACAGGTGCTCGGCAATGATTTTTATCAGCAACTTTGCCTAATACCCAGTCCATGCAAGTGTTGAAAAGTGATGGAGCAAGAATGCACCCCAGCCTCACTCCTGAATTACAGGGAAGAAGCTAGAAATGCCTCCCCCACACTTCACAGCACTCGGTCCTGGAGTAAATGTCAGTCATCAGGTCAATAATCCTTGCAGGAATCCCACAGATCCACGGAATATCCTAGAGTGCCTCAAGATGCACCGAGTCAAAAACCTTCTTGAGATCGACATAGGCTGGAGGCAATCCCTGTCGAAATTCAAGTCAGTGTTCCACGAGGACACGAAGTGCTTGGATCCATACGCTCAATTTTTACTTCCTAGTCATGAACCCACATTGCTCAGGTCTCTGAAACTAGCAGAAGAGATCAAATTCACATCAGCAGCAGATGAGCGAGCACCTTGCCCGGCTCAGTGAGCAGTGTAATACCACGGTAATTGTTGCAGTCCTGTCGGGCCCCTTTCCCTTTCCAGATAGGGACAACTAACCCCCTATTCCAGTCAAGAGGAATGGCATCTGACTGCCACCAGACTGATGGTGCTTGGTGGCCTTTAATGTCATTGAGTAGAGAAGATACATAAATGCCTTGTGTACATGAAACTGATTTGGTGTCACTAAACAGTACATATGGAGTAACTATAGAAGTGTTTCACTGCAGCTACTAGTACCACAACCCTCATCAGGAAATAACAATTTTTCACCTTTCATCTGCCTCACAGCACATAATGTTACCACTAAGATTAGTAGTGTTAATGGCAAGATGATTGATGTTGTGGGGCAGATGAGAAAGGTAAATAATTTGATGTTTCCAGATGGTGGTGGTAGTAGCAGCTGTAATGAAACACTTATACATTTACTCATCGTATACAGTTGTGACACAAAATCTGTTGTTATACATCAGACATTAATGTTACATTTCAATTCAGTCAGTGACCTTAAAAGGCCACCAAGTACCAACAGCCAAACACTGAACATATAATTCCCTCCCACCACCTTAACTGTAAACTGATTAGAACTGTCAAAAGTCCCTGCAAGAAGTAGAGCACCCAGTAGCTGCACTGCATGGTGCAGAGTTCTATGAAATAATTCATTCATTATTGTTTTCTGGCTGACAAGACATCTTACTGTTTCTGTAAAATAAATGCCAAATTTGCATTTAAATGCAGCAGTTTGACACGACTTCATGCAAGGACTTTAAACATTCTTTTCTAGTTTTTATTCTTAGTCTCAACAACTCCAGTGCATTGTTAAATCCAAACTAACAATTAGTGTAAATTGAATTATGTACAATCCAATGATTACAGAGTAATAAAATTAAATTATTAATACATTTAATATTATTATATAACCTTCCTAAAGCTGATCTGCCACTAGATATTGACACCTTAAGTGGGCTGTGAGCCTAGTCTCTTCCATCTTAAGAGACATTGGCATTCACTACTCCTCTCCAAAATTGTCACAATCCATGCATGACAAACTTTCAGCAAATAGGTAACTCATTATAATTCTCAAGACAAATTACAATGAAAACAACAGAATGCATTTTATTTACATTTTTTATAAACAAATACGTGTAACAAGTATATATATATATATATATATATATATATATATATATATATATATATATATATATATATATATTTATTTATTTTATCAACGGACAAATAATACTTGTTACATGTATTTGTTTATAAAAAAAGTAAATAAAATGCATTCTGTTGTTTTCATTGTAATTTGTAATTGTAATGTTTATAAAAATGTAAATAGAATGTATTCTATTGTTCTTCAATGTATTCTTTAGTCTTTAGCATTATTGTATATCTGTTACCTACTTGCTGAAATGAATCCACAGATTGCAACAATTTTGGAGAGGGAACCTGAATGCCAATTTCTTCTCTGACATGGAACGGACAATAGTCAAGTAGCTTCACCATGATAATTTTCCTATGCACGAGGCAATACAATGCCACAATGTCAGTTAATCTCAAATACAGATTCATAAAAGTATCACAAAGCCATGAATATTCTGTACTTCCCTTTATAAGTAATGCTTGTGCTAGTAATTGTAACACTAATAGGTATCTCTAATAATGCTGCCTCATAACTTTGGTAACAAGCATGAAAGTACATTTGAGGCACATTACAGAAGTGCAAAACTTACTGTGTATCACCTAAAAAGCAATCATCCCTAGCTGAGGATGTTCAAACATTAAGGCAGCATTATGGCATTTTGAAAAAGTTATTAGGGGAAAGATAGCAGGTCTAAGAGCAGTTTTATAATCACTCAACCTTGCTGTAGAGGACTGGGTGGCTCACCGAATATGGTGCTTGGCTCATGACAGAGGTTGCAAGTTAAATTTACTCTCAGGTCATGACGGTAGCTCAGTGAGAGAGGTAGTGCTCCATTGATGCCTAGTATAACCATACAGTCTTAGATTCTTATTTCGGAGGAATTCTTCAAATCTGCTATGTTGGATAAGACCATAGTAGCTGCTGTTGAGGTGCTATGTACGGTTATTTTTTTTAGTAAATCTGTGCTCCATGCATCCTCCAAGATCAAAGTTATGCACTTTGCTTAGTCTTTAGCATGTATCAAATATTTTTTCATAAGCATAATCTAATGAAATTATTATCTCAACATTCATCTGGTTTATTATTTACAAATAAGTATTTAAATTATTTTTGTGTCATCTGACATTCTTTTGCCTTGCGCATATTAAAGTTGCAGACAATCCTTTATAATAAAACTATGTGACTCAAGTCAGCCCACCTGCAGCAGCCATTAGGTGTGGAAAGTATTGGTGGATAATGAACTTGATGACTGCAGTTGTGGCCCACCAACAGAACTTGGGTGTTGAAGCAGGATTAAATTCCACAAATTTTCAAGGGAGAAACCATCAGTCTGTTTCACCAATTCCTGTGAAAATAAAAGATATAAGCAAATGTTTTTTTTCTGCATCATCCCTTCTCACTAAAGTGTTTCCTCTCAATTGAACTTTGTATAAAATATAACCACCAAATGGTGCGGTAATTAAACTGCTATGTCTACTGATCCATCTAAGGCACAGTAGTGGCATAGGCAACAAGGCAACAGACTTCATGAAAAAATAACACTAGAAAAGTTTAATTATACGTTTTTAACGAAATACATCTATGTATCAAGAACTGCTTTACTGGCATTGAGGTATTGGTGAAATGACTGGTCGGGGAAACTAAAGAGAATATATGCAGAATTAAGTAGGAAAGTACCAGGAAAATAAATTATTGGAACAAAAATTATTTCTGGGAAAAAAAAGTTGAGAACAATTGGGGGTTAGAGTGAGACTTGTAGAATTAAGAGGAGTGTGGGGGTCAGGGGCAAGGCAGCAGCACTTTGAATGTGACAAATGTGGGTGGGAAAGCAGAAGTGACAAGTGAATAGAAATTAATGTTGGGAAAAATATAGAGAGGGGTGAGACAAAACAGGAAATAAAGAAGTTAAAAGGAAAGGCCTCTGGCCTGCTGAAATATGGGGGAGATCTAGTTGTGGAGTAGATGATGTGAATGTGCAATCTAGCAAGGAAGCACCATGAGGTGCTGCTTTACAAAGGTTAGTTAGTTAGGATGACTAACACCTACAGGGAAGTAACCTTGCAGAGTTTGTTAGGAAACATGTATAGGAGGAATTTCAGAGAAAATAAGAACTGTCTGCAAGAGGCCTGTTGGCCTATACAAGGCAGCTCCTGTAAACCTAACCCCACCTAACCTCACTATCCATGAATTTATCCAATCTCTTCTTGAATGTAGCTATCTATGGTATTGGCACCCATGACATGGCTGCCAAGCCTGTTCCACTCATCCACCACTCGATTGGTAAACCATTCAAGCTAGAAATCGAGCAAATAGGGTACTGGGATTTATTTCAAGGAGCGTAAGCAACAGAAGTGCCAGTCTTCCTCAAACTATATTTAGCATTAGTTAGACCTCATCTTGACTATGCGGTTCAGTTCTGGTCACCTTACTATAGAATGGATATTAAAATGTTAGAATCAGTGCAGAGGAGGATGACTAAGATGATTCAAGGGTTGAGAAACTTGCCATACGAGGAAAGACTCAAACAGTTAAACTTGCATTCTCTAGAAAGGTGAAGGGTGTGTGGAGACATGATCGAGGTTTATAAATGGATGACGGGCTTTAATAAGGGAGATATTCATAGGGTTTTGTTGGTAAGAGAACCGGGTAGGACACGAAGTAATGGGTTTAAACTGGATAAATTCAGATTTAACAGGGACATAGGCAAAAATTGGTTTACCAACAGGGTTGTGGATGAGTGGAATAGGCTTAGCAGTCATGTGGTGAGTGCCAATACAACTGTCACATTCAAAAACAGATTAGATAAATTCATGGACAGCGATACTAGGTGGGGTTAGATACACGGGAGCTTAGGGTCAAAGGAACTGCCTTGTATAGGCCTACCGGCCTCTTGCAGATTCCAACGTTCTTATGTTCAATTCTTGCCTATCTTTGTTGAATCTGAATTTATCTAGCTTAGAACAATTGCTATGTGTACTGCCTAATACATTCAACCTTTGTGGATGATCAATTTGACTATTTAAAATTGATTTCTTTCTTGCTGTCTCCCATCATCTTGACTTCACCAACCACTATTCTGTGTCGTCATTACTTAAAGGCAAATGCCCTATACAGTTCACAACTCTAAAGATGCAATGTAGTTACAGTTTGCAACTTATATATTACTTGGACAATCTTATTGTACACCTGACTGACATAACTGCCTCTGGTCACCCCTGAGATGCTCACTTGGGGCCCCACCAGGTAGAAGAACCAGGTAAATGAGTTCATCTTATAAAGATTTGGAAAATTTTCCATCATCAAAGTAGTATATAATACACCTTCAGATATTTTCATAATGGTTCCAAACATTGATACTAGAGGACATACCTAGAAGTTTAGAAACCCCACAGTTCTACAGAATGAAATAAAAGTTTTTAAGCACTCTATCCTGTATGGGCAGCTGGAATTGTTTGCCAGCTGATTTTTTGAGGGGTTTGCATTTCAGTTTGGGTCATTTCCTAATGAAATTTGCTAACTTAGCATGAGCTGTTTTCATATGAATGTTGTTTAATATAATTTTATAGAGTCCACTTATAGAACACAACTCGGTTTCATTTGTAGACTGGCATGCCAGGAGACCAGGGCTCCCCTTATTATAACTTTATCTGCCTGCTCAACCAAGAACATTGTTTGTGATTTGAGGTGTCTGGTGAGCAAACCTAGTAAGAGCATAAAAGGCAAGCAAAGCAAATGAAAATAAACAATAATAAAAGCAAATAAGGGAGAGGAAGCTAACGAGCCACATCACAACCCCCAACCCCCCCCCATAAGTATTGGGCAGCTTGGGCTCACTGATATCTAAACTTGCCCTTGCTTTTTGTAATAATTTCAATCCACTAGACTCAACGCTTCCAGTGATTTTATTTTTCTTATACTTGTACTAATATATTTCTGAATCTTGGATATCAGTCATGTTAATGTTTAGGACATGGCTGATATAATTATAAACTGCACCTGTATGTATTGGGCCGCGGTTCCTCCTGGCCCGTGTGGTACAGCTGGGTGTGGTGTTACCCTGCCAGGTGGGTACTGAGCAATGCCAAATAACAAAATGAGAATGGTTGAACAAGCTATCATGAAGGGTCTCCAACTACATCTATTATCCATGCACCAGATTTAAGGGATTTAAACTAATAAAAGCAATAGAAAGGAAATACAACCTGGTAATAGATAACACCAGTGAGTTAACCCGGTGACCAGACGCCAAAGGTCAAAATGGGAATGACTAAACAAGCGTTGATGCAGAGTCGCTAACTACATCCATCAACCATACACCAACAAAAGGAATACAGAGGAAACAAAAACCTAGCAATACAGAACACCAACCAACGCAAATCGAAATAAAAAGAAATTAAACACCAAATATAAACAAAGACCAAACAACTACTGATTGACTGGCTGTGCATTGGTCATATGGTTAATTATTGGTTATTATTCATTACGACAACAAACGAGGCCACGAAACACTCAAACAAAAAAAATAAAATGGATGAAAAAAACACCAAAAGCATGCAGGAAGCGGCAAGAAAATAAACAATCACCCAACTACCACTTTCCTCATTACACCCATGGCTCATCATAAGCACTAACAAATAAAGCAAATAATGGTAACCCTCAAAACTATCCGAGCCTCATCAAAACGAGACACTCAAACAGGAACGAAACCCGAAGCCGAAACAGGAACGACCAAACAAGCGTAATCATGGAAGGGGTCATTGAAGTAACTATGGGGAGGTCATTGAAGGACACCACCAAACCTTATTACCTCCATGACCAAACCAGTAACTATACCGTTTACCGTTTGATGAGGTTTCAGGCCAGGCTCCGCAGCTGATACGTTAGCCTCAATAATAGTCTTCGATGCTTATTCTCAAACATCGTAGTGAGTGAGCGTCTTAATTTCTTTCATGAATAATATCACATATAACCATTAGTTCACTTTTTATGTCTGATATTCTCATTATATAGTATCACAATTAAATATCCAACGATTATTTCCAGCACATTAAACATTCATCACACACAATTTATCTTTGAGTACAGACACTGACTGATTAATAGCCATACAGCTCCAGGAATCCCAATACAAACTTCACACAGACACAGCTAATTGAAAGGATGAACAGAACTTAGACCAGAACAACTACGGGTGGGGGTAAAAAAAATGGAGAAGCACGAAACAAGTCATCCAATCATTGCGCCCAAACAGATTCAACTATTATAGATTGACTCTCTCCTTCCATATTTATTTCCTGCAATGTCTTCCACGTAAACTTTTCATCAAAACCAGAACAACAGTACATGCATCCACCCCTGGCCTTTGTATGTACTACCTAAACGACCAACAACTATTACATTATTTTCTTTTTACAGGAAAGGAAGCAGCTCAAGGGCTAATAATAGATTGTCTTTGGTATATTGACACAACAAACATGCATGACCTTTAGCAGTGAGTACCGTGGCCTGGGAAATTCAATGGTGATAAGGTTGTGAAGGCTGATGGATGAGACTCCCGAGCACACGCCCTTCCTCCACGGCGGCGGCCTTTAAACTGCTGCCTATTACGTCATGCGCAAGGAAGGTGCGCAGAGGTGCCATATTTTTAACTTTTTATCTTTATACCGATCATAAAGGTGACACCAAACGGATACTAACTCCATATTATTATAGATCAACGGTAGGTTCTGTAGATCTCACTAAATCTTATAGTATGTTATAAATTTTAACTTATGTCTAGACAGTGTGGAAGGGAAATTATCTTTGCAAAAAAAGTGTGGTATTTATAAGCCCCTAGAAGTAATTACTGACACGGCTTAGGCCATCATGTGTAGCCTACCCTTTATGGTTTATCAGAGTGGTGATTGGTAAGAGAAACTCCCTCGTATTGATAAAGATATATTTGTGCAAAGTGATACAGCTGGGGTCAGGCTCGCATCATAATCCTGCCTGCAGACTTGTCTTCAGTCAAAGTATCAACCTTATTATTACGTTATTCTAAAAATAACATACAAAGGGTTATTGATGATCAACAAAAATATGTAGCTCAAAAAAGCGGTCATATGCTTCTATATGGTAGGACTCTTGCTATTTTAACATGGCATAATCTACATATGTACAAACTAATGAGGCCAACATCTCTTGCCACATAAATTACCCTGCTAGTGAGCAACTCAACAACAAAGCACACAGACATTTGCATACAATAATTACAGATCAGCAGGAAGCACCATACCTGGAATGTAGTATTAGCTCCTCCAGAGAACGAGGACGTTAAGTAGTAGCACAGTAATACTTTCACATTTAGATTATATAGGATACCAATATACTCTCTCTGTGATATTTCCACTACACTGCTAGTCATGATTATCATATATATAGTATATACACTACTTGATTCCTTAAAACTTTTATCACACTATATAATCACAAGAAATGGCTACAGCAGCAGATATACAAGATTCCTGATAAGTCACAATTAAGGCATCAGGTGAAGAGGACAGAGGCACCAAAGTGTGTGTGTTGGGGTGGCTGCAGTCATATATATGGTGAACAAGAGTATAGATATCAAAGTACAGTAGTGTGTGGTAGCTGCAGTGTGACAACCTACAGGGCTGCCAAGGAAGGGCTGGCCTGATGAGAGCATATGGCATTACTTGCTCACACAAGCACCAAATGCTTCCTGTAAGAAGAAAGGAATGTTGACAGTCAAAAGAGAGTTCTGCATGTCTATCTGGTCAGTATCATACCTCCTTCAAAGTAGCCTTTTACTATTTACAATACCAAAATGGGTGGATCTTAACAAATTAACTATGCATGTATGTTTTGACACAGGAACATTGATTCTTTTTATCTTAGATTGATTATCAAGAATCAGTGAATCCAACATGTGATCTCCAATTTTTTAAGCATAAATGGAATTTTCCATGTACTGAAGAACCTTTTATGCAACCAATGTATGTATCATATCCCTTTTCCAATCTCAATTACAACCACATATATATAAAATATATAAGCACATATATACAGAAGACAAACCTATATATTCTCTAAAAGTAAAGGAATGAGCATAAAAGACTATGTAACAGTGCATGTAAATTTTCTTCTACTTTAAGCCTAATTAAGTGTATGTACTTGTATTCTTATCATAGTAAAACCAAAAATAGGTAGTTTATCAATATATCAATAACAAAGTTCACAGCAACATTTACAGGTCTCCACAGTCCACTTGGTGCAGTGGTGGCTCAGGTGTCTGTGGTCTGCTGGATGCGGTTTTCCCACTGAGCAATGAGAGCGCTGCGTCGCCTCACCGTCTTGTCCTGGACCTGTAAGGAGCAGGGACCAACATGAAAGGTTATCACCTTACCAGAAAGCTCCACCACCACAATCACCACAATCAATCACTGTATAATAATTCATAATGATTGGTAAGCAATTCTCTAGGGCCAGGGTTACTCATGAAAAGTTCCTTTAATGTCCATTTCCCAAAATACACTCCTCATGTGTTTTCAAAATATAAATCAATAATAGCAGACTGTAGACTAGCACACATTGGGAAAAGGATGATAATAAAACTTAGCATACAACTTAGGTTGTATACTTGAGTATATGAGGTGAAGGGTGCAGAAATACAGTAGTATCTATGTCAGTGAACTTTGTAATCTAATAATACGCTGTGTCTACATCAAAACTGATTTCAATCAAGGTAAATGGCATAATACAACCCTGATTGTTCACTCTTCTTAGGGATGGTAGAAGCTGTTTATTGCATGATACAAGATGATGTTATACTTGCAAAAGGGAGCTTACATTCATACTGCCTTCCATGAATAGAGCAACCTTTAACTACCAAAAAGTTACCTTAAACCCATACTACTTTATCCAGAGGGGATGACTGCTAGTGTGGAGAAGAAATTGACAGTCTGTTAATATGTCTTTCGTCTCACTTTAGGATAAAGCTGAAGAAAAAGTTCATTAATTATATTAATCAAGAATATTGTAATTTAAAATTACTTGCTACCCATCCTATCATATAGATCTCTATAACATATAGAGGAACTCTAAAAGACAAATAAATTGAACACAATAAACCCTGATACAGTCAGTGCATATACCAATGACCTTTCAATGTCACAGGAGATTATCAACTACATCTAAGAAATGAGGATTTTCAATTATCTAGACTTGTGCATCTAACAATAAAAAAGAAAAAAAATGCTGACATAGTGTACACACCCCCTTCATAAAAAAGCCTCATGAACACAGCCTTTCCCCCTGCCTTACCTGGAACTGTTCTGGCTCATCTAGAAGGTTGGGGTTGGACAGGGCAGACCTAAGACCATTCATATCAGAGAGGCTGTGGTTGCTCTCCTCCTCCTCAGTCAGGTCGTGCTCGTCCTCCCCGCCAATGTCCAGCAGGTTAGGTTGAGACTGTGCCATCTGAAAGGCTCGCAGGCGCCTGGAAGCAGATGGTCAGTTGAGTAAACAAACTGTTAAGTCTCAGATGTTAATGTTGCAGACTTAAACATTATTCTGTAATCTGTATACATATTCTGTAGAATTGATGCTCTGTTCTATAGATGAAATTGGTGAATGACAGAAGGGTTGTTGATAGGACTGGTGAATATATCCAAAACAGATAAAATTAGAATCAAAGAGAAGACAGAAATTGGGTTACAAAAACATAGTGAATGGGTGGCACTAACTCAACAGTGCACATGGTTAACTCAAATAAAACAAAGAGCTTCTGAGAAAGATTGGATGAATTCATGGATGGAGATGGCAGGTAGCAGTATTGCAGGCTGCCTGCTAACTTAATCTGAACAAACTGAAAAACAAATGCATCCATAATACCTTTATGTGTAACCTTGCAATCTTAATAATTTTACCATTCCTTCATACCAGCACCTTATGAGCAAGAACAGGTAACAGGTATAAAAATGAAGAGTAGAGGAAGAGGAAAGGAGTACAAGTGATTACAGTCTAGTACCTCAGCTCCTCTTCTCGCTTCTGCATCTCCTTTAGCTCTGACTGTATCTTCTCCTCGGCGGTGCAATACGAGCGGCGGTAATACTGCTTGGGGGAGGCGGGGGCCTCAGGCTCGGGTTTCATCTTGGCCAGAGTCTCTCGCTGGACCACCACCGCCTGTGTGTGTGAAGGGTGGAATAAGTGATAGGCAATGAAAAATGGCAATGAACTAGTCACAATAATTGAATATGTAACCACAAATTTCCTTAGAGGAATCTGAGAAAATATTGAATCTATTCCATATGACACCTAGGACAGCATGAGAATTCCAGTAATTTCTCTTAAATCTTATGAAGGTCTCCATTATCAGCGACTACATAATCTACAACAGGTGAAGGTGCTAGGCTGCATTAGACTAAAGTAACACTACCTGATGACAATAACAAAACACTTGCAAAACAGGTTGCATATAAAGGTGTGCAGACTAACCTTGGGCTCAACTCTCATGGGGCGAGTGGGCACCCCGCGGGAGGTGGTGTGTGTGAGGGTGGGGGGAGGGGACACAAAGGCGGATCCTGTCATCTTTCCGCGAGATGCTATGAACTTCTGCATGAGTCCCTTGGGCGGGCGGGTGGTGGAAGTGGTGGACAGGTTGTTGGTGGACAAGCTTCGGGAAAGGCCATTACGGTTGAGGGCTGGGGAAGGGGTGAAGTTGGGGACAGGGGAGGAGGGGCTCCTGGGGGAGAGGCAGCGCTTGGGGGTGGAAGCTGGGGTGGTGCTGGTGCTGGGGCGGGGGGCACTGGAGATGCTGGGGGCCTGGGAACGGGGACTCTCAAGCGGGCTCATGTCATTAAAGTCTGACATACGGGTCACCTAGAGAGGGAGAGGGCAGGTAACTTTAGAAGGTGTGGGGAAAAAACAATTGTACGGGTAAGCAAATTGATACCCCTACCCTTATCTCTTGTCTTGCCTAGTAAAAGTACAGGCATAAATACATAAAACGAACATATGGATGAATACACTCAATCATACACCAATATAGCTATCTCTAGAATCTGCCCTGACAAAATAATGAATAGAAACCTTAACATTTGCATACATTACACTAACTACTGGACAAATATATCTAAATACCTCTAAAATCTTCTCTACCACATCAATAAAGGGTAAAACTAGCTCTAAAAATAAAATCCTGCAAGTCCTACTTCAAACAATCTGGAGCAAAAGAGGAGAAATAAGTAACTCTCTGGAAGTGCTCTGCTCAGCTTTACCATGACATCTACTGCTCCTGTCGCCGGCTTCTCCTTCTGCACCATGAACTTTTTCCGCCTGGTCTTCACCGGCCTCTCAAACAAGATATACTTCTCCCCAAATCCTCGTGTCAGCTTTGCATTGTGGAGAACCGATTATGCTCACTACTGCTTGCCTTCCACGACGCTGCTTACACTTATATAACACACATTTCATAGGTGATGCAATGATAATGAGCTTTGCATCCTATTATAGTGATTCACGTTAGGTATTAGTTGTTTTATCACTGCGTATGTTCGTTTTTATTTATCTTTTGTTTTGTGGGTGGGGCTAGGCTGTGTTAAAATAATGCACGATGGAATTATAACAGTAGTAGTAGTAGTCGTAGTAGTAGTAGTAGTAGTAGTAGTAGTAGTAGTAGTAGTAGTAGTAGTAGTCGTAGTAGTAGTAGTAGTAGTAGTAGTAGTAGTAGTAGTAGTAGTAGTCGTAGTAGTCGTAGTAGTCGTCGTAACGGTCAAGCTACATCAGCGACAATTACCTTAGCATCAACGGTATCCTCAGACATGGTGAGAATCTTGCCGGCATCCCTCAGCTCCTTCTCCTTCTGGCTGGTCTCCTGAATCTCCAGCTGGATCCTTGAGGTGGCCATGCGGTGCTGCACGTCCCGACCATCAGCCTGGGGCATCACCTGGAGGCGGGGGACAGCGGGGGCGGGGACGGGGGCGGCGACCGGGGCGGGGGCGGCGGCCGGGGTGGAGGCAGCGGCGCGTAGAGGTGCGGAGCCATTGAGCAGGCCTTTCTCGCGTCTGTAAGCCTCCTCTCTCTCCCGAGCCAGCCGGATTTCCCTCTCGATGACTGACTCCTTCTGCATCCTGAGGGAGGGAAAAGGGCGGTCGTGAAAAGGCGTGAAGAAGAAAGGATGTATCGTTAGAAGACTGAAAATGTTGCGAGCAAGATGTTGATTCATGAAAAGGTCGCAGAGGATTATGAGAGAAGGATGTTTCGTGGGAAGGCTGCAGATGTTTGGGGAAAGGGGAAGGATGTGGTTCGTCGTGAAGTGTGTGTGGAGGATGCGAGGGAAGAAGAATGAGTCAATGCAGAGACAGACACGAACGAGTTGAGAAAATTGTGAGTCTGTCCAAGATTACGGTTGTCAGTAGCGAATGAAGACGTGAGCGAGGGAAGGCGAGATGTGACAAAGAACGTGAAGCAGAAACGAACGGGATGTCGAGAGATGAACGGTCGTGCACGAGTGAGAAGAACGTGGGAAGGAATTACAGTAGTGAAAAATGAAGGACACCAGAGAGGAGAGTGTCTGTAAAGGCTGATGTATTAAATGAAGGACGGTCGTGAACGAAGATCTACAGACACGAGGTGAAGGACGTTTGCGAGATAAGAGGAAATATGGATAAGCAAAGGAGTATGCAGATTTTGAGGGGAAGAAAATGGGGCACTAACGAAGGGGAAGAACAAGGAAAGACTGTGCGATGTCATGAACGTCGAAGGAGAGGGTGAATCTGTAAAGAAAAAGGAAGATGGAGAAAAGAAGAAAACAAGCAAGAGAAAAAGAAGTGGAGAATAAACAGGTGAGAAAATGGGAAATACGACAGGAAGGAGAGAATGCTGAGAGAACGAAGGGAAACGAGGAAAGAAATGAGGGAATAATGAAAGGAAGGAGAGAAAGAAAGAGAGGGCGAGGAAGGTGCAGATTGTAGTGAGAAAAGAAAAAAAATGACAAGAACGAGAGAATTCTGAGAAACAAGAGGGAGGAAGGAAAGGAAAACGGAAAGAAGTAATGTAAAGAGAAGGAGAGAGGGAGGAGTAGCTTGTTAAAATCCGTTATGGAGGCCGCGTCCTTCTGCCCCGCCGCCTGGAGGAACAACCACAGGGTCAAGGCGCCGTGTGTGTGTGTGTGTGTGTGTGTGTGTGTGTGTGTGTGTGTGTGTGTGCTTCGACTGCCTTCTTGCTACATGTTACACTTAATTGTTTGAAAACACACACACACACACACACACACACACACACACACACACACACTGTCACCCTTCGTATTTATATGAACAACAACATAAGAACAAATATCTATAAATCTAATAAAAAAAAACTTACACGGAAGCCAATGAGAGCCCGAAAGTGAGCAGCAAAAATGACAAGCCACACGAACGCCATTAAAAAAAAAAAAAAATCTCGGTAAAGAAAAGTGACGCGCGTGTGTGTGTGTGTGTGTGTGTGTGTGTGTGTGTGTGTGTGTGTGTGTGATTGGTCTCAAACCCCACAAGAGCCAGGTAGTCAAACATAGGCGTGGCTTCCTCACAGGTAAGACCGGTGACAGGTAAGTACAGGTACTGCACAACAATGGGGAGGGGGAAGAAATGGGGAAGGGGGAAGGAGAGAGGAGGGGGAGAGACAGGTGCGGTCACGTTTATCACCCCCTAAACCTTCTCCTCCCCCCATCAACCGCCACCCCCAACATGATCTCTCTACGCCTCTATCATTACTGCATATCCACCTTCAATGCAACACAAACCTATGTCACTAGTACAACAACAACAACAACTACTACTACGAAGCTTAACCTACATCAACCCTCATCTATGCTATTGCAGCACAGACAGCTCACCTCATATATCACTCCCACCCATTTCATCTCACCACACACCCGGGGAATCATCACAAAGCCGCAAGTCACCACCACCACAATCTCTAAAAGCAGCTCCGCGAACCACCACTATCACTGGCAGCCAATTCTTTCCACACGCCTTCCTCCCCTCCCTCCCTCCGCTAACCGCCCACAGGTGCTCGGTCGTGTTATGTCGGTCACACAGGTATGAACACTCAGGTAAGTCAGGCGGTGCAAGATAGTTTAACATGCCTCTCTCTTATGCTGGCTCACTCACCTGTTCGCTTACTCACTAAGTAGCTCATTCAAACTATCATTCATTCATTCACTCACTAAATTAATTGCTACCTCATTCACTCGCTCACTAATTCATTCACTCCTTCTGTCACTTACTCGCTACCTTGCTCAGTCTTCACATTTTCACTCGTTTTCTCCGTTTCCAGGTATGTCAGTCAGTGAGTCAAGCAATATTACACATCACCAGTCAACCAGTCGGTGCATACATATCATAAAACTACTTATAGACAGTCAACCAAGCAGCCAGTCAGCTAACCACACACGTCGCTCGGTTGCTGTGCAGTTCGTCAGTTATGGAAGTCAAACGTCGAAACTTTCATTTTGCTGTTACTTCCTGGATGGATGCGTCTGCTTGCCTGCATGAGTGAGTGTGTGTGTGTGTGTGTGTGTGTGTGTGTGTGTGTGTGTGTGTTTGATTTTTCGGGTAAATATAGAATTCTACATTTGCTTCATTTCTGCTTTTTCTTTTATACTACGACTCTCTCTCTCTCTCTCTCTCTCTTTCTCTCTCTCTCTCTCTCTCTCTTACCCTTGCTCCTTCTTCTGCTGTGGCCACGACAGAATGAGGGCGTGACGGATGTCCAGACCCACGTGGTACACACATACACACACACACACACACACGTCACTCTTAATCTTGTATAAAAAAAAACGTAAATGCTTACCTGTAGCTTATTCTTCCCCGTATGCACACACACACACACACACACACACACACACACACACACACACACACACACACACACACACACACCTGGCAATGCGAAGGTAAATACATGTCTGCAGGTAAAACAGGTAATCAGACAAATGAACGAGAGAGAAAGTGCAGAGCAAATTTATCATCTCCCAATTAAGAACATTAGAAAGAACAGAAAGCGAAGCGCAAGATTTAGTATATTGGAGGTTGTCTGCATGAGATGAAGGGGGGGGGGGGGGTCGTAACAAGGAACCGAAGGAAAAAAAGGAGAAAAGAAAAATACGAAGAAGAAAAGACGAAGAGAACGGAAGACGAAGAGAAGAAGACAAAGAAGGTTAAGATATAATTAGAAGCAGGAAGGTAAGGAAGATTAAGTAGAAAAGACGAGGAGAGCAGAAGACGAGGACGAAGAGAAGTAAAGAAGATGAAGAACGTAAAGATATAACTCAGAACAGGAAGGTGAACAAGATGAAGAAAGAAAACAGAAGACGAAGGAGGTAAAGACAGCAGGGAGGCGAAGATGAAGAAGAGAAAACGAAGAGGGTAAAATATATAATTAGGATCAGGAAGGTGAACAAAATCGTGGGAAAGGGTTCTCTGGGGGTTACGAGGCGAGGCAAGGTGTGTCGAGAAGCAATAATGTACAGGTGAGGGATATACAGGTGAACGGTGACTCATTCTCTCTCTCTCTCTCTCTCTCTCTCTCTCTCTCTCTCTCTCTCTCTCTCTCTCTCTCTCTCTCTCTCTCTCTCTCTCTCTCTCTCTCTCTCTCTCTCTCTCTCTCTCGTAACACCTAGCTGTTTTTTTAATTAAATACATGGGAAGGAGAGGAATAGGAGACAGCTGTGATGATGAGAATGATGATGACGATGAGGAAGAAGCTAAGAAAATGAAAGGAAGGAGGGAGAGATGATAATGAGAGGAACAGGGATCGGAGGAGGAACAGGAGGTTGAGATGATGAAGAGGTAGAAGATAGGGAAAGAAAAAGGATGAAGGGATAAATGCTGAGATGATGTGAATAGGAATAGGAGGAAGAACAGGCGGTATACGAGATGAAGAAGAGGAGGAAGACATGGAAAGGAGGAAGAAACAGGAGGAATAATTGATGAAGAGAAGGAGGAAGAAGGAAAAAAGGAACATGAGTTAAAAATGGTGAGAAAAAAAAAAGAAAGAGGAGAATTCAAAACACAAACCTTCAGACAAAAACAAAGCCTTAAAAATTCACTACAACACCAGTGAGAGAGCGAGAGAAGAAGAGACCCACCATCACCATCACCACCACCATACACTGCCGCTACTTGGCGCGTTACAACACCATCTGCGCAGACTAACAGGAGAACGGTAGAGGCGGACGTAATATGGGATGACGGAAGGTGGAGAATCGACTAAGGAATGTAAATAACACGCACCCACACCCACCAGCTGGCAGACTTACGGTTCAATGACGAACGCCACCGTTAACATGACTGCGGAGAGCTGATGGACCGGTGAGGCGAAGAAATATGACGAGACGAGGAGGAAGGGAGGCGAAGGATAGAGAGACACTGGCTGAGGCTGGGTAGGGCTGGGATGTGGATGTTGTGTATAGGGCACAGCAAGGTTACACGGTATTCTTTTCCTGTTTTAGTATAGTGCTGTATGTAAGCTTCTTGTCGTTTGTTTATTGAGTTTACTAGCGGTTTTTTTTTTCTGGTGGATTTCTTGTAATGGTTTTATTCCTTTTCGTCACTCGTTTCCGTTCAGTAAATCCTTTTATGCTTCACGATTACATTCTATTTATCTTTCTTCCTAATTTCCGCTCTTTCTTCCTCCTCTCGAGCACAACACAGCGGATTCTTTCTCTCCGCTGCACACGTAATCGTCGCTCCAGAGAAGTGTGTAATAGGAGTACTGGGCGATGTGTGCTTTCTCCTCCTCCTTCTCCTCTTCTTCCTCTTCCTCTTCCTCCTCCCGCACCGTCAGTCCTCCGCCACACGCCAGCCGCGAGATTACCGCTTCGGTTCCCACGGGTACTCCCTCCTCCACCACTACTTTCTGGGTCGTCGCTCCTCAAGGTGGACTTTTGGCTCCCTTATAGACGGTTAGGATGGCTGGCAAGGCGCTGCGAGGACCTCCTGTACACACACACACACACACACACACACGAGTTTGAGAACGCTGAGCAAGTATACTTTTCCCACAATTGGTCTTTCTTTTCTTTCGGTCACTTTAAGGAACAGCTGCTCTTCTGAGGCCTTGACCGGTGATTTACTTTTTGCAACAGGGAGTGAGATAGTCCAGTGCAGCACAGACAGACATACCAGCCACAGACCAGGCACAGACCAGCCCGCCAGCCGTGCTCCAGCCAATGCGTCCAACACACCACGCACTCACGCTAATCACACAGTTTACACCGCACTCCGTTTTCTGTTGCTCGGAGTCGGTCTTTCACACACGTAAACGGGTTAGCATTGCATGGAAATTTCACTGCAAACACATCACCGTCATTGCAAAGACTTTAATGCTTTCAGGAGGCATTTTAACGACTTCCAGGAGCGTTAGGACTGCCAGGCGGGGACGGAGGACTCTGGAGGAGGGCTGGGGAGGAAGGTGAAGGTGGTGGAGGCGGGCGGTGGGTGGGGGTCGCGGGAGAGACGTGGGGGTTCGGTGTTCACTACTCGCCGTCTGCTGCGTGACTAACCCACGAGGAGAGCTCAACGCTGGGCTTCCTGCCGCAGCTTTCACTTCGTGCTAATCGAGGGACGCGACGCCTCACAATGACTCGAGGACCAGAGAGCACCTGCTGGAGTCTGTACCTGCTCCTGCCCTTCTGGCACGGACTTGATGCCTCCACACCTGACCGTGACATTACTTTTTATCATCATTGACCAGAACGGCTCGGAATACAAATCCATCTTTACGAGTCCATATTCAACTGACATTACACGGCGGAGGTTGCATAGGTAGTTTATTTCAGTGGCGAGACCGGCCTTGAATTCACCGTAAAAGGAGGAAATGTAATAGAAGTGGACCCAAGGAGCCAGTGGGGCGTGGTGGGGCGTGCCAGGACCATGTGGAAGGGTAGGGGTGGGGGTGGCGTAGAGACCCTGGATTTACCCTCTTAACCCTGGATTTACCCACATCTCCTCCCCACCCCCCACCCCTCAGCTGCAGGCGAGGTCACACGGCTACCCTTCCTTGCGTCCCTCACCGCTTTAACGAGAGAATGAAGGGCGTGGTGGTGCCTCCTGCCGGGATCGGGCGGGTACACGTGCGTCTCAGGGCTATGTGATGTTTGTGGTAGCGACAGAAATTATAGAAGGGTTGAATGATTGTGGTAACGAGTCTATTATGTCTAAGAGCTGAAATAGAGGAGTGTCGCAATGAATAGACTAGTGGATAAGGAGATGGTATGACTGAGGTGGACGTAAGAAAACCTGTATAGAATGAGTGAAGGAAACACGTGTAAGATAACAGAAAAAAAAGTATACGTGGAACGAGAGAAGAACGGTATGTAGGGTCGACGTATTGAGTACAAGACAAATGACAGACAGTTAAAACAAAAAAAGGGAAAATGCCTATAGACGTGGAAGAATGGGAGGTAAATTGAGTGTGAAGCGACGAATATTTGGACTGGCAGAAGAATGGCAAGGAGGCTGAGAGAGAGAAGATCGGCGTAAAGGTTGAGAGGGAGAGAGGAACGCAGCATAGCATGGGGGTGGAAGTGGGAAGAGAATGGCATGAGTCAGTGGGCCAGCTAGGTGAGGGTCAGCTGCCAAGGCGAGCCAGACAGGTGGGGGCAAGGAGACGGGCAGGTGAGAGGAAAGGGAGGCTGGGGACACTTTTCCAGCCTCATGCAGCCTCCGCGACGAACGAACGAAGACACACACACACACACACACACACACACACACACACACACAAACACACATACACACACACACACACACACACGCGCGCGTCCTAACTCTTCCATATCCTTGTCCCATGGAACGAATTTCTCTTTACAAGCAACGACAAACAGCACACACGCTTATTTTTAATCTCTCTCTCTCTCTCTCTCTCTCTCTCTCTCTCTCTCTCTCTCTCTCTCTCTCTCTCTCTCTCTCTCTCTCTCTCTCTCTCTCTCTCTCTCTCTCTCTCTCTCTCTCTCTCTCTCTCTCTCTCTCGTAAAGACAGATAAACGAGTAGCAACGTCGAGTTTTCAATAAATAAACTAATAAAATGACAAATAAACTGGAATTAATCCCTCAAACAATATATTAAGAGAGGTAAGATACTTCAATTAAATCTATGACCTAAAGATCTCTTAAAAAAGTAAAAATAAAAAAATAAAGAACGTGGGGAAACTTTCTTCTTTACCTCTCTCTCTCTCTCTCTCTCTCTCTCTTCTCTCTCTCTCTCTCTCTCTTCTCTCTCTCTCTCTCTCTCTCTCTCTCTCTTCTCTCTACTCTCTATCTCTCTCTCTCTCTCTCTCTATCTCTCTCTCTCTCTCTCTCTCTCTCTCTCTCTCTCTCTCTCTCTCTCTCTCTCTCTCTCTCTCTCTCTCTCTCTCTCTCTCTCGTAGCCACAGTGCGTCGACGAAGGGAGGAAGAGAGGAGAGAAGGAGGGAAAGGGAAACGCGGTCACTTCGGAGGAGGCGGAGGAACGCAGGAGGAGGAAAAGAAGACGAAGAAGAGGCGATGATGGATTTCTCCGAGTTATTCCCATTCCAGTGTTTATTCTCTCTCGCGTGATCGAGCATCCTAAGAGCCGCCGAGGTGACTGACTTCCTGCTTATTATTTTCTATTATTCTGAGATTTCTTGTGCAAACCGTGAGAGTAAGTTATTTATTTTCTATTTACTTCGTCTATACACCTGCGCCCTGGTTTCCTACACAATACTTTTTCTTTGTATATACGTCCGGCCAAGGCTCGACTTTCTTGCAACGCGACTAAAGAAAACGAGAATAGATGAGCGGTGTCTATACTATATACGGGTTCAGGATTTAACCGTGGGAAAGCGAGGAGTTGGTGCTAAAAAGGGGTTGGATTGCCACTTACTTTTATCGTAACTCCAGTGTCGGGTCTAATAGCTGAGTGGTCATGTGTGGCGCTGATTGGCTGGCTGAGTGACTGACTAACTTGACTGACTGACCCACTGGCTGACTTGTGTTGCGGAACTAAATGGGACCTGGCAGAGCTGAGCACACAGGCGGCGACGATGAGGGAGAGATGTCTGGTCGGCGGAATGCAATAAAACTTAACTGACCGAGGGAGAAAACCGGTAATTACGTTGTTTCACCTTCCCTTCCTTCATTTCCCTTCTTCCTTCCTTCCCTTCCTTCATTTCTCGTTCCTGTGGTTTTCTCTCCTATTACCCCCCATCCCCCCTTCTCTTTTCCTCACGCCCTCCTCCTCCTCTTCCTCCTCTCACACAATCACGTCATGGCTATACTACAAATTTCTTACCACAAAACACACACACACACACACACACACACACACACACACACACAAAGAACACTCTAGACACTCCCTTGGAATACCTGTCGAGATTATAAACACTGATAACATTGTGTCTGTGTGTGTGTGTGTGTGTGTGTGTGTGTGTGTGTGTGTGTGTGTGTGTGTGTGTGTTCAAGACATAATATTAGGATCAACCATTCCTTGTAGACTATACGATAGCAAACGATAAAAATATTTTCTTCGACATCGTTCTGTTTTTACCTTCAACGATAAGAGAGAGAGAGAGAGAGAGAGAGAGAGAGAGAGAGAGAGAGAGAGAGAGAGAGAGAGAGAGAGAGAGAGAGAGAGAGAGAGAGAGAGAGAGAGAGAGAGAGAGAGAGAGAGAGAGAGAGAGAGAGAGAGAGAGAGAGAGAGAGAGAGAGAGAGAGAGAGAGAGAGAGAGAGAGAGAGAGAGAGAGAGAGAGAGAGAGAGAGAGAGAGAGAGAGAGAGAGAGAGAGAGAGAGAGAGAGAGAGAGAGAGAGAGAGAGAGAGAGAGAGAGAGAGAGAGAGAGAGAGAGAGAGAGAGTCCCAGATGTAACAATATTTGCCATTTTGTAAGACCGATTATCAAGACCATTAATAACCTAACCACAACTTACACACAATATCATTAGCGAAACTGTCTTGACGGTAAGTAATTAGTGAACACCTGGGGAACATAATGAGGAGGAAGGTCGGTCGGTCAGTAAGCCAATCAGCCAACCAGTCAGCCGGTCAGTCAACCAACCAGCCGGCTAGACAGACAGCCATATTGAGCGAAACACAGGAGGGCAGGAGTGAAGTCATCCATTAGGTCACCACAAAGAAAAATGCATCAGACGCGAGAGTACGGTAAAGTTAGGGGCATACACTATAGTTACGCGTGGCCTCAGTGCTCATCTTCGTGACACTGCCCCTAGAACCTCAGGCGGGAATTAGCTCATTACCCGAGGCCAGTGTGACATCCGGACTAGCTCAAATTGTCTTCCCCAGGTTTTCCGGCATTCACATCATTATAAAACGCCCACTTTTTATTACCCTCTTTTATTGGAGCAGCGATTAGCGATCTCTTTTTTCCTTACACTTTTTTCCCCCCTTGTGCTGCTTTCTTTACTGTAAAAAAATAAATCAGTACACAGAAACGATATCCGTCCTAGGAAAAACGCACCATCAAAATCTAATTATACTTTGCGCACCATCTTCGTATTTTTTTTAACGGGATCACATTTACATTACACCTCCCAGCAGTAACTTGTCTCACATGAATAAGTTTTGTCATGCTAAGACGTTACACTTCACCTAATCATAATCCACTTCCAAAATCTAATACACACATTCAATGCTGTCATTTATACAAGTCACCGTTCCCACACTCTCGAAGCTCCATTTTCTTCCACGGCAGAACTACATTATACCTTCGTGCAGCTACTTTCTTTTTCTTTCTTTCTCTCTTTGTTTATGTAAATGGAGACAAGCGAGGAGATAATTAAGCCGATGGGGTAATTAGGATGTAGCATGTACTTTCTTCTCTCTTGCTTTCCCTCTTTTCTCTTTCGTTTCCGCTCCAGTTTGGTAATGGAAGTGCAAGGTGTGAGGGCCATATTTTTAAACATTTCTGCGCCCAAGAACACGTAATTTACTAGTCTTTCGTGGGTGTTTAGGGCATTTCCAGGGGTACTTTTATGACCCTGGTGATAGTCTGAGCCTTCTTCTGTACCGTGAACCTAAAATAACACACATTAGAACTCGATTAACCTCCTTTTTAGCCTTTGAAAATAGTTGGTGTGAGGGGTGGGAGCCTTTGACAATACCAACCAAAGGCCTCTGATCACAGTGTTTTGCCTCGTCACTGTGTACTGTTTCTAGGATGACGGTGACGATGAGAAAGATAGAGGTAGGTAGGTAGACATATGAGTGTGGGTCGCGAGGAGGAAAACACAACAATAGCAAATGAACGAGGGAAGACAGTGCAATGGTCAAGGTTACGGCTGGCTCAAAGAAAGGGAAGGAGGAGGACGTCACTTCTCAACAGGGGATGGGGTGGACTGGTGGTTCTGGAGTGAGGACCGACTTGACATGATAGAGGAGAGTATAAGCCGCAGCTCGTCCGTTTGAAAAGTCTCTGGGATTTCCACGGACTGTTTCGAGATGCTAGTGACAGTTTTACACGATGTCTGCATTTTGAGCGGGAAAACCACCCATGAAAAAACGGTTAATCTTCTCTGTGGTGTTGGAAAATGGTCGTAATGAGAGCCCGAGATTTTAAGAATATGGAGGTTTGAGAGTATGGGAACGGTGACTTGTATAAATAACAGTAGATAGATAGATTCACAGGTAAGTAGCTAGATGATAGGTAGGGAGCGAAAGACAAAACGTTGATAGATGTTCGTGTAGGCTTGCAAGGTAACAAAAAACCTGCCAACTATGATAATACGTAACACTGAAGAATACAACAAAGAAGAAGAGGAGGAGGAGGAGGAGGAGGAAAAGAGAATGAAGAGAAAGAGAAGAATGAGCAAAAGTGAGAAGGGGTGATGTATAGAAGAGAACGATTAGAAAAAGGGAGAAGAGAAGGGTTGGTATATGATAAAGACTTTGAGATGAAGGAGAACGAGGACGATGAAGAGGAGGAGGAGAAAAAAAATGAAGAGAAAGAGAAGAATGAGCAAAAGGGAGAAGGGTTGATGCATAGAAGAGAACGATTAGAAAAAGGGAGAAGAGAAGGGTTGGTATATGATAAAGACTTTGAGATGAAGGAGAACGAGGACGATGAAGAGGAGGAGGAGAAAAAAAATTATAGAAATAGAAGAATAAGCCAAAGGGAAGGTTGGTTGATGCAGAGAACGATTAGAAAAAGGGAGAAGAGTTGGTATATGATAAAGACTTTGAGATGAAGGAGAACGAGGACGATGAAGAGGAGGAGGAGAAAAAAAATGAAGAGAAAGAGAAGAATGAGCAAAAGGGAGACAAAAGAGAAGGGTTGATGTATGGTAAAGGCTTTGAGATGAAGGAGAAGGAAAGGAGACAAAAGAGAAGGGTTGATGTAGATAAAAAGAGGAGATGAAGGACGATGAAGAGGAGGAGGAGAAAAAAAATGAAGAGAAAGAGAAAAATGAGCAAAAGGGAGACAAAAGAGAAGGGTTGATGTATGGTAAAGGCTTTGAGATGAAGGAGAACGAGGACGATGAAGATGACGAGGAGAAAAAAAAATGAAGAGAAAGAGAACGATGAGCAAAAGGGAGACAAAAGAGAAGGGTTGATGTATGGTAAAGGCTTTGAGATGAAGGAGAACGAGGACGATGAAGATGACGAGGAGAAAAAAAAATGAAGCGGAAGAGAATGGTAAACAGCAGAAGGCAGAAAAAGGTAAACGTATCATAAAGATGCTTAGTAGGCTTTGAGATGGAGGAAAAGGAGGATGATTAAGAGGAGGAGGAGGAGGAGGAAAAGTATGCAGGAAACTGGGATGACGATAACACTGATAAGAGAGTAGGCTCTTCAACTTAGGATCAGACACTCGGACGCTAAGACAGATGGACGGATAGCTTGCGGATCAGACCTACACGAAGATACGGCGATAACGAGAGATACTGAGCCGCCGGGAGATACGCTGATCCCGCCTTGCAAGAGTTGAGCTCCGGCTGTAAACTGATTTCTGGAAGTGAGTGATGATATATGGTACTGGTGTTGTGGTGATGGTCGTGGCGATGTTACTACTACTATTACTACTACTACTACTACTACAATTACCACTACTATACCCAGATCATATATACTCACCTTTACTTTATTTCTACCCGGTTATCTTCCTACTCATTCACCCCAGTCATCCCTCCACTCGGTCACCCCATCACCGTTCCACTTATTCACCCCAGAAAGCTTTCAACACCCTCTCCTCCCCCCTCCCCCTTCCTTGACAGTTTCACGGGCTAACATCTTACTCCCATCTATGCCTTTCCTGCTTCATATTTTTCAGTTCTACTTTTAATTATGTTTTAGTATCCGTCTACTACACCTCTTTATGACGAGATTGATTTCTTTATAGACAGATTGGCATTTCACTCACAGATTAGGTTATGAGGCACGTAATGGCTGTAAATAACCAAGTGTTGTTATCTTCCTATATCAAGTAGGTATTTATTATTGTGTTATCTTGAATCACATGTTTTGTAGTCTGAGAATCGTACTATTACATTTATCAATCCTCTCTCTCTCTCTCTCTCTCTCTCTCTCTCTCTCTCTCTCTCTCTCCCTACCTTATAAATATTTCACGCTTTCTCCCATCACCATAATTCACTCTACACAATGTTTTAGCGCAGCGTTCTCGGCGTCCAATTTTCTCTTAATTTCTCTTCGTCTTAACAACGTCACCTCCCTGGTAAGACAATATAAAACAGAGACAATACTCCAGTCCCTTATTCATAAACATTTCAATTAACCTATATCGTTCCATGTCCTTCGTTACCTATATCGATTTCCCCTACTTCATAATTTACACGTTTACCTTCTGTTGGTTACAAAAGATTGCAAAACCATCTCATGCTATTAAAACTACCACTCATGACACACAATGACTTACGTAAACAAGCCGACTCTTAAGTTTCCTCCTCACGCCGATTCCTGACCGGTAATAACGTTAATTAAGTCTCTATTACATTCTACCACACGCCTTCGTCCACACTTGCGTCACGGTCAACTCATCTTTCAATTTTTATCTTGGTGCCACACACGCGCTCTGCATCTAATGGTCTATCAAGTTTTCTGTGTCCCCTTTCCTAACTGCCTCTTGCTGGTAATGTGTCTCCACCCTGAACTAAACTATTCTTAGCTTTATTACTTCCATAACTCAAAACAAATCAATCGTTACTCAATACTCTCCTTAATAACCAACCACAAGCACAGGTATAGGTAGCCAGTCACACACACACACACACACACACACACACACACACACACACACACACACACACACACACACACAAACCGACTGATGTATTAGCTAAAGGCGTCGCACTTCTTCCAAATCACCCTCACTTTGTTCAATAATTTACAGGTGAGTTACAAAAGGGAACTCGCCCCGCCCATCTACCTGCCCGCCTGTCTCGCATGGCCAATACTTTACACCTATGCCTAAAGAGTGGGACGTAGGGTTAAGATGGACATGGTGGGGTAGGGTATGGAAGGGAAGGGAAGGGTCGTGTAGGGTTGGATAAGCAGGGTAGAGTGTGTGTGTGTGTGTGTGTGTGTTTGTTTGGAGTGAAGGTAGGTGAAGCGGTACTTTTAATTAGGGAAGTATGGAATGTGTATACGTGGGAGGGTAGGTGAGTGAGTGTTTGTGTGGACTGGCCGAGGTAAGGTAAGGTAAGGTAAGGTAGGTAAGGTAAGGTAAGGTAAGGTAAGGTAAGGTAGGTAAGGTTAAGGTAAGGTAAGGTTAAGGTAAGGTAAGGTTAGGTAGGTAAGGTAAGGAGGTAAGGTGAGGTAAGGTAAGGTAAGGTAAGGTTAGGTAGGTAAGGTAAGGAGGTAAGGTAAGGTAAGGTAAGGTAAGGTAAGGTAGGTAAGGTAAGGAACTAAGGTAAGGTAGTAAGGTAGAATATATGAGAGCAACCTCTGGGGTGTTTTTTTCGTGAGGTGTAGCATTAAGCAACAATCTGACATCTTCTTTTCTGCATTTCCTTTTATACTCCACTGATTAAGTCCTCCAGTTCCATGGGTTTGTTTTTCCTTTCTAAATATTCTTCCATCTATTAAGTGCTTTCCTTCGTGGCACTGCAGAATAATAATACAATGAAATACTGGTAATGAGAACAATCCCAATGACAGAATAACAATACGATGAACAAAAATTACATTCTCTCTCTCTCTCTCTCTCTCTCTCTCTCTCTCTCTCTCTCTCTCTCTCTCTCTCTCTCTCTCTCTCTCTCTCTCTCTCTCTCTTTAGCTTACCTTGTGTAGACGGGCTGGTCCTCCTCGTCCTCCTCCTCGTAAGGCTTGACAGTCACCCTCCTGCGCCCGAACTCAAGGTGCGATCCGTGGTGGTGTAGATCCGGGGACATCATGCGGCTGGGGGACGAGGAAGGAAGAGGACGTCAGGGATGAAGGAAAACGGGTAGAGGGAGGTTGAAAGAGGAAGATGGAGTCCGTGATGAGGGTCAGGAAGGGGGGAAAACAGGAATAAAAAGAGTTGTATGGGCGAGAGAGGAAGGTGGAGTCAATGATGAGGGCCAGGGAGGGAGGGAAACAGGGCGAGAGAGGAAGAGGGAGTCAATGATGAGGGTCAGGGAGGGAGGGAAACAGGAGTAGAAATGGTTATAAGGACGAGAAAGGAAGAGGGAAGGGAGAGGACGTAAGGGAGGAAAACAGAAGTAGAAAGGGTTTTAAGGACGAGAAAGGAAGAGGATGTCAGGGAGGGAGGATAACAAGAGTAGGAAGGGTTGTAAGGGTGATAGAGGGAGAGGAGGAGTAAGAAGAGGAAGTCAGTGAGGAGGGTTGGGAGTGTGAATGGCTAATGAGATGAGAGGAGATAAAGGAAGATCAAATATGGAGGATAAGATGAATGGCTGAAAGGGTGAGAGAGGAGGAAGAGATATAGAGGGATAAAAGAGAGTAGCAGTGACTAAGGGGTAGTACAGATTAGGAAATTGGTAGAGAAACGAGTAGGAATAGATATAAGGGAGAAAAGGAGAGTATGGAGGAATGACAAGAGGGACTGGCAGCTGAGGATAAAAAGAGAAACATGGGGAGAAGATAAATTTGGACTGAGATTTGTGCTTTGCTAGGAATATAGTTGAAAGAAGCGAAGGGAGAGTAAGTGATTGGAACGAAAGTAGAAGTGAATTTAAAGGAAGAGAAGCAAGAAAAACTGACTGGGACGAAGGTAGGGATATATTAAAGGGAAGAGAAGGAAGGATTGGTGAGTGGAACGTATGTAGGAGGATGTTTAGAGGAAGAGAAAGAAGAGGAAGTGAAAAGGAAAAAAATGTAAGAGACTATTAAAAGAAAGAGGAGGTGAGTGGGACGAAGGGAGGAGTGTATTTAAACGAAGAGAGGGAAAACGAGGTGAGTGGGACGAAGGGAGGAGTGTATTTAAACGAAGAGAGGGAAAACGAGGTGAGTGGGACGAAGGGAGGAGTGTATTTAAACGAAGAGAGGGAAAACGAGGTGAGTGGGACAAAGGTAGGAGGGCGGAAAACTGATTGACTCACTGAAAGACTGACTGACAAGCGTGGCGTGGCTATACTGAGAACTGGATGACATCAGAAAGGTGTCTATCAGTGTAATCACCTGCCATTCTTCCCTTCTTTTATCTGATTGCAGGGAGAGATTACCACATACACGCAGGCGGTGGTGGTGGTGGATTCCAATCGGTTTAGAGGAGTGTTAACGGATATAACATGAGTGGTATCTAATTATTTTCCCCCAGACTTAAGTTGGGATTGAACACTTTATGGTTGAGGATTTAGTGATGTGTGATGTGTAATGTGTAAGTGTGATGTGTGTGTGTGTGTGTGTGTGTGTGTGTGTGTGTGTGTGTGTGTGTGTGTGTGTGTGCGCGCGCTTGGGAAAACTACCTTATCAGTGGCGAAGGTAAAACAGCTGTTGAATTCCTGAGCCACACGGAAAGAGGGTAAAGAGGGTAACAGAAAAGAAAGAAAATAAAAGCTAAACAGAGGAAGAGAGAATGAAGTTGAGACAGAAAGAGAGGAACTACGAAGGAAGGAAGGAAAGGAGAAACGCACACAAAAGGAAAGCAGTTATATAAGACCTTGCTATTTAGGGTTATAAAAAAGGTCACTGCAATAAAAATAAAAATAAAAACTTGTTGGTATGCACACACGATCCTGCGCCTCCCCCTTCCCCCTTCCATCCCCTCCCTGGCTCTCCCTTCCCTTCCATCTCTCTCTCTCTCTCTCTCTCTCTCTCTCTCTCTCTCTCTCTCTCTCTCTCCCCCCTTTCGAGCATCCTGACTTATCTCATATTTGTGGTCTCTCTCTCTCTCTCTCTCTCTCTCTCTCTCTCTCTCTCTCTCTCGCCTACTCCTCCCCCTTTTATATAACCACCGTTCGTAATTTCACAGGTGTTGGTACATACCTTTAATGATTTCCATAAACTTATCCAGTCACCCCTCTACGTCATTATAAAAACCCCATCATCATCATCATCCTCACTCACCATATTTATTATTCTCACCATCACCACCACCACCGCTACTGAAACCTTTCCATCACTAATACCAAGTTAACTATTTTCAGCTACTATCACCGTCATTATCATTTACGTTAACATCATCTTCATCGTCATCACCAAGGACATGCACCACTGACATCACATCGCCGCTCACCACAACCATCTGCCGGTTCTTTTTCCTCCTCCTCCTCCTCCTCCTCCTTCGCCTCCTCACTCCTGCTGTCAAGGGTGATTACTCATACTAGCTTGAGGACACGCCGAGGGCCACGGAACGGACCATGAAGCAGCCAGGGAACCGCTAAGTGCATGTCCTGGGGCGCTCCGGGCATGGCTTTGGGTGAGGCGGGGGAAGGGACATGGGTTGGGGTGGAGGAGGGACGTAGGGAGGGGGTGGGGAGGGACTAGGAGGACTTGGGGACGCAGCCTTCATCGTCTTACTCCAAGGGGTTTTAAATGTTGGTAATGGATTCTCTTTCTTTTTCTTTTTTCTTATCGTTTATTTACAAGCACTTAGCTGTTTCATGATTCCTTTTTCCGTCACCTTACTCTTTATCTTCTTTCTTATCGGCTTTACTCCTATGCTCCTCTTTCTGTTCATTTACTTGCATCTAGTACCTTCACGATTCCTTTTTTCACCAGTTTACTCTTTTCATCTTTCTTCTCGTTCTCTCTTCTATACTCCCCTTTCTTTCCCTCTCCTTAGTAACTCATAAATTCCCTTTCTCATTAATAAACCCTCTTATCCTTGCCTTATATTTCTCTTCACCATGCACTATTATCTCCTATGCTGCCCTTTCCTTTCAATCATCCAAGTGACCACAATCATTTTACATTCTTTATTCTCTTTTTGGTCTCATCCACTTATATTCAACACTATCCTTTTCTGACTCTATATCAACCAAGTATTATATCTACCCTCCTAAGCTAACACTCTATTCTCCCTCTCCCTCTCCCTCTCTCACCTGTTGGATCCATCGCTACTCTTATCCTCGGAGGACGCTGGGTCGCCACACTCGGAAAAGTTCCCTTCGTCAGTAGTCGTGGTGAGGGATGTCAGGTGGTCCTCCATAAGCTGTTCCCTCGAGGCCGAACTCCGCACCTCCTCGTCCTCCAGAAGGTTCTCCCTCGACGACATCATCTCCCTCATCTGGCGCAGCTCATCCTCGCGTTCTTTGAGTTCGCGGATCTCGAGAGCGATTCTTGCCTCCGTGGCGTTCGTTGGGGCGGCGGCGATGGCGGTGGCGGCGACGGCAGCGGTGGTGATGGTGACCGGCGGGTTGGAGGGTGTGGGTGTGCTCCTGTAGAGGGTAGAGAGGGTTAGATGGTGTGCTGGGGTCGGTAGGGAGGGAGGGAGGGAGGGGGGGGGGGAGCGGCGGTTGGTTGGTCGGTCGGTCTCTCTCTCTCTCTCTCTCTCTCTCTCTCTCTCTCTCTCTCTCTCTCTCTCTGCAACATTATGAGAGGAAAAATAAAAGGACTCGTAATGACAAAAACTTGGGACAGCGATGGAGTTTCATAAAAATTGCGGTGAAGGGTAAAATACACACACACACACACACACACACACACACACACACACACACACACACATTGTAATATAAAGTAAAGTGAACCGGACTGGAACTTTTTGAAGTTAATTTTTCTTTGTTACTCTTTTTATCTTATCATTATCATTATTATTATTAAAATTATCAATTATTATCATCTTCGTGAATACAAACAAAATAGAGAAAACACCTCAACTAGATTAGTATACTCTTCCCCCTCCTCCTCCTCCTCCTCCTCCTCCGTTTCCTCCCGTGTCATCAGTAGTCTCTATTCCCACGATAAGCAAGGCAGTGGAACGCGAAGCAAAAACTGATGATTTACTCGTGTAATATTTTTCTCCGAGTGTGTGAGCAGAAAGTCGCTCACCCTCTCTCTACTCCAAGAGGAAGAGAATGAGGAGGAGGGGGAGGAGGAGGAGGCAGAATGGCCGGCAAGGCAATCATCTCACACGGACATCTTCCTTGAACTTCATGAACTCACAAATGGCGAGCAATATTTCCGTTTATCCCCAGACGGCGCGGCGCTTCTTGCCGGGCGTGCTCGGCGAGGCGTGGCGGGGCGTGAAGGAGAGGCGCGAGGCCTAGTGAAACTCACCTGTCTGAGAGGTACTCGGAGGGCGGCGGACTGACGGCGTCATAGATGACCGGCTCGCCGTCTGTGCCCGGGATGGTGTGGGTGTAGCCCGGGGCGGCGGCAAGGGTGGGGTGCGGGCCCGTCACCTCCAGGCGGTCCACGAAGCCTTCATCGGAGTCGTGGCTGGCGGGGGACGAGGCGCCCTTCTCCCGCACCTCCGTGTTCTTCTGGACGGTCTGCTGCCGCCGCATCTCGTTCTCCTTCAGCTGCTGGGCGCGGATCTCCGCCTCGATGATGTTCTCCTGCGAGGCGGGCTTCTTGGCCACCGTCTCCACGATGCGTGCGCCGCGCATTTCCTGTGGGAAGGAAGGGACGGTCAGGCAGCTGCTGCAGGCCGACTACTAGCCCGGAGCAAAAAAGGGCCCTGCTTGTACACACACACACACACACACACACACACACACACACACACACACACACATGCATCAGCCAAGAAGTCATGGCTATTCTCTCTACGTCAACCACTACCACCAGGTGTGAAGGGAAGAGTGTACATTACAGGGTTCAGGGAGCACAGGTGAGGGAGGTGTTGTAGGGGTGAGGCGTGATACAGGTGGAGGTGTAGCACAGGTTGAGGTGTAGTACAGTTCAGATGTAGGCTACGTAATAGTTCAAGTGTAGTTAGAGTACTGTAGATCAAGTGTAGTACAGTGGGGCTAAATACAGGTGCCGTATAGTAGTATAGTAATGAGGTACAGTCAACGTCAGCCATCACCGTGCCACACTAGGACAGGGCGCGGCGGGAGGGCAGACGGAGGGAGAGTCATGCGTAGAGGCGTGCGTAGAGGCGTGCTTGAGGGAGGCGTGAAAAGGGCGTGCCATTCTTCATCCTCCGGAACTCACCGTGGGCGGGGCGTTGGTCACCCCGTAAACGTACTGCTTGGCGGGGCGGGTCTCAGGGGCGGGGTCGGGTGCGGGGGTGGGGGGGTCGTCCAGGGAAGGCGGGGACGACTCCTCGGATTCGTTGGGGGAATTGTCGAACTGTGGCGGCGGGGGGACGGCGAGGGAGTCGTCTGGCACCTGTCGGGGGAGGGGGTTAGTCCGCCTGTCTGTCTGTCTGTCTGGGTATCTGTCCGTCTACAAGTGCGTCCGTCTGCATGTTGATGGTGCTATTGTATGTATACGTATTTTGTTAGTCTGTTGTTGTTGCTGCTGCTGTTGTTTTATTCGGGGTGGTGGTGGTGGTAGTGGCGTTGTTCATGTAGTTCTTGGTAGATATGTTTTCCTTTATTATTGGTGTTTTCTCTCTCTCTCTCTCTCTCTCTCTCTCTCTCTCTCTCTCTCTCTCTCTCTCTCTCTCTCTCTCTCTCTCTCATAACAGAAAATCACACCCATCCACCTTAATTAATTTCCTTCTCTTCTTATATATACTCACAATGTCATCTGCCCTTTATCAGATATTACAATACACACACACACACACACACACACACACACACACACACCTGGGGCGGCTGCTGCATGACCCCTTCCCCGGCTGTGAGGGCCTGGTAGCGTACGTTGGCGACACTCTCCCACCCTCCGTCATCCATGGTCGCCAGCATCCGCGTCTCCCAGTAGCTCTTGGTCGCCGGCTTGTTGTCCAGGATGCTGAAGTACTCCACCTCGCCTGCAGAAGAGGAAAGAGACGCGCGTTAGTAGGGTATCAGGACACCTCTCCTCCCGAAATTGACCTATCTTTTGGCCACTCCTCTAACTCTTTTTTAGGAGCAGTGACTTGCGGGCTTTTTTTCATATGTTTCCTTTTTTATGCCCTTGAACTGATTCCCTTGCTGTAAAATAAGGTTTGTGCGAGTATGTCATAAATAGATGGATAGATAGATAATAGAGAGGGAAGGAAAGTGAGGAAAACGAATCACAATACAAAATACGAAATCTAAGCATCAAAGCGTGTTGTTAATCGTTATGTGACGCAATAAAGATGAAAAAAAAGGGAACTGAAAAAGGGATTACTAAAAAAAAAATCAATGGCACTTGAAATATAATGAATAGCTAAGCGACGATATTGGGAAGTGATGGCAATTAACGAAACTGGTGATGGATAAAAAAAATACTGCTTGTGAAACTGAACGCCTATCACAGTATACGATAAAAACCTTCTCTGGACAAAACCGAAGTCCCCCTTTCCTCTCAACAAAGAAGAAAATTGCATCCACTGTGTTTTCCGTGCGTCTCTCCTCTCGTAAGCTCTCTCTCTCTTAGCGGGGCGACTACATTAAACGCCAGTCCAGATGAAAGAAACAGGAGCCTCTGAACAGGACTGCATAACACGCCTCGCTCCTCGCTCACTGCCGCGCGTGGCTCAAAGAAAATTTTTAACTGCGGGGAAACTGGCGTAGTCGGAGTGTTAATGACTGTATATTGATTTTTTATATTTTAATAATTTACTTTTTCTTCATCATCTTCTTTGTCTTCTTCTTCTTATTATTATTGCAGTTTCAATCATGTATATCATTTTTGTAGGTCGATCAATACAGGTTTTTAATTTGATACTAATACAAATTCTTTTTTACATAATATATATAAATAGAACAAAATGTCCAGCTACAAATACACACATAAAAGTATCCCTCCTTCATTACGTTTATCTGATTAAGTGTGAAAAGAAAACGAAAAAATAATTAATAACCTTAAATATCACCGCGCTACACACACACACACACACACACACACACACACACACAGGCTACTGACGAAACCTTCTCAGAAACGCCCAAAGTACAATAGATGAATTTACGCCATCCTCCTTTTGTGTCTACTGAATGGCGGTAACGACTGCATACCTTACCTTCCTTCTCGCGCCCTTTGGTAACACGACGCGGCTTGAGATAGATAAATGGAATGGTCGAGTTGCATTACCACACACACACGCACATACACACACACCTGCAGTTAATGAGTTGTTTTGGTCAAGGTCCTAAGTCGCTATCTCTTTGTGTATATCTTTTAACCTACACGTATCTCAGTCGCCAGGTGTGTTCTCTCTCTCTCTCTCTCTCTCTCTCTCTCTCTCTCTCTCTCTCTCTCTCTCTCTCTCTCTCTCTCTCTCTCTCTCTCTCTCAAAAGAACCAGAACTAGTCTTTATTAACATCTTGGAGAGAAAAAAAAAAAAGACGCATCATTCTCTAATACACGTAAACGTCCACCAAAATACAAACTTCCCTATCTATACAACCTTATCACTCCTTACGTCCCCATGCCCATCTTCACTATCTCCCTCCGCCCTACAATCACCACCACGCTACTGTCTCTCTTCCATCATCATCATCATCATCATCATCACCACCACCACCACCACCGCGACCACGACCTTCAATCTGAACAGCGACATCCGTGGCTACAACCTGACCCTTGTCTTCGCAATCAGAAGCTTAACACTCATCACCGAGCTGAGGCCCCTCTATTGCCACTACCACTGCCACGCACTGTACCCGCTACATCCCTTAACGCATCATTATATCACGTGTTCACATATGCACCTTATACCCTGGACCCTCATAGCATTGGAAATAAAGAACCAAATCGGAAATAAGGACCAAATTGGATACATGAAACAGGACTATATTGAAGTGAGAAACGTTTAAAATGTGTAGTTGCATACTTCAATGGAATATCCAGAACAATGTGGATACTTTACAAATTAATAATAAAAAAAAAAAACAGATCAACACAGATCCACACAAGAGCTCTGAATCCTCCCCAGTAACTAAAGTAATTTCTTGATCTACTCATGGTCTCGGGATTACCCCAAGGACCTTCCCATGACCCGATAAAGGCCAGAGGGACACTCACCCGGCATTTTGAAGGACTCACGAAGGACGCGACGCTAATGAGAATAGGACCAGCAGCTATTCCCACCACGAGGACACACAGGTACGCACAGACACGCACCGATAACCACTTTTTCGTACAGACACTTCGCCAACTACTTTTTAGCACAGTTCAACTCCATTTTGTTCATTCGTGAGGTTGGAACGCAAGCTCTTTCTCAGTTTCTACAGGCTCAAGATTACAGGACACACATGCAACGCAGGCCCAATATTCGATCCTGCGCTACCCGTCACGTATCTAGCGCAGCGGTGGGCAACACACCCCTGATACGACCACCGAGGTAATCTCTATTTATCTCTCTTATCTCGGCCCTCGATGCGTCTCATTGCGCGCGGTTACCAGTTCATGCAGACCAAAAAAGGGTAAAAGAACAGCCCTCTATAATATGTCTGTGTTCGGAAAGTTACTTGAATGTGATTGGTGTACAAGTTCTCGTGATGTTTTAAAGCAAAGGTGAGAGCAGGTACACGATATGGCTGTATTAGGCAACGTTGGTTCATCAGGTATGGCGGCAGACAGGTAGCAGCAATCAGGGTAATCAGTGGTCACATACTCTTTTAGTGGAGCTTGATATGTGGTCCTCGTTTTTTTTTTTTTTTATTCTCGAACCTCAGTCATTGATATACAACGACACTGATTTTTTTCTTCTCTTTATCTATCTATTTATTTATCATTTTATCTCTGCTTTGATTTCTTTTATCGCTGCTTTGATTTGACGTCCTTTTCTTGTTCTACATCAATGTGATAAGATTGACGAAGAGAGAATGAAAAAAAAAAGAAAAAAAAGTTATTAGTTTCTGCAGCTTCTCGAGTAAATATTAATTCTACCCATACATTTAATTCGTGTAACTATTTATTATTCATCTTTTTTATCGTCCCTCGTATCGCTCATCTCAAAACATATATAATCAATACGATACGTTTTGTGTGGCGTCCGTTCAGTATCTGCGGGCTATCAAATACGAAACTATCTCTTATAATCAGTTTTGAGAGAGAGAGAGAGAGAGAGAGAGAGAGAGAGAGAGAGAGAGAGAGAGAGAGAGAGAGAGAGAGAGAGAGAGAGAGAGAGAGAGAGAGAGAGAGAGAGAGAGAGAGAGAGAGAGAGAGAGAGAGAGAGAGAGAGAGAGAGAGAGAGAGAGAGAGAGAGGAGAGAGAGAGAGAGAGAGAGAGGAGAGAGAGAGAGAGAGAGAGAGAGAGAAGAGAGAGAGAGAGAGAGAGAGAGAGAGAGAGAGAGAGAGAGAGAGAGAGAGTATTTAGTAACAAGGTAGACTAATCTCTCCTCCGCCCCTTTTCCTCCTTTCCTCCCTTCGCCCTATTTCGTCAATCCCTCCTGTCAATACCTCCCTTCAAGTAACTCCTCTCCCCTTCCTCCCAATCATCACCTCGTCACCTCAGAACAATACAGGTTCACACTCCTCAAGGTATGGAATGTCACGTCTCCTTAATAAGACAACCTTTAGATTTATGATACCTGCGAGTGACCCGGACACACACACACACACACACACACACACACACACACACACACACACACACACACACATACACATACATTCCGACGAGGTTGAGAAGCTCCCACGTTGGGTGAACGCTGACAGGTGGGTGAGTGTGTGTGTGTGTGTGTGTGTGTGTGTGTGTGTGTGTGTGTGTGTGTGTGTGTGTGTGTGTGTGTGTGTGTGTTTGCGAGTGCACTAACGCGGAAACAAGGGCTGTTGGAATGAAGAGACGGACAAAGGAGAGGGACAAAAAGAGAGGGTAAAAAAAAAGGAATGAGGGAAGTTCATACGATCCAAGAGGAAGAGAATAGGGAACAAAAAATAGGTAAGAGAGAGGTCAAAGGCAAGAGGAAAACGTAACAAAAAAACACAGAAAATGAGAGGAAATAATGAAGAAAGGGGGAGGAAGGGAAAGAGGAGATAGGAGTGAAGATAGGAGGGAAAAAAAAGAGGAAAAAGGGAGGGAAAGGGATGAGAAGATAAAGGAGTGAGAGAAGAGTAGAGACAGTGGGAGATGACAGAGGGGGAAAAAAGACTAAGAAGGGAAGCAGGAGAGGAGAAAAAGAGGAGCAAAACAGAAGAGAAATAAGAGAGATAAACGGAGGGGAATGAACCAGGGTGCATTAAGGGAGGGATGAGAGGGGAGTAAAGGAGAAGAACGTAACCAAGAAAGGAGAAAAGAGGGACAAAACAGAAGAGTGAAAGGGGGAGGGGAGAGGAGGGGAAAGAGGTCTTAGCAAAGCGCAGGGAGGTGACGTAAGGGCCGAGGTGGAGGGGCGTACCAAGGAGCTCAGGTAATCCGGTCCACATCAACGCAGGTGACGCAGGTAAACTAGAATGAGGTAGATAGGTAGGTGGGGGAAGGGGGGGGAGGCGCAACTCTACCTTGAAATGTCTTACTCTATCTATATCAAAGAGGAAAAAAATCTACGTTAATACAGACCGAGTTTTAAATAATGAAAAAAAAAAAATACTCGTTTCCCAAGATTTCAATATTTTATACCTGTGGATTTTTTGTTGACAGGTGAGTGCTGAGTAAGTTGTGTTGCCTCATGAATCAGGGTTATACTTAACTTTCTTCTCAGTAAGGAATATTATACAAGGAATAATCTTGCCACAATTCTCTCTCTCTCTCTCTCTCTCTCTCTCTCTCTCTCTCTCTCTCTCTCTCTCTCTCTCTCTCTCTCTCTCTCTCTCTCTCTCCTCTTCCTAAACCCCCCTTCCCCCTCTCCACTTCTTACCCTTAACCTTCCGTAACAAGAGGTAAACAGTAATTTCTTCAGGTAACACACGAAGGACATGGAGAGACACGAAGCCTTGTTTGTCAAATGGTCGAGGGGTTACCTGAGGCCTCGGCAGGTGTGTGGTAAAGTGGAGGACGAGGGGGACGGTAGGAAAGGGGTCGGGTAGGAGAAGAGAGTAGAAAGGAGGGTGAGACAGAAGGGTGGGTGGGGTGGGAGGGTGATAGGAGAGAATAAAGGAAGGAAAATGGAACGGAAGGGCATCATGAGGAAGGGAAACAAAAAAAAAACATGTAAGGGAGGGAATTGAGGGCATGATGGAAGGTCAGGAGGAAGGAGAAAGAACAGGTATAGGAAGGGCTGGAAGGATTGGACGAGAAAGGGGAGGGAGGAGTAAGAAGGACAGGAACAAAAAAAATGAGGGAGATGATGGAAAGCAAAGAAAACAATGAGGAAAGATAAGTACATGTGATGCAAATATGAATTAAGGGATGGAAGAATGGAGGAAGGGGGGATGAAGGATAGGAGGGATGGAGGTACGGAGGAAAGGAGAATGGAGGGCGGGGCTGTGAGAGGTTATGAAGCAAGCCCTCCATTTCCCTTCCTTCTCTCTTTCTCCTCGTGTCCATCTCACCTCCAATCTTTCCCTTGTTTCATTCACCTCCTTTTTCTCCCCCCCCCCCCCTCCTCGTGGTTCTTCATTACAAGCAAGACCTAGCCGGCTGAGCACACACACACACACACACACACACACACACACACACACACACACACACACACACACACACACACACACACACACACACACACACACACACACACACACACACACGGCAAACATCTCAATCACCGACGAACAAAGGCTGTGGTATTTTTTTTTCTCTCTCTCTCTTGTGTCTCCCTCCCCCTCCCTCTCCTTCCGTCCGTTGCCTCCCTTATTCTCTCCTTCCCTCCCTCTCTCGATGTACAAAGGAGGGAAGAAACAGCCGAAGGAGCAGCACAGGTAAGTCCCACAAATGCCTCTACCTGACCACAGACTCTTGTATTGTGACCACCTGTTCGTGTTTACAACCATTACTGCTGCTACTACTATTGTGATCACTACTACTACTACTACTACTACTACTACTACTGCTTTTACTGCTACAACTTCTATTAACAGTATCCTCTCCTTCAAGGCCACACTAATCAACAGGTGAACTCGCCTGAACACCCCCCACACCACCACCTCCACTACCACCCACAGTCTTACACCAGTCCCCCGCCCACCACCACCACTATTATCACCACCACCAGCACAACCACCTACAGCAGCAGCAGGAAAACACAAGAAAAAGAATATTCAGGTTAGTAGAGCAAATGATGTTCTGGTTAATGATACTTTTTTACTATTATCATTATTACTGATAT
>NC_066510.1:24580706-24585706 GCF_024679095.1 Eriocheir sinensis
GATGCATTACTCCTTTGTCTAAGGTTCTCACGTTTCCAATACAAACTTAAATCACTAATGACAGGAAAGACGGGAAAGACTGACTACCTGAGTAACGGACGGACTGACTGACTGATTGATGACTGACTGACTGAATGAGTGATTGCTTTCTTACTGACCGAATGACTGGTTGCTGACTGACTGAATCGCTCACTGACTGACTGAATGAATGATTGATTGCTGACTGACTAACTGAATGCATGACTGATTGCTGACTGACTGAATGATTGACTGTTGAATGACTGACTGAATGAATGACTGATTGCTGACTGATTGACTAAATGACTGATTGCTGACTGAATGAATGACTGATTGACTGACTGAATCGCTGACTGACTGACTGATGAGCAACAGAAGATATTTACGTTTGTGTGAATTACGTAAATTAGCAAATACAGAAACAGCTGAGGCAATATTACGCTAGGTACACAATTGCATAAGGTTCAGTAAACAACACAAAAACAATAAGATGATAATATATAGAGATGAATAAATGAAAATAAACGAAAGCAAGTGAATAAATGAGTAAATAAAAAAATAAAAAACAGAAGAAAAGAATAGGAAAGAAAAAATACTAATACAAGAAAGAAAAATGCATCAGCTGGGGAATTCCCTTTAATGATATGGTTTTTTTTTCCTCACCAAGACATACCGACCACAACTCTACCACCACAACCACGACCTTCTCCTCACCACAACCACAACCGTCTACCCACGACCACCACAAACCTTCCACCCACCATCACAACCACAACCATTTCAACATTCCCCGCCCCCCCCCCAAAAAAAAAAAAAAAACAGCTGCTTCCATTGAGAAAAATAAACACCACTTCAATACGTTTGCAACCATAATCGCCAAACCCACTACGATCACTCACCCTCCCTTTTCTGATCTTTATTCTCTTCTTCTTTCCCCTCCTCCTCTTTGATCTTCCCCCCCTCCTCCTCCTTCTCCTCCTCCTTCTGCTCCTTCTCCTCCTCCTCTCAAAGTTAGCCGGAGCAAGGTGGATGAAGACTTAACAATACTAATGCAAACTCCAACCATGACTAAGCTGTTTTTCCTCTCCCCCTTCCTCCACCCCTCCCTTTGTCCCTCCTTGCCTCCCTCCTTCTGCCTAGACACCTCTCTCACCTTCCTTCACCTTGAGAGCATGCACACACACACACACACACACACACACACACACACACACACACACACACACACACACACACACACACACACACACACACGTACATACATACACACGCTCGCACACGCTGCCCAAGAAGGTAAACAATGATATCAAGTGTCACAAAAAAGAGAGAGAGAGAGAGAGAGAGAGAGAGAGAGAGAGAGAGAGAGAGAGAGAGAGAGAGAGAGAGAGAGAGAGAGAGAGAGAGAGAGAGAGAGAGAACTGAAATCAAGTTACTTGCAAAAAAAAAAAAAAAGTCCCAGATTCTCGAAAGTCAGGGAGAAAAAAAAAAAGCGAGAAACGAGAAAAAAGTACCCCAAGGAAAATGAAACACTCTCTCTCTCTCTCTCTCTCTCTCTCTCTCTCTCTCTCTCTCTCTCTCTCTCTCTCTCAGAAAAAAAAACAAGCCCACTAGAGACGAAAGAGGAGGAGGAGGAGGAGGATTAGAATTAGGAGGAGGAGGAGGAGGAGGAGGACAAAAGGACAGAAACCCAATCAAGTGAAAATGGAAAAAAATATGAAATCCTGATTGGTAAAATTCGGATATCTGATTTCAAACGAGATATTTATTTTCCTTTTATTGAGTCAAATTATTTTTCAGTATTTAGATATTTAGAATTTTGACTTACGGCTTAGGGGAGATTTGTCTTAAGTGTCAGAGTAGTTGAGAAGAAGATGAGAAAGAAGAAGAAGAAGAAGAAGAAGAAGAAGAAGAAGAAGAAGAAAAAGAAGCAGGAAGATTATGATAATGATGATGATGATGATGATGAAGAGGATAAAAAAAAGATTACGAAAAAGACGAGGAATAGATAAAGGAGAAATAGTGAAACATGAAAACAGGAACTAGGGTTGAGAAGAGAGGAAATTAATAAAGGGAAAAAAAAATATAAGAAAGAAGGAAACAACGAAAAAGTAAGAAAAAACCGTAATATGAAAATAAAAACGGACGCGACTACAACCTTACCTGTCCAAAAACACACACAAAAAACACCTGACCACCTGCATGAAACAAAAACCTGAAGCAAAACAAAAAACAAAACAAAAAAAAGAAAAAAAACATAACATAGCACACACACACACACACACACACACACACACACACACACACACACACACACACAAGGTTAGTACGTGTGTGAAGTGCATATTAGATCAAGATTAAGAATGAAAAACGACTCGAGAAAGCGGAAATGAAAGCACAGAGGTCGTTTTTAGCATAAACTTAAATATGGGAACGAAGACTCTGAGTGCGGAAATAATTATAATGTGGAGAAAGAAAAGCCGATGAACTCTAACTCAAAAAAAAAAAGGAGAAACTAATAAAGAAAAGTAAAAGTAAATAAGTGATTCTGTAGTTAAAAAAAAGCGTGAGAAAGTAATAAAGTAGCGAAGTAATAACCGGTGGGCACGATCTTTCTTTTCTTGTTTTCTTTTTTTTTCCCGTGGTCACTTTCACTTCAACTTATAAAAGGAAAAGTGTTAGAGAAAAATGGTCTGAAAATTGAGTGCATAAAACTGCTTCGTGAGGGAGAGAGAAGAGATAATCTGGAATACCGAAAAGAGGAGGTTGGGAAATTATAATAAAGTATCTCTCTCTCTCTCTCTCTCTCTCTCTCTCTCTCTCTCTCTCTCTCTCTCTCTCTCTCTCTCTCTCTCTCTCTCTCTCTCTCGAACGGTAGGTGAGAGGGGATGACTGAGACAAGATATAAAGTGTCGAGGTGAGGATGGAGAGAAAAGGAGAAAGGGAAGAAAGGAAGGAGAGGAGGAGGAGGAGGAGGAGGCGGAGGAGGAGGAGGAGGAGGAGGAGGTGAATGGAAAATGAAGATGGAGAGGATGAGAATGACGGAAGGATGATTGATGGGGAAGGGGAAGAAGAAAGGAAGGCGGCGAGGACTGAGGAGGTGTAAGGAAGAGGAAAAGAGGAGCAAAAGAAAGGAAAGCAGGAGACTACAAAGAGAGAGAGAGAGAGAGAGAGAGAGAGAGAGAGAGAGAGAGAGAGAGAGAGAGAGAGAGAGAGAGAGAGAGAGAGAGAGAGAGAGAGAGAGAGAGAGAGAGAGAGAGAGAGAGAGAGAGAGAGAGAGAGAGAGAGAGAGAGAGAGAGAGAGAGAGAGAGAGAGAGAGAGAGAGAGAGAGAGAGAGAGAGAGAGAGAGAGAGAGAGAGAGAGAGAGAGAGAGAGAGAGAGAGAGAGAGAGAGAGAGAGAGAGAGAGAGAGAGAGAGAGAGAGAGAGAGAGAGAGAGAGAGAGAGAGAGGAGAGAGAGAGGGGAGACCGAGAGGGAGAGGGAGACGAAAGGGTAGGAAAGGGAGATAGTGTGGAAAAGGTAATGGTGAAGGCTGTTGACAAAATAAATAGGGTGTGAAAGAAGGATGATGGGTGGGATAGTGTGTGTAGAAGGGAATGGTTGAAAGATGGAGAGATATGGGGAATGAGTAGATAGGGGAAGGGGAATAAAGACAAAGGAAAGACTGATAACAAATATACAGTAGAATGAGGGAATGATAGAGGGATGAAGAATGGCATAGTAGACTAGTGTGCAAGGGATGGATGAGAGTAGAAGATATGAATGAGTTTAAATGAAAGAATGAAGAGAAGAGGAGGGAGAAAAATAAAGGGGTAGAGGGGAAGAAGGGGTGACGAGGTTGAAAAAGAAGAAGAATGAAGAGAAAGGGAGATAAAATGCTAAAGGGGGAAGTAACGAAGCCCCTTTTCATGTCACCAATCGATCTGGGATTAGGTGTAGAAAGGGTTACGTTGCTCCCCTTTCTCCCCTTCCCCTCATCCGGAACAGAGAAAGGAAAGGAAAGAGGAGAAGGTAACACAGGTGAGGCAGGACAAGTTAAGGAGGGAGGGAGGGAGGGAGGGAGGAAGGGAGAGAGGGGAGGAGGAGGAAGGGAGGGAGAGAGGGGAGGAGGAGGAAGGGAGGGAGAGAGGGGAGGAGGAGGAAGGGAGGGAGAGAGTGGAGGAGGAGGAAAGGAGGGAGAGAGGGGAGGAGGAGGAAGGGAGAGGGAGAGAAAGGGATCATGGAGGTTAGATTTCAAGGGTGAGGGAAAGAGGATTGAGGTGAGGGGGAGGAAAAGGATATGAGGAGAGAAGAGGATAAAACGCGAGCGGGAGAGAAAGGTGAGAGGGAGAGAGAGAATGAACAGGTACAAAAGAAGGGAGCGGGGAGTAGCTAAGAGAGGGTAGTGAAAGTAGAAGAGAGAGGGAGAAAAGAGGAGAACCTGTAGAGGAGAGAGAGAGAGAGAGAAAGAGAGAGATGGAGGTAAGAAAGAGAATACAGGTAAGAAGTAATAAAGTAAAGTAAGGTAAGGTAAGGGGGGAGGGGACAGGTGAGTCATGGGTGGACAGAATGCCTGGTCATGGACCCGACTTAACAACATTAGACATTGTTTACCCGTGTGTGTGTGTGTGTGTGTGTGTGTGTGTGTGTGTGTGTGTGTGTGTGTGTGTGTGTGTGTGTGTGTGTGTGTGTGTGTGTGTGTAAATATATTTGCTTGAAAGAAACAAGATAATACTTTTCTTATCTTTTCCTCTCTCTCTCTCTCTCTCTCTCTCTCTTCCATGACTCGTCGGTTCTTACATCCAATTAAGGACTAAAGAAATTTCACTTTTTTCCCCCCTCGTGCGAGTTTCCCTCTGAGAGAGAGAGAGAGAGAGAGAGAGAGAGAGAGAGAGAGAGAGAGAGAGAGAAAGGGGGGAGGGGCCTTCTTCTCTTTCTCAATGTTGTCTTTCCGTAGGCATCAACACCGTCGCCACTCACTCCCTCACTCCTTCACTATCAGCTTC
>NC_066510.1:24590706-24595706 GCF_024679095.1 Eriocheir sinensis
ACCATTTTCCGGTGTTGGCATAGTCGAGAAAACAAAGTACAATGAGTCATCTTTAACACATGTAACGAAGAAAAATGTATTAGTAAAGAATCACAGGTAATTATTTGTGACTTATAAAGGTTCAAAAGAAATACGGAATGCTGTGGAAGTACTGACAGAGGGGGAGGAGAAGCAAGAAAAAGAGAAATGCGAGGCGTGGTGCACTGTGCTACTTGCTACTCACCACCATCACCACCATGTGTAGCACCTGACGCTCGGGGCTCACCTGTGGAGAAAAGGTGACACAATTAGGGCGTGGAAGGGAAAAATGACGATGATGGATCACGTAGGTAGAGTAACATGGAAACTATACAAAAAAAAAAAAAAAAACATTGCAAGGTTGTATATCATCAGTATCATTGGCAATATCATCACATACACTACTACTACTACTACTACTACTATAAGGAAACTATGAGGAAAAAAAACATTGCAAGGTTATATTACATTCTATATTAACATTGACAATATCACTATCACATACACTACTACTACTCCTCCTACTCCTACTACTTTTTCTACTACTACTACTACTACTACTACTGCTACTACTACTACTACTACCTACCACAAGAAATACAGCTATTATAAATCCTTTAGTTGCATGACCAAGAAAAAAATATTACTTCTCTACCATCCTATTACCACCACTACCATCACCATCCTCACCATAACCACCACAACCACCCTCATCACCATTCTGTCACCACGACCAGCAGCGACTATAGGGTTTCCTCCAAGACTCCTCGGTTTGACCCCTGACCTCCCCAGTCTGCTGCCAGCGTGCCCCAGTGACCCGCCGTAGGTGAGGGTCAGGCTGTGGCGAGGTCATGAAGGAGGGGAGGATCTCTCTCTCTCTCTCTCTCTCTGTACAGGTAATGAATTCCATGCAAGTTTTAGATTTGCATATTTTTTTAATAAATCATATCTACGACTTTTTCTTCCTACTTTTTCTCCTCCTCCTCCTACTACTACTACAATACAAATTACATACAATAATAATCTCTCTCTCTCTCTCTCTCTCTCTCTCTCTCTCTCTCAGGTAGGTGAGTGGGTGGATACGAGTGGGTGGGTCTGTCTGTGATCCACCCACCATATTACGAGGTGGGTGTGGAGGGGAACAGTTACATGGGCGTAGGTGTGTGTGTGTGTGTGTGTGTGTGTGTGTGTGTGTGTGTGTGTGTGTGTGTGTTGACGTCTCGAATATTTACTCACGATGAAGATAACACAGATAAAGGTATGCAATTAGGATCACAATAAAAAAATAGTAGTTTAAATGATGGACGACTGATAATACCGACAGACTGACAGAGGAAAAAAATAATAAATACTCTTAGATTAGATTAAATGATATAAGTTCTCATGAGTAAAAATAATCAGTAATAAAAACGATGAACCAGTTTTTGTATATTTATCACTAACACTTTCCTCCACTTCTCTGTTCCTCCCTCCACACGGCCTCTCCTACCTCTCTCTTTACTCCTCCACCCTTTTCTCCACCACAACCATGCTATTGTACACACAGATAGATAGGTAGATAGATACAGTTTATTGATCACAGTTCCTATAAAATTTTAAGTACGTATATACTAAAAGTTCCATAGCATACATTTAACACACACACACACACACACACACACACACACACACACACACACACACACACACACACACACACTACATCCTTGTCCCATGCACGATCCACTTCCAACATCAACATTTGCTTCCACCTCCGCTCCCACCTATTCCCCCCCCCCCCCCCCATGGATCCACCCTCAACACTAACATCATCAGCACCATCATCATTATACCGCCACTGTGTGTTTAGCTTTCATTAACTTCTCATCACACCAGGGGCATTAAGGGCCAATTAACCTAAGTGCATGCTCTCTCTCTCTCTCTCTCTCTCTCTCTCTCTCTCTCTCTCTCTCTCTCTGCCGCAACACCTGTGAACAATGCCGCGTGGGCCACACAGAAATGACACCTTGCAACATTTTCACACCGCTGCCAAGTTCCTCTGACATCATCACAACCATCAACACTTTTACCACCCTGGGACTTCTTCTGCTACTACAACTACCACTACTACTACTACTACTACTACTACTGTTGCTATTAAAACTTTTACTGCTTCTCCCACTACTACTATCTCCTACATCTATAAAAAAAATCGAGTTGGGAATTAAAATGGCAATAAAAGAGTAAGAAAGTATAAAAGAACAGAAATTAACCAACTATAAAAGAATATTACCAATTTTCAATATAGTTTTTTCTCTCTCTCTCTCTCTCTCTCTCTCTCTCTCTCTCTCTCTCTCTCTCTCTCTCTCTCTCTCTCTCTCTCTCTCTCTCTCTCTCTCTCTTTCGTGTTCGTGGTCAGCGGCACAGGTAAGGTTAAGGTGTGTGACGGTACATGAGGTGTCACGGTTTGTCTTGTGGGGTCTCAGGATAAAGTTTCAAGCTGTCGCCGCCACCTCCTCCTCCTCTGTCGCCGCCTCCACCTCCTCCTCCTCCACTGTCGCCGCCTCCACTTCTTCCCACCTTATCGTAGTCTTTTGATTTTCTTCTTTTTCTCTTACTCCTTCAACTTCCGCTTTCCTTCCTTCTCTTATTCTACACTAAAACATTCTGACTTTTCCTTTTCTTGCAACTATTTCTTCTTCTGTTCCTCGTTTTAACTGCTATTTGCGTGTTTGTCTTGCTCCAATTTCTCTTGTTTCTATTTTATCTGCACGCAATTTTACTGTCCTCTGGTTTTTTTCCTTCAATACCAACACTTTCTAATTATACGTCCCTGGTGTTCTTTCATATTTCCCTCTTTTTCTCCATTTTTTACTTCCTTTGTCTTGCTCCAAATTCTCTTGATTCTATTTTTTACCTCTACGCAATTTTACTGTCCTGTTTTTTTCCCCTTCAATACCTACACTTTCTAATTATACGTCCCTGGTGTTCTTTCATATTTCCCTCTTTCTCCATTTTTTTCCCTTCCGCTGTCATTCCTGTAGTCGTCGTCCTCCCTCTTGTTTGTTCGCCTTGCTCTTTTCATGTTCTCATTTCTTTCCCCAACACCTTTTCCTTTACCCTGACCACCACCTCCTCACAAGCCATTATCTTTAACCTTCTGCAGCTGTCACCACCCACACCGCCGCCGGCCCTCACCACCACCCTGACCACCACCGCCAACCTTCACTAAGACCACCGCATACATCGAGATAAGACGCAAACACGTACGCAAAAAGATGCATAGCGGGAAAACGAGCGCATAACAGGACATTTCAAAAGATCATTCCGTAGAAAAACAGGAAAAAGAGAAAGGGGGCAACAATAAATATAGTCTCCCCTTGTCACCTTTTAAATACCACCACGTCAAAAACTGGGCATTATTTTAGAAGCTGTTCGACCCTGAAGCCTCTCGGATATTAGGAAAATGTGTGGATACGAATTTTACAAGACGATATCGCGTGGTGGACGGTCTTTGAGGGTTACCAGCTTAGCAAAACCAGACAAACATAACGCGTATAACCTTTGCTCTTCCTCCTCTTCTTCTTCACTCGAGGTTGAAGAAACACCTTTAAGGGAGAAAAGTTCCGTTTGCCTCACCATGAAAAGACAAAAACAAAGAGAAAGAAAAGAGTATGACAAGCGGTTTCTTTATTGAAATACGCGCACACCTGGCAGGCTCGGTCGCTTCGTCACGGACACCTAAAGAAAAGGTAAACAAAAAAACTGAGAAAAGAGCCACAGGACCGTCACAATGCATCAGCCACCTCACACTTCCTCGTCCTCCTCCTCATCCTCATCCTGCCGGAGTCGCCAACGTGGACCCACAAGTCTTGAGGGAAAAATCATGATCGCGCGAAAATTATGATCGCGTGTTCTTTTTCGTCTCCCCCTTTCCATCACGGCCACGCGGATTATGAAAAGGGGAAAAAGTGGAGGTCCTAAATGATAACTCGATCTGGAGGGTGTAATTATTGTTTTGGGGGTTTGTTTTACGTGATTGTTATGAGGGATCGAGTTACGTTTACCAAAGGGTTGAGACATGATTGTGTTGTAATGGTCGATACGTTTTATGGTGTGATGATTAAGGGGAGGAGGAGATTAAGAAGAGGGAGAGAGAGAGGTGGAGGAGGAGGAGTAATAAGAGGAGAAAGGGGAGAGAAATAGAGGAAATAAAAAAGAAAATGAAAGGAAGGTAAGAGGGAAAGAAGAAAAACATGTAAGCTGGGAGACAAAAATGGAAAAAAACAGCTAACAGAAAAAAAAGGGCGAGAAGAACCGGAAAAAAAAGTAAAGAGCAAGTAATGCAGCAACACGATGAGAAAGAAAGAAAACCTCAAAACAACGCGAATAATGAAGCAAAAGAGAGGAAGAAAGGAAAGAACGATACCGAAGCAGAGGAAGAGGAAGACGAGGAGGAGAAGGGAGTGAGAGTGCAAGTGAGCGGGTGTGTGCGTGTGTCTGTGTCTGTCTGGCTCTCCGTGGAAGTCTGGAAATGCCTGAGGTTAAAAAATAAGGAGAATAATAACACCGCAAACTACTTCCCCGCCCTTCCGCCCCCCCAAGGCACCACACTATGTGACTTGAGGCGTGAGGAATACCCGCAGGGGAGGAAAAAAGTGCGGTTAACAAGCCTTTTTTTTACCTCTTTTTTTTATCCTCCTCCATATTTTTCTCCTCTTTTTCCTCCTTCTTTATCCGGAGGGGAGGAACATAGAGTGGGTAAGAGGTCTTGTTCTTCCTTATCCTCCTCTTCCTTTTTATCCTGCTCCTCAGTCGTTATCAACCTCCTTTATCTTCACCTTCCTCTCTTTCTGTCTATCTCCTTATCCTCCTCCTCTTACTTTTTCTTATCATCACCCTCCTTCGTTATTCGCCTCCTCCCTCTTCCTGTCCATCTCCTTCTTATCCTCCTCCTCCTCTTCTTAATTATCTTCCTCCTCCTTCATTCCTATCTCCTCCGT
>NC_066510.1:24600706-24605706 GCF_024679095.1 Eriocheir sinensis
CACTGGACCACTGATGGTGGGAGCTTATTCCATTCTCGCACTACAACGTTGGTGAAGAAAAATATGGTGCAGTCTGAATTTACTTGTCTACATTTGAGTTTTGTGCCATTGTTCCTCGTTCGCAAAGTGTCATCGATCATAAACAATTTTGTTCTGTCTACATTCGTGAAACCATTAAATATTTTAAAACGTTCGATCAGTTTTCCTCGGAGGCGACGTTTCTCAAGAGAGAACATGTTAAGGGTGGAAAGCCTTTCTTCGTAGGATTTGTTGCGCAAGGAAGGGATCATTTTTGTTGCTCGACGCTGAACACCTTCTAGTTTAGCAATGTCCTTTGCATGGTGGGGAGACCAAAACTGTACCGCATATTCCAAGTGGGGTCTGACTAAACTATTGTAGAGCGGAAGTATTACATCTTTATTTTTGAATAAAAAGTTTCTTTTAATGAATGAAGAGAGAGAGAGAGAGAGAGAGAGAGAGAGAGAGAGAGAGAGAGAGAGAGAGAGAGAGAGAGAGAGAGAGAGAGAGAGAGAGAGAGAGAGAGAGAGAGAGAGAGAGTGTGTGTGTGTGTGTGTGTGTGTGTGTGTGTACGTATAATTTTCTGCATCCACGAATTTCTTAATTTCATACGAGTAAGAAGAAAATATAAAAGAAGAAAACGGGAAAGAAGAAATAACGGAAAAAGCCGGAAATAAAAAGAAAATAAGAATAAAATAAATGTTTTGGAAGAAATAACGAGGAGCGTAAATGAGGATGGAAGGTTCACGAAAAAAAAGGATTAAAAAGCAAGTGTGAGAAAGGAAGGGAGTTGAAGCTTCATTAGGTGTCACAGTTCGTCCCGGAAGGCAATTCGACCAACGGAACACCTCGGAATGCTATAACGAGGGAGAGGTGAGGAGAGGTGACAGAGGAGGAGCAGGAGGAAGAGAGGGATGGTGAGAAGTGGGAGGGTCGAGGTGGCGAGAAGTGGGAGGGTCGAGGTGGCGAGAAGTGGGAGGGTCGAGGTGGTGAGAAGTGGGAGGGTCGAGGTGGCGAGAAGTGGGAGGGTCGAGGTGGCGAGAAGTGGGAGGGTCGAGGTGGCGAGAAGTGGGAGGGTCGAGGTGGTAGAGGCCAAGGCATAACGCATGGTAGTCTTCATTATTTTCATTTCGTGAGACTAATTTTATGCATTTTCTTCTTCCTCTTTCCCTTACACACGATTATAACTTTACTTCCCTATTCATGAGTGTTATTTCTGATCCCTAATAAAAAAAAACTCCCACTATTTTTTATTATCATTCTTGTTTCCTTTTTTTTTTACGGTAAAGGAGGAAATTCAAGGACAAAAAGAAGAGACTACTCATATACATCTTAAGCTACTAAAACACACACACACACACACACACACACACACACACACATACACACACACACTAATGCACTTCACCACGCTTCCTTCCCAAACACAACCCACTAACGGAAATCTACAAGTAACGGCACCGCAGAATTTATCAGGAAGCAACGTTAAGGGCTGTTCATTATTGTTGTACGCTGAGGAGGAGGAGGAGGAGGAGGAGGAGGAGGAGGAGGAAGAGGAGGAGGAGGTGAAGAAGTTAGAGAAGGTGGAAAGGTGAGGGGAAGCAGGTGGTGAAGGTGGTAGAAGAGGAGAGAGAGAGAAAGAGAGAGAGAGAGAGAGAGAGAGAGAGAGAGAGAGAGAGAGAGAGAGAGAGAGAGAGAGAGAGAGAGAGAGAGAGAGAGAGAGAATATGTGATGAAGAGGGGAGATGGAATATTGTGACAGATTCTTCCGCCTCTTTCTCCACCTCCTCCTTCTTCTTCTTCTTCTTCTTCCATCTCTTCCTCCACCTTGTCACGCCAACACCCGACACACACACACACACACACACACACACACACACACACACACACACACAGTTACACCTTCGCGTCATGGATCGTATATTTCTATCTTGCCTTCAACGATTACGAACTTAATGGAGAGCGACATTTTTTCTCGGTCCGTAATTCTAAACGTTTATTACTGAATTTGTCGTTTGTCTGTTTCTTTATTTTTTCTCCTGTCTAGATTTCTTATTGTTTGCGTTGCCGTGTTTCCATTAAATGCCTTCCTGTGTTTGGGTTCAGAGTTTATTGGTTTCATATTGTCAGTTCATTTATTTTCTTTACTGTGTTCAATGTTATTTTTTTCTTTAACCAAACGAGAATGCATGAATGAGTCCAGTGGTATTTTTTTTTTTTCGTTACTCGCCCTTCGTAAATAATTACACTCCCAAAAAAACATGACTTCACGCAATACAATCGTACCCAATAACAATACAGGAAACTTTCAGTGAACACAAACCTACCGCCAAAAACACTATTATTTATTTTTCCGACAAACCCTCCACTTTGAAATAATCCCCAAGTTTTCCTCTAATACTCGCAGCCAACCTTCAGACAAACATGCATCCAGCCGTGTTCTATTTTCAAACAATTGCAAGCTTTCCACAGTCATTACCTTGCGAACCACTATCAGCTTAAAACCTCGACTCCCGCAGCACCGTCAGTATCTACATACGCACACGCCACTTTCCCCTGCAGACTCTCTATCATTAGCATCCCTTGTTTAAGTTTTCTACAACCACCGAGACCCATTTTCTCTAAACATCTGTTCACCCGCAGCGCTCCTTCCCCCTTCCTTTTCCTCTTCCTCCTTTCCCCTTACACTCAACCGCCCACTAGTGTTCTACTGCTCCCGCCTCTCACGTCTTTTTCTCCAATTTCTTTTCACTTATGTTTTCTGTCTCCTTTTTCCCCCTTTCCACACTTAGCTACCTACTGTTCCCCTCCCTCTCTCTCTTTCTCCATTCCCTTTTCATTTACGACTTCTCTACTTTCGCCTCTTCCAGTTTCCTCCTTCCCCATTTTGTTATACTCAGCAGCCTACTTTCCCCCTCCTCCTCCTCCTTCTTTTCCTCCAATCTCGTTTCCTTAGTTCCGTCCTTTTCCTCTATCTCCAATTCCATTTCTCATTTCCTCCTTCGCATTTCCCTGTCCTCTTTCTCTTCCTTTATACAATTACATTTTCTTTGGTTTCTTCCTCTTCCTTATTTACTTTAACGTCTAATCCCTTTTCCTTAGTTCCTTCCTCTTCCCTGTTTTCTTCCGTTCATCTCTATATTTCCCCCCTCCTACTTGGCCCGTCTACTCTTCCTCTCACTTTACTCAATCTGTTTCCTTTAGTCTCTTCCTCTTCCTCCTCTTCTCCGCTTTCATGTCCTTATCTTTTACTTCCCACTTCCATTTTCCCAATCTTCCTTTTTTTACATTCTCGTCCTCCCTTTCACAAGTCCCCTTTCCTCTAGTTTCGACCTCTTCCTCCTCTTCTCCGCTTCCGCCTCTCCCTACTCCCCTTGCAGCCACCACACCTTTCACGTCGCCCTAATTACAGAGCATACAGGTGTGCGTAGGTAAGCACGTGGGGGAAGGTATTCGTTAGGACCGGACGAGTAACACATCTTCCTCATTTTCAGGCTCTCGTTTGGTTGGTGGAATAAATTCTGAATAAAATTTATTTCTTCAACTATTTTAAGATTTTTTTCGTTCGTTAGCCAGAAGTAAGATTTATAGAAAGAAGTTTTTTTTAAGAATTTTCAAACTTTCGCTCACCGGTTTGAGGTCGAGATTTTCTTTTTACTATTTTCAAAGACTTTTATTCGTTAAGTGGAGGATTTCGTTTCAATTTTCTTCACTCGATTGGAGGTAAAAACATAATATATATGCCACGCTTTTCTTCTCTTAACCGCAGACCCTTAAGACTTACTAATTTGCTGAAAGAAAAGCCGCAACAATAATATACTCGTTACCAGAAACACCAAAAGCTTAGAATCATACAGCGTCCAGTAATTTTTTTTCTCAATCTCTTAATGACCTCAATGGCGACACTTGGCTCGGTGAGTAGGCAGATAATACAAGACTCATTTTACGCACTTACAAACAAAGACCGGTCAAGAATTTTTCGAGAACAGGCGCAGGCACGTAACGGTACATGACCTTAACAATTCGCTCCCCCCCAAAAAAAAGCAAAAAAAAAAAAAAAAAAAAATCATAGAAGAAAAAGTAAAGAAAAAGAAGCCCATTATATACACACTGTTATAGCTTTCAAAAACAATGGCGAAGATATATGACAGACAAACTACCTTTACAATGACCAGGTAAAGGAAAAGGTTAATTATTATTAGTGCCTCACCTTGGCCGTCCAGGTGTGCCGCGCCCCTCTTGATGACCGACACCAGATTTTTAAAATGTCGAATAAGAATTTAAGTCTTTATTTTTAAGTATTTATTTACGCATTTATGTCGCCATTTTTTTTCCTTCCACTATTGAGACGGAGTTAATTAAAAGTGTTGGATTGTCGCAGAATTAGGTCGGTTAAGAGCGATACAGAAAAAAAAGAACACGACACCAACTGACCACGCCTTCAGAAACGGGTCAAACAAGACAAATCAGCCACACTATTATTGAAAACACTAAGCCGACGTTAAAAAAAAATAAAGCGTGTTTGTGTGCGTGTGTGTGTACCAGGGCGGGAGTGACTCACCACGCACGCTTTGCTACATATTAACGGAGTGAGGTATTAGACAAAACAAAAAGGAGAGGTGGATGAAATTTCAGGGCAGGAGATTAGGGGAATTTTTTTTTCTTTCGTGTGGGCATATTAACAGAGGACTAAAAAATGGACCCTGAGCCGATAAGAATAATGGATAAAAGAGTGATGGTGAAGACAATGATGATGATGATGATGATAAAAGCATTAATGAGAGAGAGAGAGAGAGAGAGAGAGAGAGAGAGAGAGAGAGAGAGAGAGAATAATAATAAATCCAAACTATGCACCAGACGGCCAGACAAACAATCTCTCTCTCTCTCTCTCTCTCTCTCTCTCTCTTCCTTGGTCTTGGAGATCTTGTCGGACGTCAACACAATGCCCCACAAGGGAAGAGAAATGAGCCTAAGTAATGCAAG
>NC_066510.1:24608206-24620706 GCF_024679095.1 Eriocheir sinensis
CACACACAGCATTGGGCAATAAAACACATGTAACCAGGCCGTTCGTGAAGGGACTGAGGGAGGGAGGGAGAGAGAGTGAAGAAGAACGGGAAGAAAGGAAAGAAGGAACGAGTATGGGAGAGTAGAAATGAAAGGAGGAAGATGAAGAGAGGAAGGAAAAAGGAAAGGAAAGGAGGAAAGTGTATGGGAGGGAAAAGAAGAGAATAGAAATGAGAGAAGGTATTACAAAAAAAGTCATGAAGGAGGGATTTGTGGAACGGTGCGATGGAGGGAGGGAAGGAGAACGGAAGAAAAGGAGGGAGGTGTATGAGAGAAGAGAAGAAAATCGGAATGGGAGGAGAAAACAAAAAAAATCAAATGAGGGAGATATGAGGGAGGGGACGATGAATGAAGGGAGGAAGAATGGAAAAAAAAGAGTAAGATATATTGTAGAGAAGAGGAAAATAGATTCTTGAGAAGGGAGAAAAGGAAAAATACGTAGAATGGGAGGCAGAAACGTGAAAGGGAGAGGGAGGAAGCAGAACAGAGACAGGAGAGAGAGGAAAGGATAAAAAATGGAGGAGAGAGAGGAGAGAGGTAGGGAGAGGCTGAGTCACGGAAGAAGGAGAGGGGGAGAGAGATAAAAAAAAAAAAAGGGAAGGAAGATTAGAAGATAAGAATGAGTCAAGAATGTTAAATAGTTTGAGTACGAGGAAGAGATTCTTGGAGGTAAATTGTGGGAGTAAGTGGGAGTGGGTGAGGGAGTGAGAGTGACATGGGAGAAGGAAGATGATGGGAGAGAGGGGGAGAGGTGTAAGTAGGTAGAGTTTGGAGATGAATGTGGGAGAGGAAAGGAGAGGAGAGGAGAGGAGAGGAGAGAGAAAAGGAGAGAAGGAATGCGAGAGGAAGACAAAGTGGGTTCAGATGAGAATATGGGAGATAAAATAGGATAGATAGATAGATAGATAGATAGATAGAGAGAGAGAGAGAGAGAGAGAGAGAGAGAGAGAGAGAGAGAGAGAGAGAGAGAGAGAGAGAGAGAGAGAGAGAGAGAGAGAGAGAGAGAGAGAGAGAGAGAGAGAGAGAGAGAGAGAGAGAGAGAGAGAGAGAGAGAGAGAGAGAGAGAGAGAGAGAGAGAGAGAGAGAGAGAGAGAATAAAAAGGAGTGGAAAGCAATGGAAGCAAAGAAAAAGGAAAAAAAAAACAGAAAAATGGGAAATGAAAGGAGAAAGGAAGAAGAAAAAGAGGAAGGGAGGAAAGAAGGGAAGGGGTGGGGGTAATGAGGTATTTAAAAGGCCAGAGAGTGTGGGAAGACGTGTGGGAAGGTGAGATAACATAAGTGAGTAGAAGAGGAGGAGGAGGAGGAGGGGAGTATGAGAAGGGGTGGGAAAAGGGAAGCGGGGAGAATGCAGAGGGTGTGAAAAAATAAAGAGGAAGAAAGAGACGAAAGAGGAAAGGGAAGAGTACAGTGAGTTTATCTGGGAGAGTTGGAGAAGTGAGAAGAGGTGACAGGGGCAGTGAAAAAAAGAAGAAGAGAAAGAAGATAAAGCAAAGCAAAGAGCGAGACCGAGGCATCATTAAGAAGACAGAAAACAGGAAGTGAAAGAAAACTGTAAAACTGGAAACTGGAAAAAATGGAAACTCAAGTAAAAAAAATGCAGAAAAGTTTTATTTGAACAAGAAACAAATGACAAAGCGATGACGAAGAGTGTTTAAAGAAATGAATATGGGAAGAAAAAGATAATGAGGACGTGTAATGGATATGCTGAACAGGACGAGAAAGAATGAAGTCATCTTACTGGGAATTAATCACTGCAGAGAGCAAGAAGAAAGTTATTAAAAAGAAACACTGGAATAGAAAATGGATGATGGAGGAAGGTGAGAGGGTCGATTAAAACACTTGAATAGAAAACTGAAGACGTGTATTGGATATGCTGAACAGGACGAGAAAGAATGAAGTCATCTTACTGGGAAACAATCACTGGTGAGAGCAAGAAGAAAGTTATTAAGAAGAAACACGAGAATAGAAAATGGATGATAAGAATGAGGAAAAAGAAGAAGAGGGGTGTAAGTTGAGGGCAGAGGCTCGTCAGGAGAAAGAGAGGAAGGGAAGGAGCGAGGGAGGGGAGGGGAAAAAGGAGGAAAAATTGGGTGGAGGAAGGTGAGAGGGGATTAAAACACTGAGATAGAAAATTGAAGATGAGTGTGATGTAAGGGGAGAGGCTCGTCAAGTGAGAGAGAGGAAGGGAGGGTGAAAGGGAGGGGATGGGAAGGAAGGGGAAGAGAGGTTGGGTGGAGGCAGGGAAGGGAAGGGAAGGGAAGGGGAGAAAACAGACCACAAGACAATGCCATAAAATTTACAACTCACGAGAGAAGGAGGACACAAAAATAGCCAGAGAAAAAGGTGGGATGGAGAAAGGGAGGGAAGGAGAAAAAGATGAAAAAGGGGGAGGGAAGGAGGGAAAAACAGCCAGAGAAAGAGGAGGGATGGAGAAAGGGAGGGAAGGAGAAAAAGATGAAAAAAGGGGAGGGAAGGAGGGAAAAATAGCCAGAGAAAGAGGAGGGATGGAGAAAGGGAGGGAAGGAGAAAAAGATGAAAAAGGGAATGGAAGGAGGGAAAAATAGCCAGAGAAAGAGGAGGGATGGAGAAAGGGAGGGAAGGAGAAAAAGATGAAAAAAAAAGGGGAGGGCAGGAGGGAAAAATAGCCAGAGAAAGAGGAGGGACGGAGAAAAAGAGGGAAATAAGGGGGAGGGAGGGAAGAGAAAATAAGGGAAAAGGAGAGAGGAAGGGAAAGGAGGGCGAAGGTATTGAGACGAGAGAAAATGAAACAAACAAAAGCAAAAGGGTTGGGTGACTTGTACACAAACACACACACACACACACACACACACACACACACACACACACACACAAACACGCAGCTGGTCAGCATAGTGGTGTTATGATGCGCATCCGACTGTAAAACTGTGTCACTGGCAAGGGTGGTGGGGGCGTGTGTATGGGTGGGGGCGAGAGGGGGTGGGGGGGTGGGGGGGCTGGATGTCTTCTGGCGTATGGGTTCTCTCTCTCTCTCTCTCTCTACTAACTTTCCCTTCCTCTTAGCATCATTATAAAAAAAAATGTAACAGAGAGAGAGAGAGAGAGAGAGAGAGAGAGAGAGAGAGAGAGAGAGAGAGAGAGAGAGAGAGAGAGAGAGAGAGAGAGAGAGAGAGAGAGAGAGAGAGAGAGAGAGAGGTTGTGTGGTAGTGTCATAAATATGAGGATTTTTAATTTGTTTGACCTTGGGATGCTACAATGTGTGTGTGTGTGTGTGTGTGTGTGTGTGTGTGTGTGTGTGTGTGTGTGTGTGTTCCTTTTGCTTTCTTTACTATTACTACTGCCTCCATTACTACAACTATCGCTACCAATAAAAAAAAAACTACGTCACTCAAAACCATAACCAAAAAAAACATAAAAACAACCGCAAACGCTATACGTTAACCACCACCATCACCACCACCGTCGACATCACCATACGCTTGCATCACCATCATCACCCCCACAACCTTTAAAACCATCGCCTCCACCAGCGCAATCAGCAATCACAATATATATCCTTGCATCACCGCCCTTCTACTACCACTACTGCCACCTCCACCACCACCACCACTACCACCATCGCCATAAATTTCCCCCCATCCATCACTCACTCCCACAACCACAACCTTTTCAGACGAGCACCACACACACGCAAATTCAGGACATCCGGGACGCTTGACAAACTGGCTGTGTCATTTTCCGTTTCCGAATTTGTAGGCAGTATTCGTTTTCCGTTTACCTTTCCTTTCTTTCCTGTCTTTCCTTTTCACTTCATCTTTTTCTTTCCCTTTTCCACGGTTACTTTTTTCTGTTGTGAAGTTAAAATAGTCTTTCTTTCTCCCTACTGCCGTCGTGTAAAGGAAGAAAACAGGAGAAGAAACCGTGAGAGGAATGATATGGGAGGTAGGGAAAGTAGGGAACATCTTGGAGGAAAGGAAGTAGGGAGGGAGGAAGGAAGGGAGGGAGGGAGATTTGACATTCACTGCTCTTTAGATTTTTAATTTTCGAACACGAGAGAGAGAGAGAGAGAGAGAGAGAGAGAGAGAGAGAGAGAGAGAGAGAGAGAGAGAGAGAGAGAGAGAGAGAGAGAGAGAGAGAGAGAAAAGGGGTGTGGAAAAAAAGAGAGAGTAATGATTACCTCGAGAACATGATTTTAAATGTCACGAAAAAACTATTAAACAAATGTCAGCACAACTGCCCTTGGAGGGGAAAATAAATCATGGTAGACAAGTTTTCTTTTGAGAGAGAGAGAGAGAGAGAGAGAGAGAGAGAGAGAGAGAGAGAGAGAGAGAGAGAGAGAGAGAGAGAGAGAGAGAGAGAGAGAGAGAGAGAGAGAGAGAGAGAGAGAGAGAGAGAGAGAGAGAGAGAGAGAGAGATTACTAGGTGTTTAAAAAAATCTAGAATTCACGATAAAGCAAGAAACAGGAACAAGACAGGATTCAACTGGACCAAAAGAACATAAGAAAGAAATGTAATGAAAGAATGGAAGGAAAAAGAGGGAAGAGTAGAGACGAAAAAGAGTAGAGCAGAGAAGGAAAGGGAACAAGAATGAAAGAAGGAACAGGACAAAAGAACGAAAAGGACGGAGGGAGAAATAAATAAATAAATGTGAAGGAGAGGAAGGAAAGGAAAACAGTGAGGGTGAAAATCAAAGACATAAAAGGAACAGAGAAGGAGGGGGAGGAAGAGGAGGAGGAGGAGGAGGAGGATGGGGAGGGAGACATGGGGGAGATACTGGGAGGGATAGGGAAGAAGACCCGAGTGGCTACAGCTGCTGGAGAAGAGATGGTCCTCCTCCTCCTCCTCCTCCTCCTTTCCCTCCTCTTCTTCCTCCTCATCTCCACACCTGTTGCCTTCACCCTCCGTCAGCGTTCGTGCTCTGGAATCCTTTACCTCCTCCTCCTCCTTCCGCCCTCTTCTTTCTCCTCCCTCTCACATCTACTTTTTCTTCTCCCTTCCTCTCAGTCACTTCCCCCCTTCTCTACCTGTATACTTTTTTCTACTTCCTCTCCCTCTCTTTTTCTGTCCCTTCAGTTCTCTTATTTATCTCTATTTCCTCCCTTCCTTCACCTCCTGCTAGTTTTATTGCTCCTTACTCCCTTTCCTCTCCCTTCTGCCTCTCTCTCTCCCCATCATTCCTCCTTTATCTCCCTTCTCCCCTTCTAAGCCCTAAGGTTGTTATGGTGGACAAGGAGTGAGAGAAGGGGAGAGGGGGAGATGGAGAGGGAGAGAAGGAGAGAGGGAGGGAGATACGTTGTTGGGTAGAAAGGTGAAGGAGAGAGAGAAGTACGGACGGATGAAGGAAAAAAAGGGAGCTTGGAGGGATAATATAAGGACTTTGCAAGGTCGGTGATTTTTTTTAAAGATTACTAAATGTTACTAGATAATGACAAAAACAAATGATAACAACAATGATAATAATAATACCGTAATAATAATTGTAAAAATTTAGCATACTACTTAATTTTCTTAACTTTCAAAATTCATAACTGTTTTTTGGTATTCTCTTTCATTTTCCATTCCTCGTGTTTTTCCTTTTCCGCCTCACTAACCTCTTCCCTCACCCTATAACCTTCCTCTTATTTCCTCCCATTTATTTCTTCTCTCTCCTCTCTCCTTCTTTTCCATCTCTCATTCCTCTTCCATTTCCGTTTCTCCTTTTCTCTGTGTCTGGATGTTTTTTTTTTTTCCTTCTCGTGGCGTTCCTTGGGTTCATTCTCTCTCTCTCTCTCTCTCTCACTAAAGAATGGAAAAATGTAAGCTATAAAAGTTGAAAGGATTCGAGAGAGAGAGAGAGAGAGAGAGAGAGAGGAAGGGAGATAGAGGAAAGGAAGGATGAAGGGGCATGGGGGGTAAATGGTCAAAGAATGGTAATGTCAGCTCTCTCTCTCTCTCTCTCTCTCTCTCTCTCTCTCTCTCTCTCTCTCTCTCTCTCTCTCTCTCTCTCTCTCTCTCTCTCTCTCTCTCTCGCATCCTTTCCAGCGACGTTACAAAACCCGAACCCGCTAACCCAAACTAACCTAACTCAACCTTACCTTTTCGAGACTAGAAGAGGGTCTAAGGTAACGCTTGTAGGCCTCAGGTGTGCTAGGATGGATACAAGGGCTGCTGGTTCCTAGGTATGTGCAGCAGCTGGGAGAGGTTACCTAAAACACACCATCACACTGTTGCATCCAGGGACCAGCAGCGCGCTAACACCCTCCCCTCACCACGGCTCAGAGGACACTGACTTCCTATCGTTTCGTTCGTTCAGACGCGGCTCACTATAAGCCACTCTTACCTTGCCCTCCCTCCCCCGCCGCCGCCCCCTTCCCTTCCCCGCCCCCCTTCTCTCTCTCTACCTGGCCGCCAGACACGCAATCTCCTCCCCGTCCCACCCCCCCTCTTTCTCTCCCTCTCTTTCTCTCTGTCTCTCTCTCTCACCACCCCCACTTTTCAAAAACTCCCTCCAGTTATCTACATACCTCCGCCCCATGACTTTCTTCCTCCTCCTCCTCCTCCTCCTCCTCCTCCTCCTCCTCTTTCTCTCTTCTTTCTATGCCATCTTAAGTAGTCCAGACCTTCCACTTCAACTGCCCTCCTCTTCCTCCTCTTTCTTTTCTCCTCCTCCTCCTCCTCCTCCTCCTCCTCCTCCTCCTCCTCCACCACAACCTGAACCCCAATTTTCTCCAACCCCATCCACCATCACTATCTCCACCATTATTACAGCTTCTCCACCTCCCCCCTCAGCCCCGCCCCCTTCCACAGCCCTTCCAGACAAGCAAATGCCTCCACCTTCACCCCTACCACCCCACATACCTGCACACCTCCCTCCACACCCCATGCGCACACCCTCCACCCACACACCCACGAACCACACCCACCCATGCACCGCTACATATCACATACATCGACATTGAACCACACCTCACACTCCACCCCTCCACCTCCCCTCCTCACCAAACCACACACCTATACATACATAATCACCCACGCCCTTCCCTCTGCCCTTTCTTCCTTCTCTCCTCCTCACTCCCGCCCTTTTCTGCTCTCTCTCCACCCCTCCCTCAGTCTTTCTCCTCCCCTCCTCTCTCTCTCTTTATCTCTCTCCCTCCTTTCCAGGTGTAATGTCGTGCCGGCTTAATGAGTTAGTTACCTGCCGCCGCATCCTCCCCTACAAAGGCAGGTACACTCTCGCCTCCTGGACACCCATCTCAACACTCTCCCTTACACCTCTACCCTCGGACACACATACACGTACATACATACACCACAAACAGAACACTTATACTACTTCCCTTATACTTTTGCATCCATCTTACGTCCTATATTATAACTTTCCAATCATCATCAATTATACAACAACAACAACAGCAGCAGCAGCAGACAACAACCCGATATTGACCTCTCTTCTGGCATTTCTTTTTTTTCTTTTGTCGGAGCAACGTCGTTTTTTTTTTATTATTGGTGCTGTTTTTGTTTTTTGCCCTTGAGCTGCCTGCCTTGACATAAAAAAAAAATACTACTACTACTTCTACCACTACTACTACTACTATATCTTTAGCAACAACCATTCAGCACTACTACCATTCATACTCCCATCGCCTACGCACCCTCACCTTTTCACCCCTTTCTCACCCTCCCTAACCCCCCATCACCCCATCACCCGCCCCTGACCCTTCCATCCCTCAGAAGTCACGCTAGACAAGGAGGCGCCTGAGCCACCGAGTAACAAAACACATGGTCCGGAAGGCAGGTGACTGGGTGATGGATTGCCTGAGTTCGTGACTGACTGGGCGGGAAATCGTGAAAAAAGTGCTCTTCCTCGAAATATTATGATGTGAAATTCTGTTACATCTCTGTTACATCTTTTTTTTTAAGTGGTGGATTGATTTGAATTTTTTTTTTTTTTTTTTTTCATATATACTTCACGTCGTAACATTCTTCTTCTTTCCGTTAACTACATTCCGGTTGGGTTTTCCTGGGTAACTCATATTTTTTTTTTCATTCTTATTTTTTTCCCTTTCATTATAGTACTCATTACAAAACCTTTCAAACCAAAAAACAAAGCAAAAAATACTATAAACACCACATCATCGGAGTTGTTTTTTTATTTACTTTTCTTTGGGGCACTATTTGCAGGCGATCTTACGAAACTAATACCTTTTTTTTATCTTCTTTTCCTCGGCTTTACTTTTTAGCTTTTTCTTTCTTCTGGGGTTTAGCGGAGGGGAGAGAAGTCATGGGCGACGCAGAGATAACCGTCCCGGGGGTGTATTTGCGAGGGAATTAATGAACTGTGAGATTCGAAAAGACAACGAATGTGAAATGAAAACTTTGGAGTGGTGCCATGAGAGAGAGAGAGAGAGAGAGAATGAATTGCAATGAGAGTGAGACGTTCTTTGACATTATGACGTTGCTGTAAATTAAACGACTCTCTCTCTCTCTCTCTCTCTCTCTCGTCATTGTTCCTTTCAGACACAAATCACAATCAATTTTCATCCTGTCTTTACTACCTTCACGTCAGTACCTGTGCGATAAATAATTAGTTAATCGCATCTACGTTTATTCTCTTAAGTCATTGTTCTCTTGTTTCTTTGGTAATACATGATGAAGCGCTTTGTTATTGTTGTTACTGCTATGTTATCACTACTACTACTACTACTACTACTTCTACTACTACTACTACTATTGCTGCTGTTGCTATCATTGGCTTCCATCTGTCTATTGTTACGACTGTTTTATCTTTCGCTTTATTCATGAAACTTTCTCTTCCCTATTTATCACGTTACTGACAGCCACCTAAGCGCCCCTCTTCCTCTCTTTTCTTCCTTTCTCTTCCTCCTCCTCCTCCGTCTAGGCCAGGATGAGAGAACGGAGCGGAAGACTTCACTCACACGCATCACAATTGTTCTTTTCATATCGCAAATTTCCTCTCCAGACTTTCCCTTACTTTCCTTTGCCTATGTGTTAGGTAATTCTCTCTCTCTCTCTCTCTCTCTCTCTCTCTCTCTCTCTCTCTCTCTCTCTCTCTCTCTCTCTCTTCGTACCTGCATGTTTATATTACGGATTCGGACTCCTCTTTTTTGTGTTTACTTTCCTTTGTTCGGCATTTTTTCCTTCCCTCATTTGCGTCTTCTTCCGACGTTTCCTCCTCCTCCTCCTCCTCCTCCGTACCCATGTTTGCTCACTTCTCTTCCCGTGCTTCCTTTTCATCTACTCACTGTCTTTTCATTATTTACCTCCCTCAAATTTCTAACCTATTTCCACTTCCTCATGCTTTATATTCTGTTACTCCCTCTTTTCTTCTAAGCATTTCTTTTTTTTTCGTGTTTTCCTCTTCACCTCTTTCTCAGCCCTTCCGTATTCCTCCTGTTCTTTCTCCCGTATCTAATGCTATTCACGTTCCTCGTAAATATCCAGCGTTCAGTCACCTGCGTCGCCCATCGTCCCATCACCCAGTCCAGCCACCATCTACACCTCCCTCACGTCTACCACGCCCTTGGCCACACGCTTGGTCATGGATAAGAAATAAGAGAAATGCTAGGGAAAAAGGAGAAACTGTGGATGCCCAAAATATGTAAGTGTGAGGAGAAGGAAGAATAATAGGGGTGAATGACTTTTTTGTGTGGATACGTCGTTATTTACTGCGTGTATCTTTAATGTAACCATAAAATCAAACGTTAATAATATCTGGGTTATGTCATCGATCGTTATCATTACCTGGAGAGCACCTGGCACACCCACTCACCCTGTTAATACTGTAAACCATTGCCTTAGTCATCTCTACTTCCCCCTGAGTAACCCACCTATACCTTCATCTAAATCAATCAAGCTTCCTTACCTGACGGATCTTTATTATTAATTGAAAAGGACCCGGAACACCTATTAACCCCTTTCAGACTGCATCACATTCCCTTAGTCAACTCTACTTTGCCCTGAGTCACCCACCTTCATTCATCTAAATAATCAAGCTTCCTTACCTGACGGATCTTCATTATTAATTGAAAAGGACCCGGAACACCTATTAGCCCCTTTCAGACTGCACGACATTTCCATAGTCACCTTTGTTTGCCCCTAGCCACCCACAGACCACATTCATTCACCTAAATCATCCAAGCTTCCTTCCACGGCACCAAAACCATTCCCAGTCCATTAATACTCAATTATCCACTTACAAACTCATTTAACACCATTTAGCCTATCACGAACCTACTCCACGCTATCGAAACACCTCTCGATGTCACGTAGTTCGTCTTCATTAACCTCCACATCACCTGAACCACTGCCACATCAACCCTTAACCCCACCTGCCACTATATATCATACCTCGAAACACTTAAGGTCTGCTAATTACCTCCTGGCGCCACTCATCACCATACCAGCTCATTGTAACTGTCTATATATATTACTGTTGACGTAAGTAGACATGCACCTTCACATATAAACGGACACTCTTTAATGGGTATCCTATTTGTCTTTTCATTAGTTTCTGTATTTTTTTTTTCTTCCGTTCCCTTGATCTGAATAGTTTGTTTACGAAGAAGTACATAAATCTCTCTTTTAGTCACTCTTCTATATTCTCTTTTATTGGGGCAGTGATTAGCGGCTTTTTCTTTTTATCTTCACTAATATTTTTTTTGCCCTTGGGCTGCTTCCAATACTGTAAAAAAAAAAAGTAAAAAAGTAAACAAACAGAATCCTCCTCCACACAAACGTAGGCTAAATAGGTGTTTCGTTTTCTTACCTGTACGATCATCTCCACCACCAGCATCACCACCACCACCATCACCTGCGCAAGGCTCACCTGTGGAAGAAAGGGAGAGAGAATGAAGTGGTGCTTATAAGGGAGAAGTGAGTCAAGGAAAACAAACAATTGGACACACACACACACACACACACACACACACACACACACACACACACACACACACACACACACACAAGCAGCCTCAATAAAGTCTCGTAAATAATGAGGTGTCAAACGAGGTACAATTAACGTTTTCCTTCACCTTTCCATGATAAAGAACACGACAATGATACGAGAAAAAATAAGAGTAATGGCGTTAACATTTAAGGGGGAGAAAGGACAAACACTTATGGACATTATTTTTTAAGTATCTCAAAACTCATGACATTTATGGGAGGTTAAGAGGGAGGGAGAAGAGGGGATTATGGAAGAGGGGAGGCATAGGACAGGTAAAAGAAAATGGGGGTGGGTTATGGGGGAGAAGGGAGGGGGAAGACAAGAGGGTGCAAAGAGGGAAGGGAGTTATAAAGTGAAAAAAAGGAGGATGGTAAATGTCATGAAGTTGTTTAACATTTAAAGAAGATAAAAGTGATTTCGAAGGTGACCCAATTTTGTCACTGGAACACACACACACACACACACACACACACACACACACACACACACACACACACGTTGCGCACTCACGCTTGTAAACTGACCTGACCTTGACGACTTTCTCTCTCTCTCTCTCTCTCTCTCTCTCTCTCTCTCTCTCTCTCTCTCTCTCCAATCCGAGAGAGAGAGAGAGAGAGAGAGAGAGAGAGAGAGAGAGAGAGAGAGAGAGAGAGAGAGAGAGAGAGAGAGAGAGAGAGAGAGAGAGAGAGAGAGAGAGAGAGAGAGAGAGAGTTGTCAACCATATGTAGTCATGAAAGAAAACGGCACCACGCCTTCTTATATGCTTCTCGTTTTAAAAGGCGGAGTCCATCCTTGCATCATACCATTTTCTCTCATGTTCCGTCTTACATTTTCTTTCATGGTGAACTAAATCGATTTCAGATTATAATATCTCGATCTGCTCTAGTAAGGAGAGATGATGTTGTATGGGCCAATAATTAATATAAACCATAAAAATGCGACAAGGAAGATTAATGCAAATAGAGGTAGACGTAAATTACTATTTACGACCGCATTGAAGTCTCCAACATCTACAAAACCCGAATTCCTGGTTGATATTTCTTCTGCTTAATATTAATACACACAAATAACAGACGATGAATGGAAAACTAATCAAATAAAACCTATCCTCTAAACGATAAAGGCAGAAACATTAAAAGTCAGATGAAAACATTCTAAAAACATGACATTACTTTTTTTGCAAGTCGTATTTTTCTTCATTTTCTCTTTTTCACTACACTTCTGTTTTTCTTTCCTTGCCAACTCTTCCTTCACAGTATTCCTTTATTCCCTTTTTTTGTTCATCTCAAGTCTTTCACCTCTTCTTCCATCTTAAACTCATGATCAGGAACAACACACATACTTAGACTGTAATCACTTTCACACAAATAGACTGTAATCACTTTCATATTATTACGTGATTGCTAAGTCGATAAATCATTTGCTTACTTAACTCTGTGTATATCAACTAAAGCTTTCATTCAGCCTTGAGTGTATATGTAATTTTTTCCCCAGCTGTCAATATTAAAAAAAATATCATACTCATTCCTTCCCTCAT
>NC_066510.1:24623206-24625706 GCF_024679095.1 Eriocheir sinensis
ATGGTCTGACAGGGCGGCGGTTCAAGCCCGCTCAGGCCGGATTCTTTTAGTTGACTAGGGGAGGTTACTGTCCCCCCTTGGATGGGGTGTGTGGTGTGTGAGGTCCTGGCAGTACCCAGAGATCGACTTGCTCTGTCGGGAGGGTACCTGCTGGCGATTACGAGTCCAACTCTTTATCAGGCCGTGCTGAATTTTACACACACACACACACACACACACACACACACACACACACACACACACACACACACACACACACAAACACAAAAGGAAAAATGAAACAATAGGGGGCAAATTTCTGTAAGGTATTCTCAAAAAAAAAGCAATGAGGTAATGTCATGAGAAGCAAATTATTATGTAAAAAAAAAAATCATGTTTACACAGTTGCTCGATAGAAATGACCTCAAGGTTACGTTGCTCTCATAAAGGGAAAAAACAACAACTTCTGATTATGTAAAGCACGTTCGTGTGTGTGTGTGTGTGTGTGTGTGTGTGTGTGTGTGTGTGTTAGAGAGAGAGAGAGAGAGAGAGAGAGAGAGAGAGAGAGAGAGAGAGAGAGAGAGAGAGAGAGAGAGAGAGAGAGAGAGAGAGAGAGAGAGAGAGAGAGAGAGAGCGCAACAATAACGACAACGAGAGAAAGAAAAAGAAAAAAAAGGAGGACAAAAAGGAAAAGGAAGAGGGTAAGAAAATATACGAATGAAGAAAAAATATACATTCCTTTGACAATACGGCCATAAAACATAAAATGAACATGACTCAAGATGGAAAGTGTCAAAGGAGGGGAAGAAGAAGAGGAGGGATGTGGGGAAGGAGAAGGAGGAGGAGGAAGAGAGTGTGGAGGTTGTGGAAGGGAGGTAATCGTGGATGCTGACGAATGTAGATCACTGTGCTGGGAACAGTGATCAGACACTATGGTGATGAAGGATCTCTCTCTCTCTCTCTCTCTCTCTCTCTCTCTCTCTCTCTCTCTCTCATTGCTTTTTTTTTTTTTTTTGCTGAGAATACCTTACATAAATTTGCCCCACTTTGTTTTATTTTTCCTTGTGTGTGTGTGTGTGTGTGTGTGTGTGTGTGTGTGTGTGTGTGTGTGTGTGTGTGTCTCTCTCTCTCTCTCTCTCTCTCTCTCTCTCTCTCTCTCTCGTAAATCTGCTTATTCTTCCAAGAGTAACATTCATTTATTTCTTCATTTTTGACAAACCACCTTCAAGAAAATTGACACACGCACGCACACACACACACAGCTGTACAAAAACACGCGATGTAGGAAAATGACGGCTATCACAAGCACGTAAGGTCCGACACACACACACACACACACACACACACACACACACACACAGAGACACACACACTCAAGGTCCACATGATATTTACGTAGACATTCACTTATTAATTTTCATCTACTTATTACCTATTCCTTCCTTGTACCAATACCCAAGGACCATCTAGCCTCCCTCCACCACTTTTCCTCTTCCCTTTCCTCCTCCCAAACGTTCCGCCTCTTCTTAATACAACACCTGCCCAAACACAGAGACATCCGGGTAAAGACAAATCACCTTCGCCAGGTTTTCCAGGTAGTTTCCATTCATTAATCAACTCTTAAAAACAAACGCATGAGTCTTTCGCACGCCAGTAATACGAAACAAAAATACTTTCTGGGTTTTCATTGTCATAATTTTCATTTTTCACAGCTATCAAGAAGGTAATAACTGCATTATACAGAACTGGAAAAATTAGAAATCAGCTTTTCCTACATTGTTTCCTACTACAACTTACCTGCCGAGCGAAATGAGCAAAGTGCATATACTTATTAGGGGCATTAGAAAACCAGGCAGGGAGATCACAAGTGTCAGTGAAGGAATATAGGCACAATGTATTTTTTTTGTGAGGTAGACAGGGCACGGAGAAAGCGAGAGTAGGGGAAAAGGCACCTGATGTTTTTTTGTTTTAGTTTTGTGAGGAAGGTAGTAAATGGTTGCCCCTGGGAAAACCTGAACACTGCAAACTGAAGTGGTCCGTACAAACACAAACACACACATACACAAGCACAAAAGAGGTTCAGTTCATTGACCAAATTCAAAATAACAGGAGGCCCGAGATTCTAACCACAATAAAAACAATCAACCTTAATAACCCATAAAGAGGCGATCAAACTTAAATATCACGAGGGAAACTCTTTGAAACTCTTTACTATACTTGAAGAATAAAATGTAAAAATATAGTGTAATCTTAAACCGGTAGCAGCGACGGGCCAAATCTGCGGCTTTACCGTGTACCAGCGACAGGCCTTTTTTTTGACATGATATAAACCCCAAAAAATAGATGATGCATAAACTGATCACAAATGCGTTGATATATATTATGAAATGGTTTGCGTGAGGGATGATTTTTTTCTTATTTTACTCGCTTAGAGGGGCTTTTAAAGAAATATGATCCCCGCAGCTACCCGGTTAATATAGGAGCAAGTGGCCCATGTAAAGCAAGACCAGTGCCTATATCG
>NC_066510.1:24628206-24700706 GCF_024679095.1 Eriocheir sinensis
CAACTTTGCTCTCACTGTCTTCTTTTTTTCTTCTTACTTCACCTCCTCTTTCTCTCTTCCTTCACTCTCTTCTCGTTCGCTTCTGTTCCTTCCGTCTGCCTTTCTCCTTCAGTTTTTTTGTGTGTGTTCTTCTTTCTCTCGTTCTTCTTTTTATCTGTGTATGATTTTTTGAGCGTTCATACTTGACTTGCTCTCTTTTCTAATTTATCTATTCTGTTTTTCTCTATATATGCACTTTCGCCTCCTCGCTTTCTACATAACCTGTCGACTTCCTTCCTGCATTGGAATTTTTATACATATTTTTAATGCACTCCTGTTTTGAGCCATTTACTTTCTTAACTTTTCTTTTGCATTCTTAACCACACTTTCTAAAAACCCACCATCTCTCTTTTCAGCATTTTTTTACCCGCGCGGTTTCCCTGACCTCAAGCTGCATGTGGTATCAGTTTCCCTCAACCTTGAGACCCGAATATTACACCTTACGACGGAAATTTCAAGGGCGAGAGTGTAAAATAACAGACTGCCAAGAAAGGAGCTAAAAAGAGAAATGAAAAACGGGGAAGGAAAACAACTCTGACAATAACAATGATAACAATGACACCACCAGCACGACCACTACCAAACCTTCCTCTACAGCACAACTAACAACAACAATAAAAACAAAAGACAAACGAGACAGTAAAACAAAACCCACAGTAACAATAACAATCACCACTACCAACACTTCTTCCTCTACACCACCACTAACAGCAACAACAACAGCCATAAACAATAAACAACAGGGGTCGGTAATAACAACAAACCCGACACACACGAAGAGAAACTAGAAACGGAAAAAAAGAAAGAAAAATGCTGTTCGGTTTCGGTCCATTTCTTTGCTCCTTCCCCTCAGCTGCACGCCGCGCCGCCCTACGCTGAATAATTACTGTTTGTTTTTTTTAGTTATCGCTGAAATAATCGTTCTCTTCCGCTGTCCAGGTGAGAGAGAGAGAGAGAGAGAGAGAGAGAGAGAGAGAGAGAGAGAGAGAGAGAGAGAGAGAGAGAGAGAGAGAGAGAGAGAGAGAGAGAGAGAGAGAGAATGAAAAGAACGAAAAAGATAAAGAAATGGAAAGAAAGAATGAAAGACAGAACACCAAGAAAGAAAAAGAGAGAAAAAGTAAGACAAAATGAAGAGAGAGAGAGAGAGAGAGAGAGAGAGAGAGAGAGAGAGAGAGAGAGAGAGAGAGAGAGAGAGAACCCGTTTCGCTCGACAATATCATCAAGGTTCTACAGCAACACAAAGATGATTAAAAAGAATCCAGCCTGCCAGTCTTCCTCCCTCCCTCCCCCCTGAGTCCCTCCCTTCCTTTTTTTTTCCTTATATCGGCTCCTCTATTCTCCCTCCACGGCTCCTTCTGGTTCACTCTCTCTCCTCTTCTTCCTGTCCTCCTCAATCCTATCACCAAATGCTTCACTTCATATCTGCTGCTTCTCTCTCTTCTATCTTTCTCTAATCTTTTTCCTTCCTGTTTCATCTTCCTCTTCATCTTCTTCTATCTCTTCATTTCCTTTTCTCCTCCAATTACCAACCTTTTCTGCTCCTTTCCTCTTTCTACTTCCCTATTCGACTGGTTCGGTTCTCCTTCCTCTATAATTTTCTTTTCTCCTTCCCGTATTCTTCTAAATCACCACCTCATCAATCTTTCCCTTACTCCTCTTCCACCTCCTCTACACCTCTCCCATTACTAATAATTATCCTCCTCCTCTTCCTCCTTCCACTCCTCCTCCTCTTCACCCTCTTAAGTAACAAGTGAGTATACAACAATCAATTCTTTCTGTAACGGGATCAACATTTTTTTTCTCCTCTTCCTACCCCTTCATCCCTCCCTCCGTTCCTCTCCTTCCCTCTCCTTACACTCTTCCTCCCTCTCCCTTCCCTCCGTGCCCCTATGCATAGCGAGGTGTACGTACGTAACGGAGTTTGTCACCTCGTGTGTGTGTGTGTGTGTGTGTGTGTGTGTGTGTGTGTGTGTGTGTGTGTGTGTGTGTGTGTGTGTGTGTGTGTGTGTGTGTGTGTGTGTGTGTGTGTGTCCTGGTAGGTCAGATGTTAACATACCTTCCACCAAGCACGCGCTGACACACACACACACACACACACACACACACACACACACACACACACACACACACGCATTCCAATCCTTCACTTCTCCACACAATCGCAAATAATAAACATTCCTCCTCCTCCTCCTCCTCCTCCTCCTCCCCCACTCCTCTTATTCGTCCTTCTCGCTTCATTAATAAAAAAAAAGAATGATCGAAAGAGTAACAATCGGCTGTCAACTTTTTTTCTTCATTCACGAACTCGTAAAAATAGGAAAACGCGGAAAAAATCTTCACAACGAGGAAATAAAACACAATGCTCGACCTTTTTTGTGAGTGTGATGAAAGGAGAAGGAGGAGCAGGAGGAGGAGGAGGAGGAGGAAAACGAATGGCAATAGGCGAACCGGAGAATAACAAGATGAATGGAAAGCGAAAAATGAGAAATGAGAGAAAATCAAGGAAATAAAAAAAAAAATAATCAACCTCCAGAAAATTAGTACGTCATTAGATAGATAGAAAGATAGATAGATAGGGGAGAGAGAGAGAGAGAGAGAGAGAGAGAGAGAGAGAGAGAGAGAGAGAGAGAGAGAGAGAGAGAGAGAGAGAGAGAGAGAGAGAGAGAGAGAGAGAGAGAGAGACAAAGACAGACAGACAGAGAGAGAAAGCTGCAATCGGAAGTGAATTTGCGAATACTTCTGGTGAAATGATGCAGGAACAAAACAATAACGAAGAGGAAGAGGAAGAGACGGAGGAGCAGGAGGAGGAGGAAGAGGAGGAGGAGGAAGAGGAGGAGGAGGAAAAGGTGAAAGGAAAACATGAAGAGGCAGAGAAATGAAAGGAGAAGAAAAAAAAGAGGAAAGAGAGGAAATGAATAAGGGTACACGCAAAGACAAGGATCAACACAAACAGACAGACAGACAGACGGGCAAACAGACAGACAAGAAACAAGGTGGATAGTTACAACCTGTCTTTCATTCACTCACATCCTTCTCACTTGTAGCTCAGTCACAAATAAACCCTTGTTTTCTCTCTCTCTCTCTCTCTCTCTCTCTCTCTCTCTCTCTCTCTCTCTCTCTCTCTCTCTCTCTCTCTCTCTCTCTCTTTTTTTTTCTATTCTCTCTTCTACTGCTCCACCTCTTCTAATCCATCTCTTCTGTGTCTCCTCCACTCTTCCTCCACACCCCATTAATCTCGTATTATCTATCTCTGCTCCACTTCACACAGATTCCATTTCCTACACACTCCTTTCTTTTCCATAGAACTCAACACATCCCAAACCTTCTATCAGTCAACATAAATCTTCTCTTCCTCCTCAGCTACCCAACGCACATACTATTCCGTTTCTCCTTCCTCATAACATAGGCACGACAGACGGCAGGCAGGAGACAGCAAGATACAGGTGTTGAGACGTGATTGATATGCGTGAGAAAGTTACCTGTTGAGGGGAAGGGACAGTGGATGGGAGGGAAGGAGAGGGGAAGGGGACAGATGAAAGGGGAGGAGAGAGGAGGGGAAGAGCGAAGCCTGACTCACTAGCAAGTCTGGCTACCTATCCTTTTACTGCTGCTACTGCTACTACTGCCGGTGACTGTCTGATTTCAAGGGTTGGGGAAAATACTGTTACTTCATTTATACTTAGACGCCATCTCATCATATTTTCTCTTCATTTAGCACCACCACATTTTTTTCCTCCTCCTCCTCCTCCTCCTCCTCCTCCTCCTCCTCCTCCTCTTCTTCTTCTTCCACTGCTTTCGACCTCCTTCCTGGATGTAGTAATTGGTTTGGGAAAGAATGCAATTGATTGGTGGCCAGTTGGTGGAAGATGGTACAAGGAGGAGGAAGAGGAAGAAGAGGAAAAGGAAGAACAAGTTTAAGAGAAGTGAACAAGAATAGGAAAAGGAGAGGATCAAGAGAAGAAGAAGACTAAGAAGAAGTGGAATGAACGATGGAAGAGGAAGAGAAGGAGGAAGAAGAGAGGAAGCGAGGCAGTTAGGGAAGACTTTATCTACTGAATTAATCGTAACGAATTGCGGTTAAAATGAGAGATAGATGATGAGAACCAATGATGGAAGTAGTGGTGGTGGTGGTGGTGGTGGAGATTGTGGTGGTGATTGTGGTTGTTTAATGAAGCGTTTAATTATTTTTACTGTTCCTGCTGTTCTTGTCGTTCTTGTTCTTGTTGTTCTGTCCTTCAGGTACGCGACAGGAGAGGAACAGAACGACAGGAACGAAAGACAGACAGACAATGCAGATTATAGATAGATAGATAGATAGAGATAGATAGATAGATAGAGATAGATAGATAGAGAGAGAGAGAGAGAGAGAGAGAGAGAGAGAGAGAGAGAGAGAGAGAGAGAGAGAGAGAGAGAGAGAGAGAGAGAGAGAGAGAGAGACAGAGAGAGAGAGAGAGAGGAAGCCACAGGCAATGAAGGTGATGGGGGGGGCAGTGGTGATGATGATGATGATGATGATGATGATGATGATGATGATGATGATAACGGGTGTCTGTGTTGCTTGGGATGAAGAAGGGAATGACTTTTGGTACCATTGCTGACCTTACAAGTATACACACACACACACACACACACACACACACACACACACACACACTCCACAAAATTCAATTAAATTATAACATCAACAAACAACAAACGGGTATACAATTACTGCCAAACCGACGAATATAGTAAAATTCTCTCTCTCTCTCTCTCTCTCTCTCTCTCTCTCTCTCTCTCTCTCTCTCTCTCTCTCTCTCTCTCTCTCTCATTTTCTTTGTTTTCTTGTTTCACACTTCAAGACAACGCAATACCCACGTAACCGAGCGCAACACAAGTAATTTCCAGCAAAAGACAAAGAAGACAAAGAAATATGAAGAAAACACCTCCGTATGGTTATGTTTGGAGGAGGAGGAGGAGGAGGAGGAGGAGGAGGAAGAGGAGGAGGAGAAATATATAAGAGGTGGAGGCATGAAGGAAAGGGAGGCATGAAGAGGAATGAATAACAGATGGAGAATGAACACTTTAGGAGGAGGAGGAGAAGGAGAAGGAGGAGGAGGAGGAGGAGGAGGAGAAATATATATAACAGGTGAAGGAACGGCAAAAAGATTGATAAGGTATGGAGAAGGAATGGCTTAGGAGGAGGAGGAAGAGGAAGAGGAAGAGGAGGAGGAGGAGGAGGAGGAGGAGGAGGAGGCGGAAGAAAGAAAGAAAGAGACTGAACAGGAATGAGGGAAAATCTAACAGTAAACCTAAAACAAGATCGATAAAGAACAAAGAAAAAAATAGAGAAAGAAAAACAAGGAACGTAGAAACAAAACAAAACAAAGAAAACAGAATACGAGTACAGCAACAATAAATAAGAGCAAGCGAAGAAAAAAAAAGACACAAGGATACCGTACAAGGAATCAAGGGAACAACACGAGACAAGAATTACGAACAGGAGGAAGAGGAGAACAAGAACTGGACCAAGAGAAGGAAGAGGAGGAGGAACAAGGAACACAAGGAAGAAAAAAAAAAAGATAGGTAAGGTGGGAGAGGTGAAGGAGAGGAGGAGGAGGAAGAGTAGGGAGGAGGAGAGGAAGAGTAGGGATGAGAGGCACACTGTCAAGCTTACGGCACCACCACCATCACTACCACCACCACCACCACCACCACCTAAGGGCGCACCACCAGTCTCACGGAGCAACGAGAACGCACACCCGCCCTTTCTGGTGCCCGGAGCAACACTGAGCTCTGTCTTGAACCGCTGCTGCTGCTGGTGCTTACGAGACGAGACGAGGGAGGAGGAGGGAGAGAAGGAGGAGGGGAAGGAGGAGGAGGAGGCAAAGTAGTAGTGCATTCAGCTTGAGGGGAGGAAGGAGTGAGGTTGCATTAAGGTCCTCCTCCTCCTCCTCCTCTTCTTCCTTCTTCTTCTCTTCTTCCTCTTCGTCTTCCTCCACCTCCTCCTCAACTACTTATTCTTTTTCATTCGTCCTCCTCCTCCTCCTCCTCTTCTTCCTTCTTCTTCCTCTTCGTCTTCCTCCTCCTCCTTCTCAACTACCTATTCTTTTTCATTCGTCCTCCTCCTCCTCCTCCTCTTCTTTAGCAAAATTTCTTATCCTCTCAATCTTCATTTTTTCCCAATTTCTTCCTTCTCATCCTCTTAAATTAATTTTCTTTCTCCTTCTCTTACTTCTACTTCTAGTCTTCATTTATTCCTTCCTCCTCTGCTTCCTTCTCCTCCTCCTCCTCCTCCTCCTGAAGGGCAAGTGAGGGCATTTTGATGATAAGGAGCCAGGGGTCAGAGAGGCAAGACTGACCCTCCTTTCCCCTCCCTAACCTGCCCCTCCCCGCAAGAAAAAAAAAAAGAAAAAAAGAATGAAAAAGAAAATTCCTAACTCAACCTAGAAATCTCGCTTTTTACTTTATTTGCTACTTTTGTTATTATTATTATTATTATTATTATTATTATTATTATTATTATTATTATTATTATTATCATTATTGTTGTTGTTGTTATTTGTAAGTTACACTTTTCCTTTTATGTGTGTGCTTAGAGGCAGCGTTAAGAATGGAAACTTGTGGAGGTGAACGAGATGATGACGAAGAGGAGGAGGAGGAGGAGAAGGTAAACGAAGAACAAGAATACCAAGAACAAGTAATAGAACAAGAACCAGAACAAGAAAATGAAAAGAAAAGAAGAAAGAGTAGAAGAAGAAGAAGAAGAAGAAGAAAAAAAAAAGAGAAAAAAAGTGTATGAGGAGGAGGAAGAAGAGGAGGACAGGATTGAAGTACTGGAGATGAGGGCTTTGAAGAGATGGCGGTAACGGTGGTGGTGATGGAGGTGACGGAGGTGGTGGTGGTGGTGGAGGAGGTGGTGAGGAAGTCGACCTTTTGGAGATGGGGCGTGGAGGGGCAGCGGCGAGGCGTGGTGGGGAAGGGATGTTTGGGGGGAGGGGCTGGGCGTGGTGGTGGAGGTGGTAGTGGAGTCGGGCGTGGTGGTGGAGGTGGTAGTGGTGTCGGGTGTGGTAGTGAAGGTGGTAGTGGAGTCGGGAGTGGTGGTGGAGGTGGTGGTGGTGGAGGTGGTAGTGGTGTCGGGCGTGGTGGTAGTGGTCAAGGAGGTGGTGGAGGACACAGTTTGAACGCCCACACACGACATGCTCCACCAAACACCACCGCAACTGTCTCAATCCACCCCACCACCACCACCACCACCACATCTGTCGCCATTCACTGCTCTAACCTCCGCATCACCTATCCTGCCATTACTTAACCTTACCAATCATGTGCTAAGTCAACTAATATTGCTCCAAGTTAGTATATAGTATCCTAACCTATTATTAACCTAACATTCCCTATCCTAACTTAACATAGTCTAACCATCACTGTCTCACTATCAAAACCATCATCACCACAAAGACCATCAACACTGCAATATCATCACCACCACCATCACCACCATCACCACCACCACCACCACCACAACCAACAACAGCAACAGTAAGAACGCATTGCAATCAACAGAAATGACGATAGCATGTCAGTATACGCAACATCACACCCACCACCATCACCATCACCTCCAACTCCTCTATCACCATCACCACCAGCAAGCAGTCAGGCCTCATGTCATCACCACGCCCGATTGGTTGGTTGGCGAAACATGACTGACAAACATAAATATCGAAGAGAATGCACCACGGGACGACCTCAGGAGCACCATAACTCATAGGTCGTGACGCAACACTCAAGGAACGCAACACAACAAGGCCACAACAATAAAAGACACAAACGTTTAAAATAATATATGTTCCGAGGTAAAAATAAGTGATGAGTCCGTGCAAATCATCCTCAACAAAACGGCATCATTATAAAGAAGTCTCGAGGCAATATACATGAAGAACAACACCAACATAACAGCCCAACTAAGCTAATTGTCGTCAGCCCAATTAAGCTAATCATTGTCACATAAGGCCGGAAGAGCAGAAATCCTCTGTTATTAAGTCTGTAACCCCGACACACCTGAGACACAGAGAATAAATAAGGATGAAAAGGATAAATTAGAAGATGGATAATTGAAATAAATAGGTTTCGCTGAGAGGATAAAACAATAATGAGAAGAAAATAACATAAAAAATAAAAATAAGTCTTCAGTGAGATTCCAATGACTGAGAGTAATATAGAGTGAGGGTTAGTATTTATATATGATTACGTTATCCCTGCAGTAAGAAAGAAGTATTAGCGAAGTATGACTCGAAGAAAGCAGGCGAGGAAAGTATTGAGATATCTATATAACTAAATTTGATTACTCTTTCTTGGCATTTTCAGTAATCTGTTGTTAGGTGGGGGAGAGTGTATTACGGGATTATTTTGTTTTTTCTTTACATTAACTAACACCTCAAAATTAACGCAACATAAGCCTCCAGCAAGACAACAACAACAACAAAAACAAAAAGAAAAAAAACTCAAACAACGGAACACTGAGGCAGGACAAGGAGACTTCTATAAAACAAACGACTGTGGCAACACTTTGACGCGCGCCGCAACACAAGAACACAGCTAATTACGTCTCCGTCACCTGACCTTTAATTACTTCCTCCGTAATGAGGTGACGCAGCAAGTAAATACACGTAGATACCCACCTCTCTTCTCTCTCTCTCTCTCTCTCTCTCTCTCTCTCTCTCTCTCTCTCTCTCTCTCTCTCTCTCTCTCTCTCTCCTTTTCTTCCTTTCTCTTCCTTCCTTCCTTACCTTCCCTTCCCTTCCTTTCCTTTCCCTTCTCTTCTCTTTTCTCTACTCTTTTGACACCTTTTTTTTTTTTGCTTTTTTATTTTCTTTTGTCTTCCCTTGCCTTCCCTTCCTATCCATCTCTCTCTCTCTCTCTCTCTCTCTCTCTCTCTCTCTCTCTCTCTCTCTCGTCTACAACGTATAAAAGTAGGAAAGAAAAGTAGAACGCATGATAAGACGTGACGAAAATGACAACAGCGGTCCATTGTATCGCGGGAGACGGGCCACAGGCGACACAGGAGAAAGGCAGCTCCGGTCACCACCATTATACAAACACAGGAAAAGGGGCAGGGGAGGAGAAACATCAATTATAAGTGAGGTGAAGTAAGAGGAAAGTAAGGAAATAAGGGTGAGGAAAAAGGAAAAAAGAGAAGGGAAAAGGGGAAGAAGGGAAGGAAGGTCGAAACGAAGGAAAGAAGTAAGAAGGAAAAGAATAAAGGAAAGAAGGAAGGAAGGAAAAAGAGAGAAATAAGAAAAGGAAGGGGAAGGAAGAAAGTATGGATGAAAACAAAAAGAGGAAAGAACAAAACACGAAGTAAAAAGAATAAAATGAATTACGTAAAGAAGAGGAAGGTAGGAGATAAAAACAACAATAACAATAACAACAACAACAAATACAAGTCAACAATCAAGATGTAATACAAAATCCACAAACCCAAGAAAAAAAAATGGATAGCACTACTGGTCAGTCGGTAATACACACACACACACACACACACACACACACAAGCAGCCCCCCACCGTTCCTCCACACACACGCACACAACTAGGCCAGCATCACCACGACGACTCTGACGAAAGCGAAACCGAACCCAAGAAAGAAAATGTTTATACAGAAAAAGAGGAAACACTTTCATTCGCCGAGGCAGACACGAGATCACGAAACAGAGGTCGGGAGACAGACGTGATAATGTATATAAGATAACTCCATTGTACGAAAATAATTAAATTGAAGAACAGGAAAGCTTGAGACACAAAAAAGATAATGCACGTAGTTACATCCTTCGGGAGAGTATACGAAAAGGAAAAGGAGAGAGAGAGAGAGAGAGAGAGAGAGAGAGAGAGAGAGAGAGAGAGAGAGAGAGAGAGAGAGAGAGAGAGAGAGAGAGAGAGAGAGAGAGAGAGAGAGAGAGAGAGAGAGAGAGAGAGAGAGAGAGAGAGAGAGAGAGAGAGAGAGATATCCCATGATTATATCTATAACAAGAGACAGAGAGGGAGAGAGAAGACAATGCTGCATACTAAAGTGTTTGCGAGAGAAATCCATTTCTCTCTCTCTCTCTCTCTCTCTCTCTCTCACACATAACCTTTTGGTCATCCGCTTGAAGAGGCAAACCGTTTCGACATATTTTTCTTTCTTAAATCGCGACCTTTGTGTGTGTGTGTGTGTGTGTGTGTGTGTGTGTGTGTGTGTGTGTGTGTGTGTGTGTGTGTAATAATTTTTCAGTGACTTCTGGTTGTTGATGTTGTTGGTATTGTTGTTGTTGTTGTTGTTGCTTTTGTTTAGCTTTGGTATATTTTTGAGAAAGGAGTAACAATAAAAGGTTAATTATTGCTTTACACGAGTTTTACCAGATGCAAGAACGAAAAAGGCGAGATAATGATTTAGCTTGTGTGTGGTTTTTATAATGCTGATGCTGCTGCTGCTGATGGTGGTAGTGGCGTTGAGGGCATTATTAAATCTCCATTGCAAGGTGTAATGATTTTCCTTTGTTAATTGTTTCCAGTAGTCAAGTTTAATGAGGCTTAAATTAACAAAGAGATGCGGTTCGACTTCGGTTATTCAAATTTCCATTACCTCCTCTCTTCATTATTGATTTATATGTCACTGACCACATCCGTTATTTGATATTTTGTAATGCCTTGATTTATTGTGCCTCCAAACCTCATTCTAATTGCTAGCCATCACTTCCCAAAAACTAATAACGAGGACCTTTTTAGAAGCATCCAAACCTTCATTCCATTCACTCGTATTAGTCATAATTTCCTACAACAACCATCAAAGTCTTACTACCCAAAACTATATAGGCAATTCTTACAACTTATAATAATTCATCTTAACTACACGACTACCAATGTCTCCTCTTTTCTTTGCCAATGTCTTCCTCACACACCTAAAATATATATCTTACTTTCAATTTATTTTTTCCACCAAGATTACAGCCATTGTCTCCTCCTTTCTTTGCTCACATCCTGCTGCCCCATCGAAGTATAATCGTTACATCTCTCCTCCTTTCTTTGCTCACATCCTGCTGCCCCATCGAAGTATAATCGTTACATCTTAACTACACGACTACCAATGTCTCCTCTTTGCCAATGTCTACCTCCCACACCCAAAATATATATCTTACTTTCAATTTCTCTTTTCCATCAGGACTACAGCCATTGTCTCCTCCATTCTTTGCTCACGTCCTGCTGCCAACCAAAGTACAATTGTTACATTCGTTTACTATTTTTTTAGCCAAGAATACCAAGGTCTCCTCTGGACTTGCCCACGTTATCCTGCTTCCCCACCCAAATATAAATCTTACCCTCTTGTACAATTTTTTATTTTTTATTTTTTTTATTTTTTCAGTCCTGCCAATGACTCTTGCTGACTTTGCCCACGTCTTCCTGCCCCGCCAAATGCAAATCGAAAATCAGAACTTCACGAAATGATCTCATCTCAACGCTCGGGAAATACCAGTGAATACGAAAGCACTAACGCCTGATACAAAGCAAATTCAATACCAGTGAAATACCAGTGAAATACCAGTGAATACGAAAGCACTAACGCCTGATACAAAGCAAATTCAATACCAGTGAAATACCAGTGAATACGAAAGCACTAACGCCTGATATAAAGCAAATTCAATACCAGTGAAATACCAGTGAATACGAAAGCACTAACCCCTGATATAAAGCAAATTCAATACCAGTGAAATACCAGTGAATACGAAAGCACTAACCCCTGATATAAAGCAAATTCAATACCAGTGAAATATCAGTGAATACGAAAGCACTAACGCCTGATATAAAGCAAATTCAATACCAGTGAAATATCAGTGAATACGAAAGCACTAACGCCTGATATAAAGCAAAATCAAGAACAAAATAAATACAGCAAAAAACACTTTTCTCAACGTCAACATAAATAGCAACGAAAAGGATGACAACGGCATCTAATGGATTTAAGAAACAGGAACAAAATAGCAACACCGAACACAACACTGATTACGATAATGATGACGACGGCGAAAACCTACCTCATTGTTTCGTGTTGATTGGTCAAGAGGTATTATAGGAGCGAGAATTTGCAAACTCAGAGCAAAAATTTAGTAGAAAACAAAGATTGAATAGCCATTATGCACACACACACACACACACACACACACACACACACACACACACACACACACAAACACACACACGCACACACACACAGATAGGCTGACATATTTGGAGTCGTAATGATAGTCTAGACTCTAGAATATTACCTTGCATCACCTGAGAGAGAGAGAGAGAGAGAGAGAGAGAGAGAGAGAGAGAGAGAGAGAGAGAGAGAGAGAGAGAGAGAGAGAGAGAGAGAGAGAGAGAGAGAGAGAGAGAGAGAGAGAGAGAGAGAGAGAGAGAGAGAACCATATTGAAATTTCCCAAGCAAGGTCGTATGGAACAGTGCAGGTTTTACACACACACACACACACACACACACACACACACAATTTTACTCGTATAGCATTTTTTATTTCACGCTATGATTCTCTCTCTCTCTCTCTCTCTCTCTCTCTCTCTCTCTCTCTCTCTCTCTCTCTCTCTCACTAAGCTTTTGGTCAACGACACTAGACAGAGGAGAAGGAGGAGGAGGAGGAGGAGGAGGACGAGGAGGAGGAGGGGAAGGAGGAGGAGGAGGAGGAGGGAGAATAAAAAATATTTCCACGACAATATATCTTGCGTTTTCACCTTTTCCTTTTGTCCGCGGTAATGGCTGACGATGACTAAGGAAAAGAGAGAGAGAGAGAGAGAGAGAGAGAGAGAGAGAGAGAGAGAGAGAGAGAGAGAGAGAGAGAGAGAGAGAGAGAGAGAGAGATGACGGTATACAAACAAAAAGCAATCAAAATATGTTTATGGATGACTGAGAGTGAATGGGAAGAAAGTGAAAGGAGGGGCCAAAAAATAGCGTAACGGATTGAAGGAGAAAACAAACAAAAAGCGAAGGAATTAACATGAACTTGTGAACTGAGGAACCGGAGGGGAAACTAAACAAAGAAGCTCGTCACACTATGAACAATATTACAATAACACTAATAATAAAAGTAGGAATTGTAATAAAAATAAAACAGATGGATGCGAACGAAAAATGAACTCAGAGGAGACGAGTTAACAGGAAGCGAAGGAAAATATATTAAGAGAAGATGAGATTGTGAGATGAGGAGGAAATGAACGTAATGAGAGAATGAGAGAAGAAGGATGAACCAACATAATCATAAATAAAGAAGAGAGTGAAAGAGAAAGGCTCGAAATTAAGGAGGATTATCCAGAGAAAACAGAAGAAGGAAACGCATAAATAAAGGTAATATGGAGGAAGAAAGCGACGATGAATTAAAACGAAACAAAAGACGAACATTACTGGACATGAGACGATTGAAGATGAAATACATACTTGAAAGGAAGAGTAATTAAGGAAAGCAAGTAGAAAAGTAAAGAAAGACAAAGGAAGATAGTTAAAAGGAAGGAAAGCAGAAAATGTCAAGAGGTAGAAATACAGTTAAGGTAAAGAAAGGTAGGAAAGAGAAAAGGAAAAGGTGATGAACAGAAAGTGAGAAGAGGTAAATAATGGTAGGGAAAAAGGGCAACAAGGAGCAAAAGAGTGATAGGCAAGAGCACAACAAAGGTAAAGAATGGTAGAAAAGAGAGATTAGGGAATGAGAGGCTGAGGAAGAGGAACGATAGTGAAAGGTAGGGAACATGAAAAATGGGAGAAAATAGAGAGGTTAGTAGAGTACCTAAATACCATAGGAAAGCGTGCGACCGACCATCTCCACCCTCCAGAAGGTAGTGATTGGCGGCGTGACGTGACGAGACATGTTATGGGCGTGAGAGGGAGTGACGGGGCTTGTTCCACCTGAGACGTAGCAAGCGTGGCTGAGTGGACACGTAAGGTGGGTGGTGGAGTGGCTGGTTGAGGGGATGATGAGGCGGAAATGTGTGTGTGTGTGTGTGTGTGTGTGTGTGTGTGTGTGTGTGTGTGTGTGTGTGTGTGTGTGTGTGTGTGTGTGTGTGTGTAGACGGGTTCTGATAAGAAAGTGGAACAAAAATGTGGTTTGCGTGTGTGTGTGTGTGTGTGTGTATCATTAAGATCTGTTCGAATGTTTACGAGTCATGGCAATAAATTCGCACTGGGGAGCTCATACACACACACACACACACACACACACACACACACACACACACGTCAAAACATCACGCAAGGTTATTCTAACACGCAAAGAAATACATGAAAAAAATCCAAGAGAAAATAAACACACACAAAAAAAAAAAAAAAAAAAAAAACGGGGAATATGAAAACGGGGAAAAAAATGAGAAACTAAAGTAAAGTGTACGTGCAGCATCCCCTTCTCCTCCCCTTTCACACATGCCAACATCTTTCTGAGTCTGACCCTCCCAAAAACACTGCAACGTACAAACCACAACAATCTCTGACCGTACAATCTACACTGTGGCCAACCCCCAATATGTGACACCATATCTAGATTCGCCAGACCATTCACTTCACTTCACTTCCTCTCATCTTTTCGTCCATCTACTTTGCTCCCTAAAGATGCCTCCTTCAACCCTTACTAACTCCTCCATTCTCCCTTTCAATTGATTTTTCTTCGTCCCTCTTCCCTTTCCTCGATACTTACTAACCCTTCTTCTTTTTCCTCCCATCCGGTTTTCCCCTCTCCTCTTCCTTTACCCTAAAAATACCTCCCTCGATTCTAACTAGTTCTTATTATCTTCCTCCCCTTCTCTTAAACATACCCTCTTCAATCCTTACTAACTCTACCATTCTTTCCCTCACATGATACTCCTCCCTTACCCTCACTCCCCCCTCACTCCCTCTACATCTCGGCCTAAACTGCATAGCTCACCCACCCACCTTTCCCTTTACCCTCTTCTCCCCCTTCCCCTCCTTACCCCGTCTTTCCTCTCCCCACGCAAGCCTCATCTCCAAGCCTCCTGCTTACCCAACACGAGAAGCAAAAACGTGAAGAGTAAATGTTACGAGAGAAAGAATGAGGCCGACGCCCTTACCTTGAGAGAGAGAGAGAGAGAGAGAGAGAGAGAGAGAGAGAGAGAGAGAGAGAGAGAGAGAGAGAGAGAGAGAGAGAGAGAGAGAGAGAGAGAGAGAGAGAGAGAGAGAGAGAGAGAGAGAGAGAGAGAGAGAGAGAGAGAGAGAGAGAGAGAGAGAGAGAGAGAGAGAGAGAGAGAGAGAGAGAGAGAGAGAGAGAGAGGAGAGAGAGAGAGAGAGAGAGAGAGAGAGAGAGAGAGAGAGAGAGGAGAGAGAGAGAGAGAGAGAGAGAGAGAGAGAGAGAGAGGAGAGAGAGAGAGAGAGAGAGAGAGAGAGAGAGAGAGAGAGAGAGAGAGAGAGAGAGAGAGAGAGAGAGGAGAGAGAGAGAGAGAGAGAGAGAGAGAGAGAGAGAGAGAGAGAGAGAGAGAGAGAGAGAGAGAGAGAGAGAGAGAGAGAGAGAGAGAGAGAGAGAGAGAGAGAGAGAGAGAGAGAGAGAGAGAGAGAGGACACTGCCTTGACAATATCGATAGGAACAAAGGAAACAAACAAGCGTAGGAGGAAGAATGTGAAGAATGAGGATAATAAAGGAAAACAAAGATATATGCAATGGGAGGTGAAGTAGAGGTATAGTGCAGGTCTCTCTCTCTCTCTCTCTCTCTCTCTCGAGGCGCCCGGGGATACAAAGAATGCAAATTATTATTACCACCACCACCACTTATTTTCTTTACTATTTCCACGTGTCCCTTTCTTCTTAACACACAGGGGGTCTTAATCAAAGGTTGAATTCTTTCCTGTAAATTGCAGTCCAACGTCACACTCCAGTTATCTTCACCTCTTATCTAATATGAATGTTGACACTCGAGGGAGAAGGAGGAGGAGGAGGAGGAGGAGGAGGAGGAGGAGGAGGAGGAGAAGAAAAAGAAGAACAAGAACAAGAAAAAGAACAAGAACAAGAACAAGTGTTAATAGCACAAAAACTGTGCTAGATCGGCGTCGCATGACCCTCCAACACACCCCCAACAATTTATATTATGCAACTAGGGATCTAAAATGGAAAATGCTGAAAAGTAAAGATGGCGCCACTATAAACACTTGCCTGCGCCACAAAGGGCTAGGGCCGACCATCAGGCCCTACTATGAATGCCTACCGGCGCCACAGGCCAAAAAAAAAAAAAATTATATATATAATGCCATGTTGTAGGGTTCATCAGGGCTAACAAATGTTATTATACAATGTCATGTCTACAATGCATGGGTAAGCCAGGAAAAAAAAACTTGAAGAGAACAACAACAACAAAAAGATGGACAATCTGTTAATCGGCGTCTGCGACGCCGATAAAAAGAAGAGGTAGAAGAAGAAAAAGAAGAAAAAATAATGACGATAATTTATATAATCAAGTAAGTTTAGAACAGAAGAAAATGAAAAAGCTTTAGAGGGACTAAATATCTTTGTGTGTGTGTGTGTGTGTGTGTGTGTGTGTGTGTGTGTGTGTGTGTGTGTGTGTGTGTGTGTGTGTGTGTGTGTGTGTGTGTGTGTGTGTGCGTGCGTGAATGCAACAGGTGTTTCCTACATGTGAAATGTTTTCATTAGCAAAAATAATTAGCTGTCTAGACTAACTAGACACACACACACACACACACACACACACACACACACACACACACACACACACACACACACACACACACACACACACACACACACAGCAGGGAAATGAGATGTACTGAGGAATGTAAGAGGAGGAAGAGTACACAAAAAAGAGAGGGGGAGAATCAAATTAAACGAAGGATGAGGGTGAATTAGGATAAATGAGCAAAGGAAGGAGGAGGGGAGATCAGAGAGAATGGGACGAGGAGGAACAAGTGAGAGCATAGAGGACAAACACTGATAAAAACAAAAACAAATAACGGTGAGAAGACTAACAAGGATGAGTGGAATGGGACTGAAGACGAAATAAAGGGGAGACATAGAAGCTGAGGTCAAGGGTGAGAGAGGAGGTGTGTGCTGGTAACAAAGGAAAGGAATAAAAGGGGGAGGGGGGAGAGCCCGACACCAGGACAGTTGTGAGGCAGAAGACAAGGGAAGGAGAGTAGGGATGGGAACGAAGGGGAAGGTTACGAATGGAGGAGAGGCGAGAAGGGAAGAAGAGTTTGAGTTTCTTTAGTATAATGTTACACCATTATAAGTGCATCAAATGTAATTGTAGGGAGTATACAGTGTAACCTGATACTATTATTTTTATTATTATTATTATTATTATAGTGATGATGGTGATGATTATGATGAAAAAAGAAGAAAAAGAAGCAGATGAAAAAAAGACAAGAACAACAACATAATAAACAAAAATAACAACAAAGACGAGAAAAGCAAAATTCCACACACAATAAAAAAACACTTGAAATATGAACTCTTCCAAGGATGAGAATGAATCGAGGTTGATGTATATATATAAAAAAAAAGAGAGAGAAACGAGGAAAAAGTAAGACAAATGGTCCCAAAACAGAGGGAGAGAACAAAATAATGAAAAACAAAAGTGACAACGTAAGATAGATTTTCGAGAAACGACTTTCGATTGTGGGGGAGCAAAAAGCGCTACATCATGAGAGAGAGAGAGAGAGAGAGAGAGAGAGAGAGAGAGAGAGAGAGAGAGAGAGACCCCCCCCATCACCACTCAACGTCAGGAGGGAAATGAGAATGAAAAATGAGAGAATAAAAAAGAAAAAAAATGTGAGGGATAATGTAATGAAAATAGTGATTGGCTCCGGACTTTAACGTGATTACTCTCTCTCTCTCTCTCTCTCTCTCTCTCTCTCTCTCGTACCCAAAAAGCACCAGAATGAACAAATTAAAAAGTGCAACATAATCCAGTAGATAATTTGACATGCCTTTACCCCCCGCGGGTCAAGGTCACACGGACGCGCCACGCCCTCGGCCACGCCCCTCTTATCGCCAAATAGAGCAGAGGAAGATGGGCGTGAGGGGCGGACGATTTGTTTTCCCTGAATTAATTGATAGCAGGCATGGAAGCTTCTAATTACGTATGCAGGTATGTATTTATGGATGGATGTTGCTGTAGTTGTAGTAGTAGTAGAAGTAGTAGTAGTAGTAGTAGTACAAGTAGTAGCAATAGTAGTAGTAGATGAAGAATGATCGTAACCCAGAACCTTTAACTTATTTTCAGCTTTCCATTATACGTTAAGAATCCCATCACAGATAATCATTTATCCATAACCCTTTAGCTCTTTAACTCCCTTACCTTATACCATTTCTTATACAATGATAATGCTAACATACATAACCGACATCCAAATGATATGCTGAAGCAAACCTTCACAGCAGTAACCCATGAAAAGACAGCGCAAAGAAACTAAGCAGACAGAACACGGATCAGAGAGAACGGAAGCGCTCGTTTTCTTCTAAGGCTGACTACAATGTTCTCTGCACTATTTTGTTGTTGTTGTTGTTGTTGCAGCTAAGACATACACAAAATGAGTTACATAATATAATTACCAGTTTCTCTTATCTTATTCAAAGAACATAACGAAAATTCGCATAACGTTCGATAAATCATCATACTTGCATAGGCAGAAATCTAAAAGAGAGAGAGAGAGAGAGAGAGAGAGAGAGAGAGAGAGAGAGAGAGAGAGAGAGAGAGTGTTTCGTGCATATCATACGTAATAATGACCCTTACCTTTTCATTACCTTCCCAATCTTCATGAAGGTGGTAATGATGAAGAAAACACGCAGGTAAACACAACATACCTGAAAACGAGAAGAAACATTAGAAACTTCACAAGCTGATAAATGGAGAGCTGGCGGGATTTGGACATTATTATTATTATTATGTTATTTTTTTGTATTATTATCATTCATATTCACGGAAGGGCATCAAAGGAAATAAAAACATATTGAAAAGAATGCAAGAAAAAATATATATCACCAAAGTTAGATTATTTGCCTTCAGTTGCTTTAAAATGGGAAAGTTTTAAACACATACACAAACAAGAAAACAAACAAATAAACAAACAAACACGTGGGTAAGATATAAACGGACAAACATATCTGTTATTATTCGCATTCATGAGGTGATAAAAAGTAAGAGCCTGGTTTTACTTTTTCTTTCACCTAATTATTCGCCAGGTGTTTTGTGTACTCTCTCTCTCTCTCTCTCTCTCTCTCTCTCTCTCTCTCTCTCTCTATTGTATTTATAGCCTAAAAAGCGATTTTATTTTTTAAATATATATATATATATATATATATATATATATATATATATATATATATATATATATATATATATATATATATATATATATACTAATGTTCAGTTGAATCTTTTGTTCTAACCGTAAATTGTTTTGAAAAATGTTACCTTTATGGATTCAAGTAATAAACATTAAACGGTTATTTATGTAATATGTTCATTATAGGAATGCAAATTTATCCATTCTGGAACATTTTCAATTTTGATATTATATACATTTACTGCTCTCCTTTTTCACGTGTCCTTAATTAATATTAAAAGCGAAATAAAATCTGGTAACTGGAGGTGAAAAAATAACGTAACAATTTACTTAATTAGTTGATATTGAGCGACACACACACACACACACACACACACACACACACACACACACACACACACACACACACGAAGGAAAGGCTGGATGAATGTAGATATGGAGACGGGACTATTAGAGCTTAGCTCGGGCCCGGTAGACTACAAATAGGTAAATACATAGCGAAGGAGAGAGAGAGAGAGAGAGAGAGAGAGAGAGAGAGAGAGACTTTCCCTGAGGCACAGGAAACAGGTGTAGGAAGCAAATTTTCTCAACTTTCTCACAATTAGTAAGGGAAGAGTTTTAAAGAATTTTTAGAAGTAAAAATATGATGTATACGTTACTTCTGACCACATGAAGACACAAAATCTCTCTCTCTCTCTCTCTCTCTCTCTCTCTCTCTCAGACACTTAAGATTCTCCACATATTCTTTCATCTCATCATACTGCATAGAAATCTACAATAATATTCATGTTTTCCTTTGATGTAATAGACTTTTCTGGCCATCTGTCTAAGTCACCATAAGGTCTAAAATAATAATATAATATAATAATAATAATAATAATCTAGACCTTGAGCCACCTACTGAGCTGCTCCATTTTTTCACCAACCAATATAGACCCCCATTGCGAGGCTCCGTTTTCTCCGCATCCATCACAGTCACTCATTGAGATTCATCGTTTTCTGTGAGGGTCTGTTTTCTTCTACGTTTCAATGAGTAACTTCGATAATAAACGTCACAGCCTTTCCCACAGTTACTCTCTTACACAGCATGATATCAGACAGAGAGAGGGGTGGAAAATATACGATAATATTATGAAGACTAAGAATATAAAAAACAAAAATTAAACTCTTCAGCCCATACAACAAACAGCGATTTAAGACATGTATGAAAGTCCCTCATCTTCCCTTCACCTCCCTTATCTCCTTCAGTCTGCCAGTCATGTGTATTTTGTTTTATCTTATGAATGGATTAAGATGGACATGGTATATGATTAAAGAAGGGGGAAGCATTATTTGGGAGGTCATGGCCGTGGGGGAGGAAAATGAGGTGTGAAAAGAGAGGTTAATGAAGGAAGGCATAAAGGGTTTTGGAGAAGAGAAAGTGGATAGGAGAGGAAGGAGAATTAGGTGGAAGATAGGTCAAGAGGTAAAACAAGATGGGTTAATGAAGGAATGTATGTAGGGTTTTGGAGAAGAAAAAGTGGATAGGAGAGGAAGGGGAATCAGGGGGAGAGTAGGACGAGAAGTAAAACAAGATGAGTTAATGAAGGAATATATGAAGGGTTTTGGAGAAGAGAAAGTGGATAGGAGAGGGAGGAGAATTAAGGGGAGGGTAGGACATGAGGTAAAACAAAATGGGTTAATGGAGGAATGTATGTAGGGTTTTGTAGAAGAGAAAGTGGATAGGAGAGGAAGGAGAATTAAGGAGAGAGTAACATTAAAAAAGAAACCCCAACGCCGCTCTTCCTCCATAACGATAAAATGAAAATACAAGCAAACAAATAGAAGTGGAAAATATTATGACAAATGTATACGAACGTGATAATTATATAGTAAATAACATGGGGTGATATTGGAAGTAGTTAAAACGAGTACTATGAAGAGGGTGGAGGGTAGTGGAAGAGGAGGAGGAGGAGGAGGATATGAAGGGTGACATGGGAATATATGAGAACTCCGGCGAAAGCGTGGTAACAGATGGTCACCACCGCCACCACCAACACCAGCACTAATAACACCACCACCACCACAACAAGCCTGTTCCACATTCCTCTGCACCACCACCACCACCACCACCACCTCCTCCTCCTCCTCCTCCTCCTCCTCCTCCACGCATGATTCGATACTCTATGGAACAATCATCTCTGTCACCGTACCCCTCCCCCACTACCCCCCACCTCCATCCTTTTCTAACCGAAGCAATAAAATAGTACTCTAAGGTGCCAGGACTCACGTTTCGTTAATGTAGAAACACGAACGAGAAACGCATTATGACGAGAAATAATGCACAAAAAACGTAATATATATAAGATCGTGAAGTTGTAAAAGAAAAATATCAACTGGTCAAATCTATAAAACGAGTCCGGTTTCAAATTATTTAAAAATCAATCTTATAACTAATCAATCCTGACTAGACAAAAAAATGGTTTAGAGAAGACAAAGGCTAAGGACACAGATCTAATAAGGAGCAAAAACTAAACTAAACTAGAATTAATCTGCATAGCTTTTTCTTGGTATACGTTTTTTTTCCCCCTTCTGAACCGGTGGACACGAGGAATCTTGGGCTAGCTGTGCCGCGGTCAGTCTTTCGCAATAAGCTGAGAGGTTGTAAAGGGAAGGCCATAAAGGAAAGGGAAACCCACTATAGATTAATTAAGTAATCCGTTGTCTACCTTCCTTTCTCTCTCTCTCTCTCTCTCTCTCTCTCTCTCTCTCTCTCTCTCTCTCTCTCTCTCTCTCTCTCTCTCTCCTTGTAGTTCAATGACCTTACTCCGCTCTACCTATCATTTCCTTTCCTTTCTTCTTCCTTCTGAGACCTCTACTTTTCTACTTTCTTCCTTCCTTCTCCTCTTTCTCCGTCCTCTACTCCCTCGCTACTGTCCAGGAAACCCATTATATCCCTGTATCGTTATCTTCCCTCCATCCCCTAGGCCTAAAACATAGACGGAACCTTTCCTCCTCCTCCTCCTCCTCCTCCTCCTCCTCCTCCTCCTCCTCCTCCTCCTCCTCCTCCTCCTCCTCCTCCTCATACCATGTTCTTATCTTCCCTTCCGTTTATGTTGCTGTTCATTATCTAAATTACTTTCCTCTTCTTTATACGGTTTCATTACGAATACGACTGCCACCACACACACACACACACACACACACACACACACACACACACACACACACCACGTGCCGAAACAAACCACTAATTAAGGTGGTAATAGGTGTGAAACATCCATTAGCAGGTGGAGGAAAGTGTCAGCACGTGGGAGTGAGTGGAGGGAAAGAGGGAGTACAGGGGGGAGGGGGAGGACGAGTGGAAGAGGAAGGAGGGAGAGGGAGAGGCGATGGGGAGGCAAAAATGACAAGTGGCGAAACGTTATGAGTTAATATGAGGATTTTTTGGCCGAGTTTCACCTCCTGAGTTAATCTAAATTGGTGGTGTTGATGGTGGTGGTGGTGGTGATTGTGGTGGTGGTGGTGGTGATTGTGGTGGTGGTGGTGGTGGTGATGCGAAAAAAATAAAAATAAAAAGTTCAGTAATGGTTTCTGGAAGATTAATGTGTTGAGAGATGAGTTCACGTGTGTGTGTGTGTGTGTGTGTGTGTGTGTGTGTGTGTGTGTGTGTGTGTGTGTGTGTGTGTGTGTAGATGATGGGGATCCTGTAAAGAAAGTTATACGGCCGATTCTGGTTGTAATAATGATAATGATTTGATATGTGAGTGAAAGGTGGATTTGGGGATGATAAGAAGAAGGGGACTCGGGAAAGCATTAAAGGAGAGGAAGGATGGCAAAGGGAGAGAAAGTGTAAAGAGAAAAAGGGGAAGGCAGGGAAAGTGTGAGGGGGATAATAAAAGGAAAGAAGAATAATAGGATGAAAAATAAAGATATGAAAAACCGAAGCAATAAATGATACGTGAAGGGAAAGAAAACGAAGGTATAAGAAAATGTAGGCAGTGATTGAGGAGAGATATAAAACATGACAAACAAGATACATTCTAACACTACACGTTTTATATTCTTTCCTTTTTTTTCTTACTGTCTTTCACACTTTCATCCTTCCTTCCTCTCATGCCTACCGTCCACATTCCTTCCTTCCTTCCCTCTATTCTTCTTTCCTTCCTTGCTTCCCTTCTTCCCTCCTTTCCTTTTTCCTTCCTTCCTTCCTTCCACCTTCCGTTCTACCTTCCCTCCCTTTCTCCTCTCTCCCTACCTCACCTTTACCCTTTCCCTACCCAAATCACTTTCAAATGCTATAACCTCCTTCGCTACCTGTCTGTCTCTACCTGGCCTGAACTACCTGGACCAACACACACACACACAGACAGACAGACAGACAGACACAGACAGACAGACAGACACAGACAGACACACACACACACACACACACACACACACACACACACACACACACACACACACACACACACACACACACACGACCTGACCCACACATGGCCAGCTTAATGAGTGCTGTGACCTCATCTTTGGCAATGCTGCAAGTTTTTGTTTTTTAATTCTAGAGTTGTTTTGCAGCTGCTGTTTGCATTTAGGGAGAGAGAGAGAGAGAGAGAGAGAGAGAGAGAGAGAGAGAGAGAGAGAGAGAGAGAGAGAGAGAGAGAGAGAGAGATTTTTCTTGCTTCGTTTTATTAATTTCTTGGTTTCGCGGCGAATTCTGTCCAAATGTTTCGCGGCGAATTCTGTCCAAAACTTTCGCGGCGAGAGAGAGAGAGGTATAGACAAACACACAGTCAGATGGACACAGACAGACTGATAGATTTATTAGGAGTGTGTCTGCAACGTCCTACTTCCTCTCACAACAAGAGGAAATAACTCACTCAACTGGAAAATCAAAACCCAACATGTCATTCATACTTCAATTCTGACTCTCTAAATCAAGGAAAAAGAATCTCATACACAATAAACACACTCTAATGGCATTCCTGACTCGTTTTCTCTTTTGGTCCTATAAAACAGAAAACGGAGCCTACACAGCGCTAACTATGTTATATTGGTAACATTGGGGCGACGACTCCACGACTCCAGACCACAACATTAATGAGAGAGAGAGAGAGAGAGAGAGAGAGAGAGAGAGAGAAAAGACAGACTGCAGTGAAAGTAATGATGGAGAGAATGATAGGCAGTCTGGGGTTGATGATTATATGAGTCAAACTTTCGTCCTCTCCTTGACCACGTGTGTTTGTGTGGTTTTGGAAGTTGTTGTGGTGTAAGTGGTGGTGATGATGTTAGTAGAAGTAGTGGCGGTGGTGGCAGTTGTTGTAGTGGTAATCTTGTAGTCAGGGAAAGTATCTAGATAATTTGGCTTCTTCTCCCATTCTCTGCATATTCGAATTTTCCCTTCGTAGCATTTTCACTTTCCTCACACGTGTTCCGTCATTAAATTTTCATTCATTCTCTTTTTTCATTTTCATTCATTCTCAAGTCTTTTTTTCTCTCTTTTCCCTTCGTAGCATTTCACTTTCCTCACACGTGTTCCTTGATTAAATTTTCATTCATTCTCTTTTTCATTTGCGTTCATTCTCTCTTTTACCTCCATTCATTCATTAATTTGTCTCATCCACTTTCATTCATTCCAGTGCATCAGGTCCCTTGCATTCTCCCCCTCCACCCTCCCTTACCTCCTAACAGTCATATCAACAAACCCTTAGACCCCTACACCTTACAACATATCCTCAGCCCTTACCACAACCTTCTACTATCCTCCATTACACGCATTATTTTTTTTATACAACTCACTCTCTTAATCAGCCTCTTTTTATGCTCCCTCCTCGGGCTCATTCATAAGTCCCACTCACACCCTCGTAAATTAGACACATCCCACTCACCCCATCCCATCTGGTCCCCCCTCGTCCCCAGAAGCCCCCAGCCAGACCCTAGACGCAAGAGGGAGAAAGTCCGGACCAAGTTTAGCGGTGGGCGGCCTCAACACCTGCCTGCACACACCTCACCAGTACTTATGTGGCGAAAAGTTGCGCTCCCCCCCCCCCCCTACCTATTCACATTATCTCCCCTACCCCCTCTTTTACCCATTCGCCTCACCCACCCTCATTGTGTTTCCCTTCCTTTTATTCTTCTATACACTGCTTAGCCTTGTTTATTTTCTTCCTTCCTTTCATCATTTGTTTTCTTGTTCTCCTCGTCTATTTATTTTTTCGTTTCCCTAAGCACGCCATTCCATTTCGTTGTTTTCTTATGTAAACTTCCCGGCCTTACTTCATTCTGTTTTCTCTTCCTTTCGTTCTTTTTCGTGTGTCTGCTTCACCCTGTTCCTTTTCTTTCACCCTTCTTTCAACAAATTGTCCTCTTTCTCCGCGTTTTCATTTCTTTTATCTATCTGAGCGCTCTTATTTTTTTTTATTTTTACATATCGAAGCATTCTGTTCTAATTTTGCTTCCTCTCCTAAACCTCTCTCTTACTTTATCTCTTTCATCATATTAGTACCTCAACCTCCCTATTTTTATGCTTTTTCGATACCATTCCTTCAAACGCCTACCATCTTCCTATACCACCTGACAATCATCTACCATTACCTACCTACCATTGCCATCTTAACCTATTTCATTCAACCATTAGTGTAAGTGCTCTTCCTCCCTCCCATTCTCCATAAAAATCATTAACCCCATTCATTCCTCCCTCCCTCACTCCCTTTATATCTCTCCTCTCTGCCCCCCTCCACTCCTCCTCCTATAGCTTGCCCCGCCCACTTTCATCGTCGCATAACTGTCTGCCCCACCTTGAGACGGCGTTGGGTGCGTCTGTGTGTACCTGTGCGCTCATGTGTGTACAGGTGACACGAGAAAGCGATGAGAGGTGCACATAGATAAAGAAATGGTCACACACACACACACACACACACACACACACAGTCAGTCAGACGAGGGGAAAAAATTGGTTTCGGTTTCTCATTGGTCAGGCCACTCGCACCTAAAATTCTCTCTCTCTCTCTTCTCTCTCTCTCTCTCTCTCTCTCTCTCTCTCTCTCTCTCTCTCTCTCTCTCTCTCTCTCTCTCTCTCTCTCTCTCTCTCTCTCTCTCTCTCTCTCTCTCTCTCTCTCTCTCTCTCTCTCTCTCTCTCTCTCTCTCTCTCTCTTTATTTGTGCATATTTTAATACTAATAGATTAAAAAGCTAATTTCTCCTCCTCGTCATTATCTTCATCTTCCTTTTCCTTCTCCTCCTCAAACTACTTCTACTACTAATAGCATGACTACTCTCTCTCTCTCTCTCTCTCTCTCTCTCTCTCTCTCTCTCTCTCTCTCTCTCTCTCTCTCTCTCTCTCTCTCTCTCTCTCTCTCTCTCTCTCTCTCTCTCTCATTTTCGTTTTCATCACCATTCCTTTCCCTCACTTTCTTTCCTGCCGCCCAGCCTTTCTCCTCCCACGGCTACAGCATCCCTCCTCCCCCCCTCTCCTCCCTGCTTTTCTCCCCCCCCCCCTCTACAGCATCCCTTCCCTCCTTCCTCTCCTCCCTCACTCCCCCTTCCCACTCCCATGCTTTTCTCCCGCCTCTTCCATCGACTAAAATGACCATAGTGACCGTGTGAAGTGAAAGTGACTTGCTGTAGAAGATAAAGTAGGGCTGGAGTAGCTTTTTCGTTCGAAGTAGAAGTGAGAGTGAGTAGTAGTTGTTGTTGTTGTTGCTGTTGTTGTCGTTGTTGTTGTAGAAGTAATTGCAGTAGTGGTAGTAGTGGTAGAAGTTGTAATAGTAGTGGTAGAAGTTGTAGTAGTAGTATTAGTATTAGTAGTATTAGTAGTAGTAGTATAGGAGTGGTAATAGTAGTAAAGAAAAAGTAGAAAAAGGAGGAGGAGGAGGAGTCTTCATCGCTGCCTTTCCTCCTACTTCTGCTGTTGCTTCCATTATAATTTCAGTTCATTTGTCAGCTGCTTCTTCTATATCTCTTTCAACTTATTTAAGGATTTGTTTTGAATTTCTAAGCTAAACTATATTCCTTCTCGCTATCTGCTAAATTTTTCTTCTCTTCAGAGGTCTATAATGTCTTTGAATAATACCAATCGGGTAGCCAATGAATTTGAGTTTATTTAGTATTATTACATCCTTCACTGTGCCTGAATTTCCAGTAAGAATAAAGATACTGTCCCTGAAGAGAAAGGTGTACGATTAATGTATCCTGCCAGCCCTAACAAACGGCTCAGAAACTTGACGCCACATAAAATATTTAAAAGAGAAAGCTAAAAAGCGCATACCGATGGAGGGCGAGAAAAATGCTGGGTATAAGAAGGAGACAGGAAACAATCAGAATGGATTAGAGAAAAGACAAAGGATGAAGATATTTCTATAAAAACAAATGAACTTGGGGAGATCAGACCCCATGTAATCTGATAACAGGGCAACGCAGGTAACAGTGGCAAACCAGAAATTGCAATAGTCCAGGCAAAAAAGAAAAAAAAAGACCAGGTGGAGAGATGGAATTGGAGCATGGAGCATTTGCCAGGGCAGGCGAGTATACTACATCAGACAAAGATGGAAAACGTTAGGAAAGGCCGTTGTTCCGTAAAGTACTAAAAATGGATGAAGATTCTCTCTCTCTCTCTCTCTCTCTCTCTCTCTCTCTCTCTCTCTCTCTCTCTCTCTCTCTCTCTCTCTCTCTCTCTCTCTCTCTCTCTCTCCTTGAGGCCAGGTCAGTAAGCCACAGCGGTCCACACAAACCTTTAAATAACACACACACACACACACACACACACACACACACACACACACACACACACATACACACACACTTATCTTAAGAGCCTCGTTACAACCACAGGCCTAACGATGAAAAAGAGGACGAGGAGGAGGACGAGGAGGAGGAGGAAAAATAAAGATAATAGAGGAACTGTTATTAGCCTAAGACGGACCGAAGATGGCCTGACAGACTTAAATGAATGACATCAACAACAAAAACAACAACAAGCGCAACTTCTACTGCTGATAATAATAATAATAATAATAATAATAATAATAATAATAATAATAATAATAGTAATAATGCTAATACAATAGTAATGCAAAGCAAGAGGAGAAAGAATACGGAAACGCAGTTGGTGGTAGAAGAATAGGAGGAGGAGGAGGAGGAGGAGGAGGAGGAGGAGAAGGTTGTGGTCTGGGTGAGGGAGGGAAGGAAAGAAGTCAATGAGCTCATAGCCATCTGTTCAACCCTAAGTACCGTGTTTATCGATGAGAGAGAGAGAGAGAGAGCGAGAGGGGAGAATCTTGCCATGCTGGGATAACTCTTTGAAACTTGTCACGACTCTCTCTCTCTCTCTCTCTCTCTCTCTCTCTCTCTCTCTCTCTCTCTCTCTCTCTCTCTCTCTCTCTCTCTTTCAGCATCAAACTTTCCCCCTCCCACGCTTTCCCTCAAATCTTAAGCCCAAAATACACCTGATTTTACTTAATATTCCCATGGACACGAAAGAGAGAGAGAGAGAGAGAGAGAGAGAGAGAGAGAGAGAGAGATAACTGTTGTGACTTAACTACCAATTTCCTCATTTACCTTCGTCTCTAATTGCCTTTCCCAGCACTACTTGTCTCTACGTACTGCCGCCTCTCTCTCTCTCTCTCTCTCTCTCTCTCTCTCTCTCTCTCTCTCTCTCTCTCTCTCTCTCTCTCTCTCTCTCTCTCTCTATCTCTCTCTCTCTAACTCGTATCTCTCCATTCTTCCATCATAAATCCTCCTCCGTTTATCCCTCCTTTCCTCCCTCCATATACCAAGTCATCTCTCTCTCTCTCTCTCTCTCTCTCTCTCTCTCTCTCTCTCTCTCTCTCTCTCTCACACATTTTTTTCCTAGTTTTTCCAGCCTTTCTCCGTCCTATCTTCTCTTCGCCTTTCTCCGTCTCCTCTTCCTCCTTCCCTCCCTCTCCCCCCTCCTATTGGCTATTCACTTGTTTGCCTACTTTCGCGGAGAGAGAGAGAGAGAGAGAGAGAGAGAGAGAGAGAGAGAGAGAGAGAGAGAGTAGAGTGAGAGGAAAAAGGTACGAAGAGGGGGGGGGGAGGGGGGGAGAAAGGGAAGAAGGAAGAGAAAGAGGGAAGAGGAAGTGTAAAGGTGAAGGGAAGAAACGAATGAGGCACAAAAACAAACAAACAATAAAGAAGCGAGGAAGAAGAATGAAGAAAGATCGATTCCACGGAAGTATAAGGAAAGAGGGATTGTAAATATTAACTTTATCGCATCGCTGAACCCTGTCATGATCTTCCCTTACAAAGATATAAAGGAAAAAAGACAAAAAAAAAGCACAACATTTATCTCCACAAAAAAAGCAATAAATGGGGAAAAAAAAGAAAAGTAAAAGGTTCTCAATGACGCCTTTTTCTCCAACATTTTTTTCAGCATTTTTTTCTCCTTTCCACAAAAAAGAAAATATGACGAGAAGGCGGAAGTTATTGTACGACTTCCGGTGGACTCGTTCGTTCGTGTGTTTGTTTGTTTCCCTTGCTTTCTTCTGTGGATGTTTACGTCGTGTGCATAACAAAAATAACACTATAGCTTGAGGGCAGCAAGAGAAACTACACATGCACTGGTAGCTGTGTGTGTGTGTGTGTGTGTGTGTGTGTGTGTGTGTGTGTGTGTGCTGGCAGGTGTGAACGGACGCCTGGAGGAAGATTGAATCACTCCCCCCTCCCACTCCCCCTCCCCCTCCTCCTCCTTCTCCTCCTCCTCCTCGTCTCCTTTCCTCTCCTCTCCCTGTCGTTTTCTTCGTTCCCTTCCCTACATCTTTTTCCCACTCCTCAGTTCGCCCCTCAGCAACTGTCCTGCCACGCCTCGCCGCCCTCAGATAACAACTACAGCGACTGGACGATGAGATTGGCCACCTACTACTACTACTACTACTACTGCTACCACTACTACTACGATCACTACTACTGCTACGACTACTATTATTACTGCTACTACTGCTACTACTACTGCCGCTATCGCTACTACTACAACTACTGCAGGAGTCTCAATATCTTACCTTCATCGCCGAGGGGTTGGTCAGCGTGCTGGTCGTTGGCCTTCCCGGTCGTGGTCGTGGAGTCCTGCGGTGGAGGCGAAATAGCCTCTTCCCCCTCCTTCTTCTCCTCCGCTTCCTCCTTCATCTTGTCATCACCTTCCTCCTCGCACACGGCCACCATGGCGCTATGTACAAGGTTCAGTTCGTTCTTTTCTTTCACCATCGAGTCCTCGCCTTCGACTGTAGCATCAGCGGGGGTCTCGTTTTGCCCCTGTCCCGCTGCTTCGCTCTCGTCTGGGGTCTGGTCAGGCACTGGGGCTTCATCTGTGGCCTCTTCAGGTACCTTGGTCTCCAGACTGGCCAAGAGATCGGGCACATCAGGGACATCGGGTACCTTGCACGGGGGCGTCTCAGTGTTCCGGGGTGGTGTGTGCGGTGCCTCCTCAGCCTGCCCCTCCGTCGTCGCCTTCTTGCTTGGAGAGCTTGTTGGAGTGGGTGCATGTCCGTTCGTTTTGGTGGGGGAGGAGAAGAGGGCGGCGAGGGCCTCTGTATTCTTGGGGGTGATGACTTTCTCCTCGACGACGGCTGGGGGCTGCTGGGGCTCCGCTGAGGCTTTCTTCTTGCGGACAGCTTTTGCAGGAACCACAACTGTGTTTTCAGGCGCAGGTCCTTTCGGAGGACCACTGGGGCCAGGAATTTGAGGGGCTTTTACGGGGCAGGGCTGCGGCTCGGCGGGTGCCTCGGGGTCGCCTGGGCGGGATGGGGAGTTTTTCCTCCTGGAGCGTGAGGGAGCGACGGGAATGGATTCTTCACTGCCGTGATCGTGCATATTAAACGTCTTGATCCATGTGTCCTTTCGCTTTGCTTTCACAGTCATCTGCTTGATCACGGAGCGCCGTTGCTCCTCAAGGTCACGCACGGTGTCCCCGAATTCCAGCAGCGAGTGTTCGGGCAGGTTCAAATTGTCCTTCTTCCTCTGTAGCTCCATTTCCTGTTGCTCCATGATGGCGGCGCCAAGGTTCCTCGATGTCGGTGCCTCATTCCGCACGCACTTGCCCCGTGGAGACTCACACTCAGACGCCAACGAATCTGGCTCAAATGTCTCCTCAGGAATGGTTTCCGGGGGAGGACTGACCTCGGCGGAGCCCATTTCGCTCTGCAAGGAGTCTGGTGCAACGCTGGCCAAGGAGGAAGGACCCGAGTGGGTGCTGACCACGCTGGCACAGAACACACCGTCCACACCGTCCTCATTCTGAAACATCACCGGCGGGGCGGCGATGGCCACAGGGCTGAGGGGCGGCGCAGCGATGGGGCTGCCCGTGAAGGGGTCAAGGTCTGGCCGAGGGTCACGGCCCCCTGTGGATGCGACGTCCTCAACGCTGGTGTCCTTCATCTCCCACGAGCCGTCGTCCGATATATCGATGGCACTGTCAGCAACGCTTATGCCGCACGGCTCCAGGAAGGAGAATTTGGGTGTTGTATTTTTGTGTGGCGCTTCTTTCGTCGGGGTGTTTTTAGCAGGAGAGATGTCCTTGGCTGTGACGGAGTCCTTGGACGGGACTGGGTCGTGGGTCAGGACGGGGTCCTTTTGCGTCCCAGGCTTACGTAGCTGATCCTGGAGGCTAGGAAACACCCGCGTCAGGGACTCCCTTCGGGATACTTTCCCGGTGCTAGACTTTCTGACGACGCCTGCAAACTTGAGGCTCTGACTGCGCCTGACGCTCTCTTTGCGCACGTCGGATGGCTTGAGGCTCTTGGGCACGCCGGGACACGAGTCCTTGAGCTCTATTATCACAGAGTGTCTGATGGCCGGAGTTTCAAACTCTTCGCCGTCGTCCTGGTCGATCTGAATGATCTTTGGCTCCTTCACCGGCTGTGCCTCCTTCCCTGTGCTAAGCCTCTGCTGGAGGGATGTGTTGACGGCCTCGACGCGGCTTTCGGCCTCTTGGTGCGGCGCCTTGTTACCGTACTCTCGCTCGATGGCTTGCTTCGCCTTCTGTAGCGCTAGTCTCCTGTCTTCCTCCTCCTGCCTCAATACTTCCTCCTCCAGCTGCTGGAGGGCTATTTCTGGGGGTGGCGGGGGCAGCGGGGCCTGCTGGGCGATCACCTCCTCTTCGCCTGATGGGGGCGTGGGCGGCAGCGGCCAGTCCTCTACAGACACCACGTCATACTCTCCTCCAGACGATCCTAAGTCTGAGGTTTCGGAACCCTCGAGAAGGATCGTCTGCTCGCTGGTGTCTCGGGGCGCCGAGGGCCTGAAGGGGTTAGTGCCCGTGCGGGCGGGGCTGCCGTCGTCAGTCTGGCTGGAATCTGGCGAAGAGAGCGATGAGGCGGTGCTGAGAGGCGGCGTGGGCTCCCCAGTATCCACACTCAGGCTGACAAAAGGGTTCCAGGCACGCTTGACGGGCTCACTCTGCCGCGCCGCTAACTGTGACAGGAAGTCTGGCTTGGGGGGCACGTCCGGCTTGTGCCTCGGGAGGGTGTCGTACAAGTGCTCCTCGCCCTCGGACGCCTCGCACTCCCCTGCAGAGTTGTCAACGTTCTCGTAGATGTGCTCGTCCTCCTGCAGCACCTGGCCGTTCTCGTAGAAGTGAAGAGACTCGTGGTCCTCGAATGGGTCAAGGAGGCCGGAGGAACACTCGCTGAGGGTGAGGTACAGCGGGTTGTCCAAGGATGGCACCTCGTCCTCCCCCAGCACCACTATATCCTCTTCCTCCTCCTCCTCCTCGAGAAGCTGTGTCTGCTGTCCCTTGTCCTCCCTCAAAATCTCCCTCACAGTATCCTCGTCCTCTTCAACCTCGTCCTTGAGCTTTATCTCCTGAGGGTCGAGCTTGAATTTGACGGCAAGGAGCTTTTGGTCTTTGGCAGCCTCGTCCTTGAACCCGAGATCCTTGACCTGCGAGATGTACTGCGAGACGGCGGAGTCCAGCTGTCTGTTGAAGGCGGTGAGGGTGAGTGTGGAGGCCTCGGGGGAATCGTCGGACACCGGGATGCACGTGGGCAGCGTCACCTCGCTCTCCTCGCCGCCACTCTGCTGTTGGGGGAAAGAAGCGACGTTAGAAGTGGTTTGAGGATGAGGTAATGGGGTGTTAGTGTGAAGGAACTGTACGGAGTAGGAAGAATGCGTGGGGAGAGATGGAGGACTAAATTACACAATCGGGGTGTTAGAAAATGAAAGAATGAGGTATAAATAAGAGAAATGAATAGGCGACAGGCGTATAAATTAGTAGGTAGGCGAGGGAAGAGTATTGTGAAAGGGGAGATAGGAGGAAAGGAGTCACATGGGGAGGAAAGGTAGGTGGGTATGTACGCAATGGAGAGGTGCCATGTAGGGAGACACAGTAAAGAAACGGAAAGAAAGAGTCATGAAGGGAAAGGGTGTTGATGCGAGGTGAGAAGAGAGATGGATGGGGAGAGAGTACTGGGGAGGGGGAAGTGTTTGTGCGAAGGCAGCGTAAGGAGGGAAGGGAGAACAACAATAGAGAAGGAAAAGCCGCGGTGACGAAGGCAGAACATCAAGGCCGTTTAAGAATGAGACACCTGAGATTGATAGCCTACAGGTGACCCCGTTAACGACACACACACACACACACACACACACACACACACACACGAAGTACACGCAAAAGGCAGACTCAAACGTAGGTCATATTTCACGCTTTCCTCCCTCCCTCTCTCCTTCCCTTTCCCTTTCTCCTCCCTCGCCCCTTCTCCTACCTTTTCAAATTCTGATTCCCTTTCTTTACTGACGAAACACACACAAGGAGAGACTATGTAGCAAGGTGATGGCGAGTTGTTGAGGCAAAGGGGAATAGTATAATAATGAGCTCAGAAAATAAGAGATAAGGATTTTGTTTATAACTGATTATTTTACATCTATTAAATACTGTATCTGATCTCTCTCTCTCTCTCTCTCTCTCTCTCTCTCTCTCTCTCTCTCTCTCTCTCTCTCTCTCTCTCTCTCATTAGGAGCCGTAGTATTATGGTTTTGGTAGAGCCACTTGACTGATCAACGAGGTGAAGGCAGGTGGTGGAGGCGTTGACGTTGTTCATAATGATTACACTGGTGATTATAGTAATGTTGGTGATGGATGTGATGGTGAGTAACTCTTTGAACAACAACAACAAGAACAACAAGAACAAACACTTATATACATACACACATTCACTTAACATTTACAACAACAACAACAACCACACACACACACACACACACACACTTTCATTTTTTACTTTTTTTCTGTGTGTGTTCGTTGTTGATGGCTGTGTTGTACTTTCGCTGCAAAAAAAAAACAGCAAAACAACACGTGTCAAATTTCGACGACGCAATTAATGCCTCGCAGGGATGTTACACTCGGCAGGTAGTAACGCACACGCCCCCTCCCCCCAAGAAAAAAAACTTTATAACTGTATCTCAGTATCGCGCAGCTGCCGAGTAATTTCCGTTTCTGAGACGATAAACCTGATTGTGGTAAAGGAAGAAAAAAAAAACACTTTCCATAAGCAGGCGGAAGCGGAGGAACAATTCAGGAAAGGGAAAGTCTAAATTTTGTTCTTTTTAACTTTGACACATTTATTTTTTCTTGTTAACCAATATTTTGAGGAATGTATTTATTTATTTTACGTCCACTTCCCCGTTTCGGTGCGTAAAATAATTGTTCTTGTTCTGTGTACTTATTACTGTCCCCTTGTTTGCTTAATACGAAAAACATTTAACGAGCTTTAGGCTACTTATCGAGACTCCACTTGTTCTATTTCCGCAAGTTTGTCAAGTAAGAAAACAATCACAATTAACCTTTCCGCGACAGGTGTCAGGACTCGTCACCACCACCACCACCACCACTACCATCACCACCACCATCACCACCACCACCACCACCACCATCACCACTAGCTTCACCACCACCCTCACATTACCACATCAAAACCGCACGCCATGCAATGCTACACCTCCACCACCTCCAGACAGACGTAGAGACATCCAGACAGGCATCAGGAAAAAGAAATATGACACCACGAGTTACATCACACGCCTTGCCTACGGCCTGCCATCATGCAACACGTGGCGAGCGATGCAGACAAACAACAACGCAACGAGACTGACAACACTTTCGGGAGGCCCAGAAGAGAAAAATACTATCCATGTTGTTTGTGAGCATTCTTCTTCCCATTAATTTAGATGAAGACATAGTGAAACCAAATTGTCGAGTCCGTTTTGGCGTTGGCTCCCGCGGGTCCATTTCTCCCTTCTGCTCTGCCACACAGTCCCAACACCTATTTTTTCCTCTCATATGTTACCTATAGCTTACATATGAGAGGAAGAGATAGGTGTTGGGACTAAGAGCAGAGGGGAAAGAAAACCTGGGAGCCAACGCCAGACCGGCCTCGACATATTTGGAAGACTATAGTGAAGTTGATTGAAACTCTAACCGAATTATTACAATGAATAAATATAACAATGTGTGGATGTATTAAATTGACAACGACTATAATTAGACAGTATATAACGAAAAGAAGGAAGCGAAAAGATCAATTTGAAGTATTATATAACCTGAACATATAAATCCTACTGACAAAGAATTCAATTAGCTGGAATCGTTAACAACAGCTCCACGAAAAGTCCACTAAACAGGATGGGAGAATGTGTTTAAATGGCAAATATAGAAAGGTGAAATATAACTCTGATACCATAACATCCACAAGAAATCTAAAAAGAAAACAATAGAAAACAGGAATAAGTTTTTCCTCTTTTTTCACGAGCTTTACATAATGAAAAGCAAAATATATAAGAAAAAGGAAGCATGAGTCTGCAAAAAAGTGACAAATTATTATGCACTGACAGGACAAAGCAATCTGTGAAGCGATGGTTTAATAGGTTTTTTTTGTCCTTAATGACATTTGAAACGACGCCGCAAAGGGAAAAAAATCATGATACGTAACCTTGACTCACACACACACACACACACACACACACACACACACACACACACACACACACACACACACACACATAAAGATGGTGGTGGTGGTAGTGTTGGAGGAGGAGGAGGAGGAGGAGGAGGTTGGGAAAGGAAAGTGGGGTATCGGAAGTACCTTTAGTAATTACAGGTGATCCGTGTGTCCCCAGGTATTGTCTCCTCCTCCTCCTCCTCCTCCTCCCACCCACTTTTACCCGCAATAACCAAGTTTCCTCGTTTATTGCTGTAATTATATGGATAGCTGCGTCTCCCTCTGTAATCTTCCTTGCGCCCTTAAGTACTTTTCTGGTTAACTGTTTGTCTCGTGTTTCCGCGTCTGATCACAAGAGGACCGCGCCATGTGTACTGTTTTCTTCTTCCTTGTTAATTCCTTACTTGCATTCTTTTCCGTATATCCCTAGAATGCCAAAATAAACCTTCCCTAGATCCCTACACTCTCACTAGATATATGACAATGACCTCGATAATCGCTCCAGTCTTCCATGGCGTGAACAATCTTGCCATAACGCCGCCATGACCTTCTTCCTATTCTTCAGCAACGCAAACACTACAGAAAGAAAACGTCAAAAAAGGAAAGAAAAATAGATAGACAGATAAATAGAAAGATTAATCGACATGAATGCAAGGAAAATGAAATGCTAAGTTGAGAAAGAAAGGAAAGAGTGAAAGAAACGAACAAAAAAAGGTAAATTGACATGAATGAAGGAAAGAAAAGATGAAGGAAAAACAGAGAAAGAAAATGGAAAGAAAGAAAAAAAAGAAAGAAAGAAAGAAAGAAAGAAAGAAGGAAGGAAGATAAAAGAACAACAAAACTAATGGTGTGTATAAACTGCCGTGTCGCCTCACAAATCACAATTGAACTTCACTACAGACCTTCCCAGCACACAGAACGGACGAACGGACGAGCGGATATATAGAGTGGCGCGCGGTGGTACGGGTGGAAGAGGGCGTGGGCGTGGAGAAGTGACTAAGTGGAGGAGTGGGTGGCGGTGGATGGCAGTGGTGGTGGGTTGATGACGGAGGAGAAGGTGGAGGCGTGACTGGTTAAAGTGGATGAAAGGAGGAAGAAATGTGGGTGAGAGGGAAATATATAGATGGATAGATATAGAGATGGAAAGAATGGAGACGAGAGAGGAAAGACGGAGGAACAAAGGGAAGGAGGGAGAGAAGGAAGGAGGACAAAGAAAGATAGATAGATATAGACAGATAGATAGATGTAGAAAAAGACAAAAATATGAAGAACAGGATAGGATACAAAAGAAGGAACAGAAAAAGAGGAAGGAAGGAGATGAAAGATATAAGGGGAGAGGGAAGAGGGAAAGATAGATGGAGATAAATAGATAGACAGTGATGGAAACCGAGAATATGAAGGACAACCAGAGAGGAATGAGGGAGGAACAGAGCAAGGGGAAGAAGGGAGAAATGAGGACCTTATAGGGAGAGGCGGAGAGAGGAAAAAGGGAGAGAGAAGAAGGGAGAAATGAGGACCTTATAGGGAGAGGAGGAGAGAGGAAAAAGGGAGAGAGAAGAAGGGAGAAATGAGGACCTTATAGGGAGAGGAGGAGAGAGGAAAAAGGGAGAGAGGAGATAGATGAAACCCCCGGTGCGATAATAGTAAAAAAAAATAATAATATGACACTTGAGGCGAATAGAACAAGGCGTTGGCTGGCGTCTTCCTGTTTACCTGTGCTCTGTATTAATCAAGGTGTTAAGTCCCGCTGCTTGCCTGTGTGTCTGTGTCTGTGTGTTCCCTCCTGAGCTGGTTTACTTCGCACGAGACTCCCATTTACTGATATTTATTGCTAACCATTTCTCACTTCGTCTCGTTGTGAACATAATAAAAGTAGTTGTGATTGTTAATGCACTGTGGTTCTGCTTCTGCTTCCTAATATAATAAATTGCTACAGCAGGTGTTTGACAAGGCTATGTTCTTCTTTAATTGATGATAGTTATGGGTGAGTGTCTGTGTAGGTTTGAGTGAGCCAGTGAGTGAGTGAAAGAGTGAGTGAATGTGTAAATAAGCTAGTCAATGCGTGAGACAGAATGGGTGAACAAGTGAATGAATGAGTGAATGATAGATAACTAGATAGATGAGTATAGAGTGAGTGAGCGATTAAATCAGTAAGTAAATGCGCGAGTGAATGGGTCAAGCAGTGAATGAATGAGAGAATGATAGATAAGGAGGTAAGTATAGAGTGAGTCAGTGAGTGCGTGAGACATATTGGGTGAAATAGTGCATAGGTGAACAAGTGAATGAATGAATGAATGAATGATAGATAGACAAATATAGATAAGTATAGAGTGGGTGAGTGAGTGAGTGCGTGAGACAAATTGGGTGAAATAGTGAATAGGTGAACAGGTGAATGAATGAATGAATGATAGACAAATATAAATAAGTATAGAGTGGGCGGATGAGTGAGTGAATGCGTGAGTATCGTCAAGGAGAGAATAAGTCACGTGCATTCCTCCCTGTAACCTCTGTGAAACCGGATCAGGAATGCGGGAGGGAGGCGAGGAGGGAGAGGAGGTTATGATGCGGTATTATCAAGGATGTCAGCCTGTGTATCTGCCCACCTGTCCGTCTGTATGTCTGTCTGTCTCTTTGTCCTTCTCTCCAAATCATGTGTAGGCATTATAGTCCATGGCTCCTTGTGTGTGTGTGTGTGTGTGTGTGTGTGTGTGTGTGTGTGTGTGTGTGTGTGTGTGTGTGTGTGTGTGTGTGTGTGTGTGTGTGTGTGTGTGTGTGTAATCGACTTGAGTTCCGCCCTGACCACATACCGACAGATTGGCCGCGACACACACACACACACACACACGCCGACAGGTCCAGCCACAACCACGCGCAGACAGGTAAAATGACAGGTAAAATGACAGGTAAATTACGATAATGGACCATATTTCGGCAACGCACAACCTAAAGAAAGAAATGAAAGAAAAAAAGAAAGAGATAAACACCGATAGACAGATAGATAAAGATATTGATTGATAGAATGCTAGGTAAATACAGGTAGATAAATCGATATAAAGAGAAAAAATGAAAGATGGAAGGAAGAAAGAACAGAAAAAAAAACAATAGAGGGTGTAAATATTACCGAGAAGATACCTAGATGGATGAGTAACGAGTGAATGCATATATAAATAATTAATCAGTTAATAAAAAATAAAAAAATACTCGTACATCACAAAATATTTCTCACTAGATCTTTATATATTTATTTTCGTGAGTTATTGAAAGGTCAGAGAGGACTATAAAGCATCTACACATATAGTAACAAAAAATCCCGTTAAATACCGCCAAGAGGAGAAAAAAACTATGAAAAACTTGGCCATGCTCAGTGTGTCAAACCATGCCAGAAAAAGATGAAAAAAATAATAGAAACGATGTGAAGAGAAACAGCAAGAGACGTCAAGATGATCTCAAATGTGTATTAACATGACCTAAATTATTTGAATAACTATTTTCTTACATACCTCTTTGTCTACACTGATACACACCCTGAACAATCAACCATCTCCATTTCCCATCCAATTATTTTTTCTTCCCACTTTAATCAAGCCCGCACCTGCATCCCGAGGCACCTGCGCGGCCCTCCCAGGTGAGTCCGATTAACGAGGAACACAATGAAGCGAACTGATTAACTGGGCGATTTCCGGCACCTGAGGAACTTCGCGGCCGAGAACAGAACCCTCCCAGAAAGCTTTTTAGTGCGAGAAACATTGACTTTTTAACTGAAGATTTCTGGTTTCTTTTTTTTACATTGATTTTCTACAAGTGTGTGTGCAGAACGCGGATATTTTTTTCCGTATAAGCCACTCGTACTTTATTTTATCGATAAATTTAAATCAGGAACAATTCCCAGCCTTTTCGTTTTGTCTATTCGTACTACCAACACTTTAAATATTCCTTCGGTCATACACAAAACAGGTAAAAACACACACACACACACACACACACACACACACTTCAGGCATAGAACTTACCACCGCCCTACGTCATATGAAAAGTATAATTGAAAATCACCCATTAAAAAGAAGAAAAAAAATATTCCAACTTCACTAAAACTTCAACTCTTCCTAAAGCCATCTATACTTCACACCAAGATCACATTCATTGCATCCCTAACACTCCCCCTGCATGACATTAAACACGTCTAAGGCTCCACCACCACCATCATCATCTACCTTCACACGCACAAAGTCACCGAGAGCAGCGAAACTATAGTGCTTAGCGGCGACTCTTTGCTGGGACTCTTCATTATGCATTTCTCACCATTTTTTTTTATATCAGGAGGAGGAGGAGGAGGAGGAGGAGGAGGAGGAGGACGAGGAGGAGGAGGAGGAGGGCGTCAGAGCTGTCCCTCCGGCATGAAAGGAAACACTGGAGGAGGTGGGCCATTTACCTGTCTTTTGTGGCCGAGGGAAACGATAACATGTGTTCTTAACGAGGTAGTGGCGCATACACACACACACACACACACACACACACACACACACACACACACACACACACACATACAGACACAATCCTGATAAAAGCAAAGAATGTAATAACTAAACAAACATTTGAAAATAAACGGTAAAGAAAAAATGTAACTCATAAATTAATAAACTATTAACATTAAACTAATACCTGAACATAAGAAAGAGGAGGAGGAGGAGGAGAAGGAAAAAAAAACATATAAGAAAAGAAAAAGATAGTGCAAAAGTAAAAAACGGAGAATGTTGATTTTATGGGCTTTTAACAACGGAATCGAGAGGAGGAGGAGGAGGAGGAGGAGGAGAAAAGTAGACAACCTTGAAGGCACCGGGACCGTTCACTCTCCTCTCCCTCCCCACCCCCCTTAAAACTGACCCGTGTTGCCACTCTCCCTCCCCCTTCTCCCCTCTCTCCCATCTCTCTCTCTCTCTCTCTCTCTCTCTCTCTCTCTCTCTCTGACGCAGCATTCTTTTCCTAATGGTGTTACATAGATAGCGTCAACAACAACAATAACATTACTCAACAAACAACAAACAACAATAACAAGTCAGTCAGTCAATACAGTCATTCCGATAATCAAAAGACAGTGAAAGCGAAAAGTACAAAAGCCAAACCGCTATGAACCAATGTGACAATTTAAGAAAAAAAAAACTCAATCACAAATACGACAAATTAATAAATGGTTGTTAATAACGTGTGATCGTAAAATTAATAGGGTGAAAGGCGCTTGCTGGAGGAGGAGGTCTCATATATATATATATTTCTTTTTAACGGTGACTTTTTTTTTTATTTGTGTAAGTGAATCTGCGCTAATGAATCGGAGAGAGAGAGAGAGAGAGAGAGAGAGAGAGAGAGAGAGAGAGAGAGAGAGAGAGAGAGAGAGAGAGAGAGAGAGAGAGAGAGAGAGAGAGAGAGAGAAAAAAACAGAGACAGACCGACATAGCAAAACAGAAAACAAAACAAAAAAACAGAGACGAGACAAAATACAAGACAGACAGAAAAAAAAGGCAAGATTCAACATAATTTCATCACTCATTCCTTAGTTTAATAGGCCTACTGAGTCCCCCCTCTTCCCCCTTCCCCTTTCCCTGGTGTGTTCGAAAGGTGAAGGCAGGTCAACAAACCGGCGGAAAGGGCAAAGTTTTTATATGCTAATGAGCCACAGAGAAGTCAATAATGAGCCACAAAGGAGCCAATAAATAAATGATTGCCTAACGTAACATTGAACAGAGCAACGACCATGAGCGAGGAGCGTAAAAACATGAGGGGGGGGGGGAGAGAGAGAGAGAGAGAGAGAGAGAGAGAGAGAGAGAGAGAGAGAGAGAGAGAGAGAGAGAGAGAGAGAGAGAGAGAGAGAGAAAACATAGTAAAATAGACAGACAGACAGACGGACAGACACATAAAACAGACAGATAGATAAACACAGACATACAAGAATAACAGACAGAAAGACAGGCAGACAGACAGGGACAGCTAAGAGCACGTGTAGGAAAAACAACAACAAAAAATCTATATAATGAACCGACGAGACAAAAATGAAACAATATTACGAAACTGTAAGCGTTAAATCAGATCATGAAAGAAAATTAACACAAAAACAAAAATCTAAAAGGGATCATTAGTCAAGGAATCAACACCCCCGTGACAAATCAATGGGATAGTGAACCGCCCAATAAGTCGAGACAAAGAGCTTACAAAAAAGGGAGTAAATGCCCAGGCGGATCAGATACTCGGCAACAAAGCGTAAGAAAGGGCAGCAGTTTAAGTACCAAGGACGAGTCATTACCAAAACGGTGGGGAAAAGAACAAGAAGCTTACAATGAAATACACCAGAAGATTAAGGCAAAGGTCATCTGAAGAGGAGGAAGAGAAACGAGATGGAGGAGGGGAGGGAGAAGATAAAGAAGAAATAAATAAAAGAGGAATAAGAAAAAAATACATACTGAAGACGGTGATGATGATGATGATGATAATAATAATGATGATGACGACGACAACTTAGGTATAAGAAAACCGAGCAACAAACCATATTGAGGAAATTAACAAAATTATTAAGCCATATTGAGGAAATTAACAGAATCATTAAGCCATATTGAGGAAATTAACAGAATCATTAAAAAAAAAAAAACTAGAGCATGCAATTTACCAAACAAACAAAACATAACTACGTATAGATAAAAAAAATAAGCACCAGCAAACAAAACAATAAAATAAAATGTCACTATAATAACTAGTAACAAACGACATTAATCCATCAAGCAAGCACAGGAGACTCACACTCTTAGACTTTCTGTTGAGCCTCAGGTAACCGAGCTTCCACGAGAAAGGCTTCTTCAGGTACTGGAGGGTGGTGGAGGAGTTGATCTTGCCCTGCGGAGGTGCCATGATTGAGGTAGGTAGGTAAGGGCAGGTGAGGTAATGAGGTTAGGTTTGGCAGGTACGTAAGTAGGTAGGTAGGTAGGCACTATCCTTCGGCCTTCACCTCCTCCTTATCAAGTACCGTGCATGGCGTTTAAAAGGTTTTTCTTGTTGCTAATATCACCGTTTTGCTTTAAATGCCACCCAAGTTCCCTCAAGGTAGGCAGCTGTATGGGCACTAATTTTCTTCAATATCAAGCCTCGTCATACAACCCGCACACGAGCGTCACAGCCCCGTTAGGAGTATAGCATTTTCTTGCTTAGATACGCGTCACACAACCACCTCGACAATACAACAAAAACATGAGCCAGCCAGTTTGAAGGACAAAACAGCAGCTTCCACAGACCACAGACCCCCGGAGCGAGCGGCACACCCTCCCCTTACGACGGTCAATTGCACACTGACTGACTCGAGTAGGTAAAGAGGAAGGAGAGAGGCCCCTGGGAGAACGCAACCACCACCACCACCACCACCCCACAACTCTCTCGTGGACGCTTAGTTAGGTAGGAACTTTCTCTTAAAACTTTTAGACTTACTAGAGTTGGTGGCTTCCTGAGGTGACCCCTTCCCTAAAGACACTTAAAGTTCCCTCCAAGGAGTAGCAGACACATTTCTCCTCTTCTTCTTCCTCCTTCTCCTCCTCCTAATCCTCCTCCTCCTCCTCCATCGCCGTCGCTTCCTTTCGTTTACAACACAGTAATCACGCGAATTGGACACGTATTGGCCAACGATAGACGAGTGCAGTGTTTGTGAGTTGCGTCAAAAAGAAAGGCATGAAAAACAAAAGTGAGAGAGAGAGAGAGAGAGAGAGAGAGAGAGAGAGAGAGAGAGAGAGAGAGAGAGATAAAGAGAGAGAGACAGCTGGAGTAGAGAGAAACCCGGCACAGTCCGTCATCTGGCTCCCCATACTGGTGACAAATTCTTCTTCTTCTTCTTCTTTTTCTTCTTCATCCACACATGCAACTCCCACACCTGTACTCTCTTCCACCTTCCTTTCTCCTCCATTACTCCACACGATGACCACATACACCCTTACACCCCAACACTCACGTAACTTCATCCATCTCTCCTTACATTTAGTCCTCAACAACACCCACCTTCCACTTACATTCCAGTTCACTTACACCCACATTCCACCCACACACCTCCTCTTCCAGTTACACACCTCATCCACCAACATCTGTATCCCCTCACTCTCCACCTCCTCCTCCTCCGCCTTCTCCTCCTACATCTTCCTCTCTCTCCTCCACACCTCCACTGCCCCGTCACCCATACTCATAACCTGATTTCTTTCCCTCTTGCATCAGTAACTATTTCCTGTGAATGGATGGCAGGAAGAGGCGGAACAATGTTGTGTATGTTAAAAAAATAATAGTATGAATAATAGTAAAAGAAAGAGAGAAACAAGAGGAAAAATTACCCTATAAATGAAATGAAGACAAAGATGACGATGATGATGATGATGATGACGATGATGAAGAGAGCATTACTTGGGGGATTTAACATAAGTAGCACTAGAGGCATATGGTTACCCAAATGACCCCCTCCAACCTAACCCTGCGGCAAATTCTGCACATTAACAAACATGACATCTTAAAAACTGGAGAAAAAAAACGTAACCGCTCCAGTTTCTCCTCAGACCAATGATAATATCCACTTGAAAAGGAAAAAGCATATATATATATATATATATATATATATATATATATATATATATATATATATATATATATATATATATATCTATATATATGATGAACTCCTTTTTCTCCTCTCCTCTTTTCATTTTTTGAGTGCACGCAAAACTTCATCCCCCAAAAAATATATAACTAGGTTTATAGTGTGATAATCTATGCAACTTTCATGAGTCGGTAAAAAAAAAAAAAAAAAAAAAAAAAAAAAAAAAAAAAACCAGCAACGAGTATAATCGGAATAAGAATAAATAAAGCTGACGTATAAGCATCTAAATATAGACTGACAAACAGGCTTTAAACGGAACAGTGAGAAGGAATGACGAGCAACTTATTAGCAACTCGTGCCAATATTGACTCAAGCAGCAAGGTCCCCGCGGCCAGGTAACCATCCGGGTGAGGTGTGAGAGAGGCGGTGGTGGTGGTGGTGGTGGTGGTGATGTGATGGTGGAAGCTTTAGATGTAAGGCCAGGTGGTGGAGGAAGAAAGAAGAGTTGAAAGAGGATGGAGAGATGGAAATGGGGTAGGGTAGAGGAGGTAAGGATGTGATGGAGAAATCGAGAAGTGGAAGAGAGAGACCAGGATGGGAGGTGGAGCAGTGGAGATATGGCTGGAGGTGCAGGATGGGAGAGATAAAGTGGTGGAGGAACGGAGGGGGAGGGTGGAAGATCGTAGAGAGGTAGAAATAGGGGTAGAATAGGGTAGGGTCAGAGGTGGAGGAGAGATGACAAGACGTGGGGGAAAAAAACAAGGGGTATTGAACCGAGATGAAGAGAAGTGAAAGGATGGTAAGGAAAGGAAGATTCGGGGAAGTGGAGTGAGGCAATGGTGGAGGTATTGGTTAATTATCGTGGAGGTGAAGCGGAAGGCATGAAGGAAGGGAAGGAGCTGAGGCAGTGAAGAAATCCTAGCGCGAAGGTGGAGGTGATGGTGTGTGAAGGGTGCAGAGGTATGTGAGGGTGCAGGGGGGGGAGGGGGGCAAGGTGTGCGGATCGGTTAAGAGGGTGCAGAAGTTGAGAGCCACTTTCTCCTACCTTTTCCCCTCTTTAAAAATCTGATCAGGGACAATCTTGCGCTTAATAGAGAAAGGTAAAAGTGGGGTTGACTATTGTTTTTGCTCTCCACTTTTTTTTCCTTTTATTCCTTTATCTCCGAACAAATGGTTTCGATTCCCACCGCTGCCACCATTTTTTTTTATGGTGGTGGTGGTGGTGGTGGAGGAGTGAGGCTTTTCTTATCAAAATTGTAGGTTAGTTGATTGGTTGTTCATATTTTCTCATACTCTCCGTCTGTGTGTGTGTGTGTGTGTGTGTGTGTGTGTGTGTGTGTGTGTGTGTGTGTGTGCGCATGGGAACGATGAACTATGTGTGTGTAAGTCAACAAAACAAACGGTGGGTTAAAGACAAGCAGGTGTGTTGTGTTCCGCAAGCTTACCTATTTACTTTTACTCACCTGGGTAACCACCTGACCAACGCCCACTCACTTCAATCCCTCCCACATACTCCCGCTGTATCCCCCGTCTATCTATTTTTTTCTTCTTTTAAGCCCTTTATTGTCTCTCTCCCTGTCTGCATCTCCCTCTCTCCTACGCACCCAAGCACTGCGGTATTCGGCTCACACCATCACAGTCCCTACGCCTCGCTGCGCCGTCTACCGCCACACCCTACCTGCATTCGCTTCCTTTAACACAATGAAAGACGGGAAGAAAAAAGAAAGAAAAAGTGAAAGAAAAAGATCGACTCCAAGGCTCCTTAAAGTAAATGTCACCGGGATAATTGTTTTTCTCGTCTTCCCCTTCATCCTCCTTTTCCCGACGTCATATTGTAGGAAAAGAACTTGTGTCGGTCTTTCACAAGGAACAGAAGAGTCACCTCGATTCTTTGTACCTGATTTCCAGTTGATATCTTTCTACTTTTTTTTTTACTTTACTTTCTCTATTTTTACACCTGACACCTTAGTTTTCAGTGCTCTCTCTCTCTCTCTCTCTCTCTCTCTCTCTCTCTCTCTCTCTCTCTCTCTCTCTCTCTCTCTCTCTCTCTCTCTAAACCGAGCTTCCTTTTTCCTCCTCTGCATTCTCCTTTCTTGCTTTCTACGTCGTGCAGAGAAAATGGGAAAATTACTGGTCACTGTTTTTCTACTTTGTTCCTTTCTACTTCACTTCCTTACTTCTCTTCTTCCCTCCTTTGCTACCTCACGACACAGCTCTCTCTTCCTCTTTTTCTGTATGGCGGGTCTCGTTACGCATATTGTATACTATTGTAACTGTAGAAATAGTTGGAGTAGTAGAAGTATTTGCTGCAGTTGAAGTAGTAGTAGTAGTAGTAGTAGTAGTAGTAGTAGTAGTAGTAGTAGTAGTAGTAGTAGTAGAAGCAGTAGTAGTAGTAGTAGTAGTAGTAATATAGTAAGTCAATTCATTAATCATAAGAAGAATACGAATAAAATTAATAAGAAAGACAAGAATATGAATGTACAAGTCAATTTTTGTTCTTCAAGTTCGTAACCTTGACTTTTTCCACTTGAGAATAAAAAGTTCTCCCCCATTTTTCTTCCTCTTTTTCGTCAGTTTCTTATTCTCTTGCTTCCCCTTCAACGCCCTCTTCACCTTTATTCATACTCTTTCCCCTCCGCACCCCGTCGTCTCATAACATTTTTTCTCTCCTTTCCCCCTGTATCGTGCTGTGCTGTCACCCACGCCGGCTACCTCTTCTCACACTCCCGCTGAGCCCAGTCTCCCTCCCTTCACAAGATTCCCAACCTTTCTCCCTGGCCTAATATCTCAGTTCCCTTGTCATACTTCCCTCAGTCACTGTATAGGATCCCGCCTTTTCCTTAATCCCCTTCCCTTACACTCTTTCAATTGTCTATGCTTTACTTCTTTTTTTACCTATTGCATCCTCCTTTCCTCCCTTGTAATCCATCCCTTGCTTTCTCTCCCTTTCCCTTTTATTCTAAGCGCTTTCATATAGTTTATAGATCCTCTCCTTTCCCCACTTCTAAATAATATGCCGTCTACTTTATTATCTTCCCCAATTCCTCCTCTTCCCTGTCTCTTTAAGGCACCGCGGAGCATGAAGACAAGACAAGAGTGACTGCCCGTGGGAACAGTCTGGGGTAACACGTGCATCAGAGCGGACAAACACCACGGGAACACAAACAGCATAAGGATCACCCCCCTTACAGTAATACGCCCCTTTACCTCCCACCCCCTTACTTATATAATCCTTTCCTTACGTGATGGTGGTGCAGAGGAAGGGGGAGAGGGAGGGAGAGGAGGGAGTTTGAAAGTAGAAAAACACTAAGAACGAAGGAGTAAAATGTTTCTGGGTGTGTTTTGTGCGTTGGGTGTTGTTCGCAAGACGAGGGTGGAGGAGGCGTGAAGGAGGGTGGGTGGGTGGGTGAGAGGAAGGGTGTGTCTTGTGTGTGTGTGTGTGTGTGTGTGTGTGTGTGTGTGTGTGTGTGTGTGTGTGTGTGTGTGTGTGTGTGTGTGTGTGTGTGTGTGTGTGTGAAAGTGTAAAAATAAAGCCATAAAACTATAAATAAGCAACAAAAAATATGTCAGCAAAGAGACCAGGAAAAAAAAAAACAATAAGGTATTTTTTCGGTCAATCAAGATACTAAGAGCAGGGCACAAAAAAAATATATATATAAAAGCTTAATACATCATCATCAGCAGTAGTAGTAGTAGTAGTAGTATAGTAGTAGTAGTAGTAGTAGTAGTAGTAGTAGTAGTTCTTGTTGTTGCTGTATCTGTTGTTATTAATGTTTTATGTACTGTCGTTGTTGCTGTTGCTGTTGTTGTTGTTGCTATTGTTGTTCTTCTTGCAATGCCATAAAAGGTTGCTACGTTGATCACTAAAGAAAAAACGATGTAAAAATGCCAACGCATCTCCCGACAAACATGCGAAAAGTAAAACGTTGCCTCTTTCTCAAAACACTCACACACACACACACACAACCTTTTTATCTCCCTCCAGAAGGCCTGCCCCTCAACCTTTTCCCTTTCTCTCCCTGCCTCCGTCCCTCCGCCCCGATATACCTGGACCTCGCCCATCTCCCGTTCCCTCCCTCTCTCTCCCTTCCTCCCTAATTTTCAGCAACTAGCCCTCTTCCTCCTCCTCCTACTCAGCCTAATAACATGCTAATCCCTTTTCCTTTCATCGGTTTCTCAATTCCTTCCAGCCTCTCTCCCTTCTTCCTTCCCTCTACAATTCTAGTTATAATCGAAAGTGGGTTTTTTTTTTCCTAATCTTACCAGCCACAGTATTATCCCCTCTCCTTCCCTCAATGGCATAACACCTTTTTTCTCCTCTTCCCCATCTTTCTTTATATCTTGGTTAAGTCTTCCCCTGTCATTTACCTTAATTTCCTTCACTTTCCTTTTCTTTTTCCCTCTTCCTACACATTCTCTACAATTTCCCTCCCTTTCTCTTATCTGTATATTCTTTACTTATCTTCCTTATCGCTTACCTTCCTATTTTCCTCCCTCTCTTCATTTTACTGTCTACATCTCCCTTTCTTCCTTTTCCTTTTACCATTTATTTCCTTTTCTTTCTTTTCTTCTACAAAGCGTCTTTTTTTTTTTTTTTTTTTGAGACAGCTCAAGGGCACAAAAAGTAAACATTAATAAAAAGCCAAAGATAGGTCAGTTTCGGGGAGGAGTGTCCTGATGCTCCTCTTGAAAGAGTTCAAGTCGTAGGCAGGAGGAAATACAGATGAAGGAAGATTGTTCCAGAGTTTACCAGCGTGAGGGATGAAAGAGTGAAGATGCTGGTTAACTCTTGCATAAGGGGTTTGGACAGTGTAGGGATGAGCATGAGTAGAAAGTCGAGTGCAGCGGGAGGCATGCAGTTAGCAAGTTCAGAAGAGCAGTCAGCGTGGAAATATCGATAGAAGATAGAAAGAGAGGCAACATTGCGGCGGAATTTAAGAGGTAGAAGACTATCAGTATGAGGAGGAGAGCTGATGAGACGAAGAGCCTTTGCCTCCACTCTGTCCAGAAGAGCTGTGTGAGTGGAGCCCCCCCACACATGAGATGCATACTCCATACGAGGGCGGACAAGGCCCCTGTATATGGACAGCAACTGTGCAGGGGAGAAGAACTGGCGGAGACGGTACAGAACGCCCAGCCTCGAGGAAGCTGATTTAGTAAGAGATGAGATATGAAGTTTCCAGTTGAGATTTTGAGTTAAGGATAGACCGAGGATGTTTAGTGTTGAGGAAGGTGATAGCTGGGTGTTGTCAAAGAATAGGGGATAGTTGTTTGGAAGATTGTGTCTACAACTTTTCCCCTCTTTCTCTTATCTTTTAACCCTCCACCCATCACCTTAACACTTCCCTTCCTATGTTCCTCTCTTCTTCCTTTTCCTTTCACCATTTATTTCACTTTTCTTTCCATTTTTCCACACAACGTCTATAACTTTCCCCTCCTCCTCGTATCTTTAAACCCTCCACTCATCACCTTATCACATCCCTTCCTACGCTCCTCCGTCCCCTCCCCTCAGCGACCCACCTCCAACTTTTACCCACGCCCACCAACCATTTCCTCTCCCCCCTTTCCCCCCATTCCTCCAGGCCATGGCAGCAGGCAGGTATAGGCAGGTTATACTCTCCTCCTCGCAGGGAAAGTCTAGACAGGTAGAGGAGAAAGTGTGTGTGTGTGTGTGTGTGTGTGTGTGTGTGTGTGTGTGTGTGTGTGTGTGTGTGTGTGTTTGAAGGACAGATACGAGCCCGAGGAAGGGAAAGGATGTGAATGGAAGAGAAAGGCCAAAGATCTAATGAATGGAATAGTTAGGGTGAATGTGATAAAGAAGGAAGGAAAACGTATATAAAGAAGTGTTAAAGACGAAGAGATGAGGATGAAGGAGAGGAAGGGAAAGGGAACATCAAAGGAAGAGAGCAACAGGAAAAAGAAGAGAAAGAGGAAAGTATTATAAAAGGAAATGATGCAAGCTAAAAGGGAAAGGAAGGAAGGAAAAATACAAAAGGAAGCGGAAGAGGAATTAAAATGAAGCAAAGGGTGAAGAGGAAGGAAAGGAAAGCGAAGATGGAAGAAGAGAAAAGAAAAATGAAAAGGGAGGTGAAGTGAAACTGGTATACGAATGCTTTAGCCTCCTCCTCCTCCTCCTCCTCCTCCTCCTCCTCCTCCTCCTCCTCCCCTCCTCCTCCTCCTCCTCCCCCTCCTCCTTCCTACTTGCAATACTTCTTTTTTTATCTCTTTCACCTCTCAGGTATAAATCACGTGCTCACCTGGTCCTCCATTAAATATTGCCGTTAAAACACAAAAAAAGTATTCTCTCTCTCTCTCTCTCTCTCTCTCTCTCTCTCTCTCTCTCTCTCTCTCTCTCGAAAGCTACCTACTCCTACAAACAAGAGAAAACGGCTTGACCAGCATACGAAAAAGAGAAAGAAAAAAATCTAAGCAATTTAATATTCATCGCCGCTTTTCGACCCCATCTCTCTCTCTCTCTCTCTCTCTCTCTCTCTCATCTACGTACTCCCCTTACATATTAAGACTAAAAAAAGAAGGCTAGGAGATCATCAGTGGCTAGTCAAGGAAATCGGGGTTAATGGATAGGAAGACGTGAACGAGGAGGAGGAGGAGGAGGAGGAAGAGGAAGAGGAAGAGGAAGAGGAGGAGGAGGAGGAGGAATGATGATTAGTTGAAAAAAATATATATACCGGTGGAAACACTTGTAGTATATTTTTTTCCTTTTCTTCGTGTGCGAGAGAAAAGAAAGTTGAAGAGCTGAGTTAAATTAATAGGTAGAGGCGATGAGATACTGATACCGGCCCTTATAAGTAGAAATTGCAGGTAAGAAGATAGAACAGTTAATAAAAAGATACCACAGACGATGAAGGTAATGAACTAACGCCACTAATAACACCAGGTACAAATTTAGGTGAAAGACCAATTAAGAGCCAAAAATAATTAACGGCACTACACACACACACACACACACACACACACACACACACACACACACACACACACACACAGAGACACGATACTTAACCCTTTCCTCCTTGCAGTTTCTCCGCGACCTCAAGACTCACCTGGAACACAAGAAAACAATAATTAGACCAACATAAACAGGCACGACAAGAAGACAATAAGAAAATAACGCTAATGCAGTCACGGTGAAAGGTCTGGAAAGAGAGAATGGGAGAGAAAAGAAAGAAAATTGCGGAGGCAGGAGAAGAAAGGCAAATGCGATGAAACGAGTGAAATGCGAATAAAAGAATGAAAACGAAAGATGTGTAATGCTGCCATAATAAAAGGCTGTGGAAAAGAATAGGTAAACACGAGGAAAATAAGAAGGAAACTGGAGAGAAGGGAACGGAGGAAAATATTAGAGAAAAGCGAAAGGAGATGGAAAAGAGAAAATGCATGGAAATAAGTGGCCCCTCAAGAAAATAAGGGAAAAAATCCGCCGCCTCACCCAGGAAAAACTCTACGGAACAAGCACGATATGTTTCCTTTTTTGTTTTTGTTTTTCAAGATAAAGGGAAGAAAGGGAGAAAAAAGTAACAATAAAATTAATTATGGAAGAGAAGGAAAAGGAGGCGAAAAAGGATATATCGATGGACTACACGAAAAAGGACTAACACTACAAGTCCTACAACACTACCGTCCACAGCCACCATCCTTTTCCTTCTCTACCTCCCTACCCACACCTCCCCGGGGCATGCTGGGAAATCATTTAGGGTCCGTCAGACGACACCAGCCCTGACCTCACGTTTGCTAAGTGACATTTTGAGGTGTCTATGCCCGGCAGGTGTATTATACGTGACTGAGAGTGTCCACACACACCTGTATACCTGGTAATACCCTTAATTTAATCTTCGGCTTGATCAGTTGATGTACAATAATTTTTGTCAACATTTTGGACGCTGTAACCTCTGATTTGTCTCCTTGGTGGATGTTGTGCTTTAGTTTTATCAACCGTTTCGATTTTTCCATAATTATATCACAGAATATAAGTATGAGTGGTTTACTATAATGTTTTATCTTGGCAACCTCAGGGAGAATTTCTTACAATACGATTTTACATATGCTTTTCATAGTTATTTCATTCCCAATATCTTTCTTCATCCATCCATGCCAAATACATTTTTTTTTTAACTATCAACTAGTCAGGCATAGTTTCAGTTATATAAACTATATAGAAAAATAAAAAAAAATAAAAAGGAAACTTCGGCAAGGTAGATTTCACAACCCCCCAAAATCAGAAACTATGTCAAAATATAAACCAAATTACAAGCTCGAGACCCGAAAATCCAGAAACAGGCCCGGCGCGGTGGTGGTGGTGGTGGTGGTGATGGTGAGGCGTGACCGATGGGCGAACGCAGGTGGCTCCTCCTCCTCCTCCTCGACCTCCACATCTTCCTCCTCCTCGTTCTCGCTTTCTAGATTTTTTATTTAATCTTTTGTGCAACACTCTCAACGAACATACTGCTATAACCACCAACACCAATTACAACAATAAGAACATCAGGAACACAGCAGCAATCACCAAACAGCCACAGAGGAAATTAGCCACACAAATAAAACTAAAACTTCCCATAATTCTACCCTCCAAAATAAAGCCATGGAGATGCAATGGAAACCGAATGCAAAACGGAAGATAAATAAAGGAGGAAAAAGAGAAGGGAAAAAGAACAGGTGGAAATGCAAATGAGTATAAATAAAAAGATATAGCTATGTAGATGTTTGGATAGATAGACAGACAGGCAGACAGAGATTTAGGGAATAAAAGACAGGCTAGAGAGATAGACAGGCAGACAGATTTAGAGAAAGATAGCTAAACAGACAGGTACAGATTTAGAGAATGATAAATAGATACAGGCAGACAGATATTTAGAGAATGATAGACAGACAGCCAGATATATATTTAATGATATAGAGATAGACACACAGACAGAGACTTAGAGAATTATACATATACACACACGGATATAGACATCGATCCGGAAGTAATAAATACACGTAATTGTGACTATTATGTATCTTCAATTAAAGAAAGCCGACACACACACACACACACACACACACACACACACACACACACACACATTACTGAGTGAGAGCAAGAGAAAGAAAACCTAATCTATCAGAGGTAATACTTAACCAAAATTGGACCCAACCAATAACGTTGTGCTTTCCATTCTTCTTTCTCCTCATAAATCAGTTCTATATATAATAATAAAGACATATACGAGAACAGTGACCGCAATAACAACTGATGATGATAACAATGATAATGATAATAGTAATAATGATAAAGATAAGGTTACAGAAACAAGTAAAACAAGATTGATGGATAGATAGATTGAGTGATTGTCAAGCTGTCAATATATATCAAGGTAATAATGTGTGCCTAAAAGCCCTTGTGAGTGTGTGCGAGCGTCCGTAAAATCACATCAGTTGTTACGTAGTTAGCGGCTCTAGCGGAGATAAATAAAAGAGAAGAGGAGTGAAAAAACAATGCCGAGATGATGAATGACGCAAAGGGTGGCCAGAAAATGTGAGAAACCGACGACAGAAGTGCGAGGAGAGAAAATAAGAGAGCGAGAATATAAGAGAGTTGATACTATATTCGAAGAGATAAAAGGATCGGATAAGAAGAAGCGGAGAAAGCAGAATTGGAGATGAGAGAGAGAGAGAGAAAGAGACAGAAATGAGATGAGAAAAAAATTAGAGCGAGAATATAAGAGAGTTGATACTATATTAGAAGAGATAAAAGGATCGGATAAGAAGAAGCGAAGAAAACAGAATTGGAGATGAGAGAAAGAGAGAGACAGAAATGAGATGAGAAAAAAAATAAGAGGGCGAGAATATAAGAGAGTTGATACTATATTAGAAGAGATAAAAGGATCGGATAAGAAGCGGAGAAAACTGAATTAGAGATAGAGAAAGAGAGAGACAGAAGTGAGATGAGAGAAACTTAAGGAGCAAGAATACAAGAGCTGATACTAGAAATGAGATGAGGTAAAAGAGTTGGATGAGAAGAAAGCGGAAATTAGAGGATTCGATATAGGAGATGAGAGAGGCGGTAAATAAACACACAAATAGAGAAAGTTAGTTGTGTGTGTGTGTGTGTGTGTGTGTGTGTGTGTGTGTGAAGGATGGCAGTACTAAGTGTAGCAAGGTAGCATTACACCTGCACCTTTTCACACCTTTTGGTCACAGGTACTCTCCCTTCGTTACACCTGAGGAAAACGTGGGAACCATCCGTTTATAATTCACAAAACCATCTCTTAAAGCCTTTGGAAGAGGGGGGAATGGTGAAGGTGGAGGGAAGGGTGAAGATGGTGAGGTGTAGAGGGAAAAGCCTTACTACACTGTATTTTTGTGGAAGGGAAAGGTGGTGAAGAAAGCGGTGGAGGAGAGGAGGGGAGGAAAATAGAAAAGCTAGGGAAGGAAGAGGCTCAACCAGGTGTGGGAAAAACAATCAGTCATGGCTGTCTGAAAGGTAAGCAGGTGAGGAGGGAGGTACGTGGAGGGAGAGAAGGAACAGCGGGGTGAGGCAGAAATGAGAAAACGAATGGAAAGGTATTTATGGATTTGAAAGAATTATGGAACATTGAGAAGGCTAGAAAATTGATGATGAGATGCTTGAGTTTATGAATAGTATTACAGAACGTGTTTATGACTGCTTTGTCTTCTTGTTACTCTGAAGCAGATACGTCACCGAACTTTAACCATAATAACTAGGTCTGATTAAAAAAAAAAACAAGGAAATACATAAAGAAAATCGAAACACTGAATGATACCACCCCCCAAAATATGCTCTTTCTACAAACTCACCATTACCACGACCTTATTCACTCAACAACGCTAACAACATCACTTTATTATATTATACTACACTATTTTATGACCTAGAAATATATATGAAATGCTGAACATGCTTTACTTAATTTACAATAAGCTATAAACACAATACGCTAATGCCATAGTTTACCTTATATATAGCAGGAAAATGGAAAAGGTTGCTCGTCATAGAAAATGGAGCAGCCTCTAACAGGTACACTACTTCAAACAACAAAGTAATAGAAAATGGAGCCTCTGCTAACAGGTACACTACTCTAGACAACGAGGTAATTAACATTTCAGGAAAAGCTTCATTCGTGCTCATTAGTATACAATTTCTAAACACAAACACTAAACGAGATGAAAACTAAAGGACATAAATTACCTAAGAAATAAATTAGATGGGTTGAGAGAGAGAGAGAGAGAGAGAGAGAGAGAGAGAGAGAGAGAGAGAGAGAGAGAGAGAGAGAGAGAGAGAGAGAGAGAGAGAGATTATTGTTGTTTTATCAAGAAGATTTATCATAATGAATAGAGACCACTTAGTTAATCACGAGAGCACCGGAATTTCAACGTTTACACACACACACACACACACACACACACACACACACACACACACACACACACACACACACACACACACACACACACACACACGCTAATAGTTAACAGTCAAGGCATCACAAACGGCAGCAGCCCCACACACTGCATCCGTTGCACCGGTAATCGTGAGCACGCACGCAAACGTAGGCACGCACACAAAAATTCTCAATGGTACAAACAGTGTGACGAAGAGATGGAGGGTGAAGAAGAAGAAGAAGAAGAAGAAGAAGAAGAAGAAGAAGAAGAAGAAGAAGAAGATGAAGAAGAAGAAGATGAAGAAGAAGAATGATAATGATAGCCGATTAAATATAATAAATAGAATATATAAACCCATACAGGGATGAAAACATATGATAGTGAGATAAATATGTAAGAAGAAAGAAAGAGAAGAAGATAATAGTGATAGCCGATTGAATAAAATAAATAACATAAATAGACCCATCCAGAGAAGAAACCAGATAAAACAGAGAGGCAAAGAGATGGAAGAGGATGACAAAGAAGAAGAAAAAGAAAGATAACGATAGTCCATTGAATATAATTAATAACATATATAGACCTATGAAGAGAAGAAAACAGAGATACCTAAACCAGTAAGACAGATGGAAGAAGAAGAACAAGAACAAGAACAAGAACAAGAACAAGAAGAAGAAAAAGAAGAAAAAGAAAGATAGTGATACTCCATTGAATCTCATTAATGACAAACAGACCCCATAACGAGAAGAAAACATAAATAAGACCGACACAATACCTATACAGGATATTGTAATTACATGCCACGCCACATTAAACAAATCAATACTAATACTATCACCAACAAGCTCTCCCTACCTATTAGGATATAGACTGATAGATGGATAGATAAGAGAGAAAGCTGTTCTATGGTCTACAAATTACAATGAAAAGAAGAGGAGAGAGCAAGTGTTAATAGAAATTAGAACAACGAGAGAGAGAGAGAGAGAGAGAGAGAGAGAGAGAGAGAGAGAGAGAGAGAGAGAGAGAGAGAGAGAGAGAGTATCTTTAACAATGAATAACTCGAAGAAAAAAAAGCCTAAGACAACCATAACCGCCCTTCTTTCTTTCTTTGTTTCGCTCCCTTTTCATTTCAGCTTCTTAGGATGGAGTAAAGAATAGGGGAGAGAGAGAGAGAGAGAGAGAGAGAGAGAGAGAGAAAGCTACCCGAGGAGATACAGGAAGTGGAAAGAAGACGGTAACGAAGGTGGAAGGAAGGTGACTCTCTCTCTCTCAGGAAATGTATACCACACCCTCATGAAGATATAATATTTCTGACAATGAATCAAGGAAAAAATAAATAAAATAAAATTAGTTAGCTTACAAATATTGAATAAGTGGGACATCCTTGGCAGACATGTGGTGTGTTAGTACGATAGACACCTGGTTAGATATATGCATTAATAAGCATGGGAAAGGAGCATAAGAGATTCAGGTTTAGGAAAGCTCACCTGTGTACTTCGATTGACCTCTTGCAGACTCATATTGAAAGATTAATCAAAACTATAATATTGCCTCTATCGTGTTCAGCCGTTAATCACTGTAAAACCCTTTCTTTGATGTTTTCCGCCTTTCCCATCCCTGCAAATGCTGTAATTTCATCCCGTAATTGAAAAAAAAATAATAGAAAAAATAATTACCTAAAAAGAAACTGGGAAAAAAAATAGAGAAAACCACCAAAGAAAACGGGAGGCTAACCTTAATTATTTTTGCGGGGTAGACTCTTACAACCACTCAAGTTTCTAATACAATTCTTGGCCATTACGAGGCACACGACAAGACGACCTTTTGATGGCGTGATGATGCGGGGGAGAGGAGGGACGGGGGAGAAAGGGAGGTAGGGAAGAAGGGAGAGAAAGTATTACCGGAATGCCCGGAGGAAGGAAGAGAATGGGAGGAAAGGAAGCGAGGAAATTATGGAATGGAATGTAACTCTTGGGATGTTTCTATTGTGAAGAACACACACACACACACACACACACACACACACACACACACACACACACACACACACTAACACAATTAAAAAGAAACATGAAGGAAACACGAATTAAAACTAGACTAGATGAACAATCTTTGAATAATAATAGTAATGTGTTGCACAGGCATGCACTCTCTCTCTCTCTCTCTCTCTCTCTCTCTCTCTCTCTCTCTCTCAGTATATTTTCCTTATGATAATTTCTCGCGATAAAACTCTCTCTCTCTCTCTCTCTCTCTCTCTCTCTCGAACAGGATGCTGCTAAGGATTGGAGATGAAGGCACGAGATAGAGAAGGTGCTGATGTTGTTGATGATTAATTATAATGGTCCACTTCCTTCTCCTTAGGGCACTTGTCTCTCGAGGATGATGAAGACGAGGAGGAGGAGGAGGAACAGAAGATGGATGTGGTATGTGGAGGAGATAAACAGGATGATAAATTATATGCTGTGTTTCTTATGGGTAACGAGGGAAGAAGCAAAAGGAAGTTGCAGTATTGGAAACAAGATAAAAATAAAGCTAGTGATAGAGATGGAGATGGAGGGGATAGCAAGGGAGGAAATGAAACAGATATTGAAACGAGATAAACTGATAATATATGACGGCGGGCTGAGCAAAGAAGGAAAGAAAACAAAGGCAAAGAAAACTGAAACCAGAAAATGAAGGGAAGAAACAAAATAGGAAAACAAAACAAGACTAAATGCAAAACAGAGCTCGATAAAAAAGTAAATTATTATAAATGGTGGGCATAGCAAAGGAGGAAAGGAAAAGATAGGCAACACGAAACTGAGGAAATGAAGGAAGGAAACAATATCATGAAGTAGGAAATAGGACGCCGAAAAGAAGGACGATGCAAGGGAGAAGAAAGACATTAACTGGAAGACATTACAAGAGAGGAAAGGGAATGAAAACATGTAAAACGAAATCGAGGAAACGAAGAAAGGAAACTATCAAGAAACTGGGAAACCAAACGAGAAACAAGCAGCGAAGTAATAAGCAATTATATAATAAGGGAGATAAGGAAAAAATAGAGAAGGCATAATATGGGAGGAAGGGAAATTAAAATAAGCAAAAGGGGAACCGAGGACGCGAAGGTAGAACAATATTATGAAAACTCAAAATCAGACGGAAACCAAAACACAACACAGAGGTATACAAAAAAATAAGGAACTAGGAAGAGACGAACGAGGAAAGGAAGCGACGTTGGTAGAGAAACAAGGAAGTATATAACATACGCTGGTGGAGGGGAAAAAGAGCTTTGATGAGGGTTGTGGTGGTGACAAGTGTCGTTGAGGTGGTGATGGTGGTGATGAGGGTGGAGCCGTGGAGGTGCTGGAGGAAGCAGAGAGAGAGAGGAAGGAGAGGGTGGAGTTGAAGAGAGGGAGAGGAGGAGGAGGAGGAGGAGGGAAGGAGGTGTTGGCCTTGCTACCACCTCCTCGGCAAGGATTTAGCTTTCAAGGTCACTGCATCTCTCTCTCTCTCTCTCTCTCTCTCTCTCTCTCTCTCTCTCTCTCTCTCTCTCGTGTGTGTGTGTGTGTGTGTGTGTGTGTGTGTAATTGCTGTCTCCTCGTTTGTCAGCTATCCGTGTCTTGATTCTCTCTCTCTCTCTCTCTCTCTCTCTCTCTCTCTCTCTCTCTCTCTCTCTCTCTCTCGAACACATGTAATTGCAAAGAAATTACATTATTATAGATTTCTACGTTACCTGCACAGATTGTTATTAGAGACAGGTAAGGGAGGGAGGAAGAGAGGGAGAGGGAGGAAAAGAAAGAAGGAAAGGAGGAGGGAGAAGGAGGAGTGGGAGGGGGGTTGGGAGGAGGGGGTGGAGGTTGAGGTAACAGTGACCGTCTGCAGGACTCATCCCCACCTCCACCACCACCACCTCCATCACCACCACCACAGTCGCTCCACTTCTGCAGCTGCTCACCGCTAACACACCTCCCCCACCACTACAATTCCTCACCCCCCCCACCACCACCACCACCAAAACCCACACCCTTCAGTCACGAACACCAGGGCCGATAGAAGGCACGTTTGGTGGTGCTGGTGGTGACTGGTGGAGATGTGGTGGTGGTGGTGGTGGTGGTGGTGGTGATGATGAGTTAATATGAGTTCGCTATGTGTACCAGTGAACTATTATATCAGAGAGAGAGAGAGAGAGAGAAATACGTTGCACTTGCCTAACATGACCCAACGTTCCTAACAAATTTATTCAAGTGGTCACCGACAGTGGCTTATTCAACTGCATAAACGGTTACCTGCTCTCTCTCTCTCTCTCTCTCTCTCTCTCTCTTCCCACACCCACAATTTAACAAAAGCATTCAAGTTAAAGAAACAAGAAGAAGAAGAAGAAGAAGAAGAAGAAGAAGAAGAAGAAGAAGAAGAAGAAGAAGAAGAAAAAGAAGAACTGATAAGCTGACTTCTCATTACAGGCAAGCACATTAACATTCCAAAGATTACTAATGACCGGGAACTAAAAATATTAAAAAAAAAAAAAAAAAAAACAATAACTGCTGGAAGGCAACGCTACGCCACCACAACCCCGCTAGAACGGCCTTGCACCCTCCCCACGACCCCGCTAATTAGAACTCACACGAAATAAAAACAATACACATTTATTAAGACATTACTACACAAATACTTGATACTAATGATTAAATAACGTCTTGTAGTGGAGTTGAATACCTTGCAGAAGATGGTCATATGAGAATAAAACGATGAAGGAATAATCAAGATACAAAGCTGTTGGATAATATTGGATGTGGGCATATTCTCTCTCTCTCTCTCTCTCTCTCTCTCTCTCTCTCTCTCTCTCTCTCTCTCTCTCTCTCTCTCTCATGCCCCGCCCCTTTTTCATGCCCCGGCTCCTCCCTGCCCCGCCGCCGCCGCCAGCATTTGAAAATTTGAAAGCATCACGTGTGCGTGTGTGTGTGTGTGTGTGTGTGTACTTAATTTCTGCAACAGACGAATTTCTATTACAGCCTCCCCAACGCCCTGGACATTATACTTAGCCAGCCATTCTACCCAAACTAGAAAGTCTTTGTTTCCCTTAAAAGGTAAAGTGTGAAGCAACGCAAAGGTGTAGCAAACAACAGTAAAACGATAAGAGAAAGTGTAAGTGGCATAGTAAATACCCTAAAGAAGAACTAAGTATAAACAAACGAATAAAAAAAACATATATAAGTAGAATAACAGTAAAACGTAAATACAAAACAAAACAAACGAATAACACTAGATAACTACGCTTCCTTGACTTGAGAACGAGTGTCTTCATGAACAAGGACGTGTTGGCCGTGTTCATGAACGAGTGAGTAAGTGAGCGAGTAAGTGAACCAGTCAACACGCTCGTATAGCACTTAAAACTGGGCGCCGAGGAACAGGTGCACAGAGGGCGGAGTGGGTGGAGATGGCCATAGCGGGAGAGGGAAGGACAGAGGGCGTGGGGGAGGACGGTTAAGGCTGCAATGGAATAGAGAAGGAAAGAGTGAAATGCTGATGAGATGGATGAGAGCAGCGGAGAGGGAGGGAAGTAACGAAAACAAAACAAAAATAGAAAATGGGTGAAAGCAAGTAACAACAAACAAAATAAAGGAGAGAGGAAGAGAAGAAAACTGAGGAAATGGGTGAGGGTCAGAGAGAGGAAAGAGGAAAAGAAAGTTGAGGGAGAAAAGAAGAGGGAAAACAATGACTATGAAAAAACAAAAACAAAAAAACGATACATATAATACGATAGTGACCGTGACAGATTATTTTCCACTACAGTATAAGCAAAACACAAAACTATTATTGAGAGATAAATAGAAAGAAAATGGTGCAGTAAAAAGTGCTGGATTTCCAGTGATATTTTTTCCCTGAGATACAGTGTATTCAGATTTTTTATTTATTTATTTAATAGACTTTCTTCTTTAAATGTTTTCTTTTTTTCTTGAACGAGGAAGTGGGTCATATAAGTAATATATTTGTGGTAACGGAGCTGTTGATGATTGATGAGAATTACATATTTTTAATACTGCCATTATTTTTACCTCCCCCAAGACCATTACTACTACTACTACTACTACTACTACTACTACTACTACTACTACTACTACTACAACTACTACTACAACTACTACTACCACCACCATCACCACTACTACTATTACTACTACTACTACTACTATTATTACTACGGTACTACTACAGCCACTACCATTTAATACAAACATCAAGCTTAAGCCTCACGATCAATCCACCACGACCACCACCACCACCACCACACTTTTACCTGTACTACCTCCCACCTGACTCTTCTGCACACCTGTCATCCACAGATTTATTAAAGAGAGACTCGAAAACAGGTACAGGTGGATTGATTGGGCTAGACACGAAGAAACGTGGAGAAAGTATAGCTAACTTGTGTGTGTTAGGGATATATGCTGTGTTAGAGAGAGAGAGAGAGAGAGAGAGAGAGAGAGAGAGAGAGAGAGAGAGAGAGAGAGAGAGAGAGAGAGAGAATAAGTGTTGCCTATACAGGTAAACATACACCTGACATACATGGAAAAGTTGAAAATTGCCCCCTTATGTGAAGGTAGCCATTAAAACACAGCTGAGACACACACACACACACACACACACACACACACACACACACACACACACACACACACACACACACACACAGAACGTGACAAGAAAACACACACAAACTCACACACACACAAACGAAAAAAAAACTCAAAAGCCACTGACAATCACTTCACTTCCACCACAATAAACAAAAAGCAAGAACTACCTTTCACTCTAAACAATTTCTACCACATGAAATTATTCCCAAGCAGGTGTTCTTGTATCGCTAATCAATACCACGATTACAATAACAGGTGTGGACGGTATGGGGAGAGGGGGGGAGGGAGGGGGAAGCTGAGGGTACAAGGTGACACAAGTAAGCAGGTGCACTGAGCAGGTGAGTCAGGGTGAAGAAAATAAGTGTCAGGGTGAGTTCGTGCTACCATGAGGGGAGGGAGAGTAGGAAGGGATAGAGAGAGTGCGAAAGATGGAGAGAAAGAGGGAGGGAAAGGAGAAGGGAAAGAGAACGGGAGGGAAAAAAGAGAGGGGAAAGAGAAGGATGGAGAAAGGAAGGGAGGGAAGGAAGGAAGGAGAGAGTGCACGGGAAAGCTAAGAGGGAATGAAGGATGGAAAGAAGGAGAAAGGCAGGGAAGGAAAGAGGAGGAAACCACTAAGTGAGGATCGGGGCCAGCCTGTTATCCAGTCAGTCAGTTAGTGGGTCAGTCAGGCAGTTATTAAGCTCTATCAGTGAATCAATCAGTTATCCGCTAGTCAGTTGGATAATAGTTCAAATTAGTGGGTCATTCATTCAGTCAGTCAGTCAGTCATCTATTTAGTCACTTTACTTTCCACAGCGTCATCCTGCAAGCATAAATCACGAACTGAACTCATTCACACTAGCCACAACTTCCTTACGACCCTCCCACCATCCACCAACATCCCCACACAACCCACTTCATAGCTTCCGAAATAGGCACAACCCATTAAGCCTCTCCAATCACCCACCAGCAAATCCACATCACCCACAACCTTCTACAACCCTCCCATTACCAACCCACAACTCTGAAACCTACCACCAACCCACATAACCTTATACATTCACATAACCCCCCCCCCCCCCAGCACACAACCAAATACCACCACAACCTAACCTGCAAACCACCAAACTCACCCACACATAACGTAACCCACCCACCTGTCAAACGAATCACAGGGTATAGCACATTCCCTAAACTCACCTGGGGGACGGGGCCGGGGCCAGGTGAATCTCCCCCAAGCATCCAGGACTTCGGGGGAAGGTTCCTGGTACCCATGGCTACAGAGGGTGACGATGGTTGACGGGTGACGGGTGATAAATCAGTAGGCGTTGGATGCTGTCACTTGTTCTGTCCCTTTTCTTTTGCTCTCAAGTTCTTTTTCGAGTTTAATGTTACGTGAATTTAACAAGTTTTCCGTTCCGTGTCTGTTCTCGTATACAGCAGAGAACAAAACGCAGTACAGTTCACAAACACGTGTAAAACCTGTCTATGGAAGAACTAACACCGTAGGACAAGTTATCAGAGGTGGTAACTACTGTGCTACCGTGTCTATAGCTGTTCTTTCATGTTAGTCAAGATTCCTTCACAACAGTTCGTATTCTCGGTACAGTGTGTGGTTAGGTAGAACAAACACTAACAAGCAAACCCACACTGGTAAACAAACACTGGGAGACGTAACACACACGGGTGAACTTGTCTCCAAAGGTAACGAGAATATAGGTGAGTGTCTGCCAAGTCCGTCAGCCCGCCAACCAACTGCCGTGTCACCGCTGCTGTTGTCGAGACACGCTAGTTGAGGGTTGCCGCCTTCCCGCGCAACACGTCCTCTCTGTGTGGCGGCCGAGAGCGGTGTGTGTGTATGTGAGTGTGTGTGCTAGTGTTTGTGTGCGTGTGTGTGGTGGGGCAGGGGTGGAGGAGGGTGGAGATGGTGGAAGGAGAGGCGGAGGTGGGATGAATGAGGGTGAAGGGAAGGAGGGTTTGGGGTAGGTAAGAGTGTGTTTGAAGAGATATTGAGATGAGAGGTGATTGATGAGGGGTGTGGAGGAGAGTATTTTAAGTGTTAAGAAGAGAAAGAACTGTGAGAGGGAAAAAATAGGATGAAACAAAAGGGTACGTAACGAGATAAGTAATGAAGTTCAGAGATGAGGATAATGTTGCATGATAAAGATAGATATAGTTAGAGATGGATGATGGATAGAGAGACTTTCCACGCTAACACGACTACCTGTAATTATCAAGGGAGGAACCAAAACACAGGTATGGGCCGAGGAAGAGGAGGAGAAGGAGGAGGAAAGGAGGTACAGGCTTTCTCTCACCTAATTTTGTTTCAGTAACTCCCATTATTGTTATTGTTGTCGATGTAGTTTTTGTTATTATAATTTAGGGAAAGGGAAAGGAAGGGAGGAGTATTTAGAAGGTTGTCACTATTATTGCACCTCCTCCTCCTCCTCCTTCCTTCTCCTTCCCCTCCTCCTCCTCCATTTCCTCTCCTACCTTTTCAGTTCATCCACCGTCTATCACTTCTCCGCCACATCCTCACATCTCTAAGCACCTTTCCCCCTTTCTCTTCACAACTTCCTTCCCTTCCTCATCTTTCATATATTCATCTCACATCCTCAATCTTTCACCTCTATAAAATCTCACACACACACACACACATCCTATCTTCATCGCCTTCGCTATCTTCATTTTTATCTCCGCCTCCACTTCCACTACCACTGCCATCACTACCTTTTTCTTCCCAAAAAACCTCCTCCTCCTCCTCCTCCTCCTCCCCACAGAAAAAGAAAAGAATGACTCCAACAATGACTCCTACCCCTATTTCTCTTCCCCATTTCCTTCCTTTCCCTTCCAGCAAACCTCCGTTTTCTCTCCGCCCCTTCATCTCAGGTAGAGAAAGTAACACCTGTAAAGTGACGGTCAATTAGCTACCTGTTCATCACGTCACTGTTCCTTGTCAACAATAAATAAACATAACTAATACCTGTAATAAGGGTAATGATGCTGAGGGTGGTGGTGGTGGGGGTCGGGGTGGTAGCTGTGTGTGTGTGTGTGTGTGTGTGTGTGTGTGTGTGTGTGTGTGTGTGTGTGTGTGTGTGTGTGTGTGTGTGTGTGTGTGTGTGTTATAGCGGCTGCAAAGCTATGAAAGCGTACAAATTCGCATATCAATAAGTCAGTAAGTTATACACACAAGCCTTGTATAAGTATTTACGGATACACAAACATGAATAAACAAGTAGACAAACACACATAAAAGACAGACAGATAAACATACAAGAAGACAGACAAGAAAACAGACAGGTGGGAATAGATAAATTACATCTCACCTGGTATCTTCCTCTCCCAACTAAAACCTGATCACCTTATACCTGTCACCCCTTTCCTTTACATCCCTTCTATTCCTCCCTTCCTACTCAATCTCCCTCTCATATTTTCCCCTTCCTTTTCTCCCATAATCCCACACATCCTCCAGACACGCATGGGTGGGTGACTGAGTGGAGAGATGGCGCAAGGAATAACAGCAGCACCAATAACTATAGTAATAACAATGGTGATAATAACGGCAGCAATAACAATAAGGAGACACGCGCGTAAGGGAGAGAAATTATCGCAAAGCATTACACACAAACACAAACACAGGTGACTTTCTCTCTCCCTCTTCCGCCCATTATGCACGGAGGAGGAGACGGATGGTGGGAAATTAAGGTGTTCTGGGCGGAGGAGAAAAGGAGGGAAGTGGAAGGATGGAGGAAATTATACAGAGGCGCTGCATTAGGTGAAGGGGAAATGGAAGGATGAGACGTAGATGTAGAAGAAGATTATGAAAGTAGAAGGATGGAAGGAAGAGGGAAGTTAAAGTGTAGAAATCGAAACTACAGAGAGAGAGAGAGAGAGAGAGAGAGAGAGAGAGAGAGAGAGAGAGAGAGAGAGAGAGAGAGAGAGAGAGAGAGAGAGAGAGAGAGACAAAGTAGGAAAGGAAGAGGAGGGGAGAAAAAAAAGGGAAACGAGGAAGAATGATCTCAGATGAAGAGTGAAAAGTAAATAAAAAAAAATGGTAGAATGTGAAACCATGAATAAAAAACACAGAGAAAGTGAATGAATCAGATAGAAGGAAATATGCCGAAAAGGGGAGGGGCAAAAAAAGGGGGCATGGAAAGGGGAGAAAGGAAGTGACCAACCCCTCAAGAGTTCTCGTATGACCCAGTGCTTCGGGCAGGTGGTGTGTCTCCTTCCCGTAAACACACACACACACACACACACACACACACACACACACACACACATACATCTATCACCATTATACCATCCCTATCATCATTTGTAGTAGTAGTAGTAGTAGTAGTAGTAGTAGTCAAGTCCTTCACGGTGTCAGGTGTCATGACGCAGGTGTGCAAGGTGGAGATATAATTTGACTTCCGCCTCACGGAAATTCCTAGTCACTTGTTAATGTTCCTCAATTTAAGACCGAAGGATAGCTATTATGACTGTTATTCTGTTTCATTACTTTCCTAAACATACCTCCTCCTCCTAATTATAATCATCGTTATCACCATCTTCCTCGTCCTCAAGCAATTTCCTTTTCTTCTTCCTGACAGATTTTTTCATTGTCTTTCTATCATGATTGACTTAAAAGTTTCCAAGACTCTTTGTACTAATAATGTTCCGGTAATGCTCTTTTTATAATCTCTCTCTCTCTCTCTCTCTCTCTCTCTCTCTCTCTCTCTCTCTCTAATAAAAAAGAATACGCAATGCCCGGGGAGGTAAACGGCGATAAAGTTTTCTAATTCCACTATGACAGCGCGGAATGGAATGAAATGTGAAACCTCTCTCTCTCTCTCTCTCTCTCTCTCTCTCTCTCTCTCTCTCTAATACTTTTTTCTTTTTTCCTTTTTTTCATCATTACATATAGTCTTTTATTGCCTCGTCTTACGTATCAGAGTGAGAGCAAAGTTAACTCATATGTCTTTCTCTTCAATCTCTCGTAATTCTTGTAATCTCTCCTCTTTAATCGATAATACCTTTCTAATGCTTCAGTTTTGTCGTGTAATTGTGAAATGTCTTTTTGACCAATTGTGTTTTCTAACCCTCCTGTGTTACACTTTTATTTTACTTAAAGTTTATATTACTTAATAGATTTTCGTTTGTATACTTGATTTTTTGTTTTATTTTTGCTTATTTGAATTTGATTTCCTAATTCATACTTTTTGCCTATTTTACCACATGTTCATTTCGCTTTTTCTTATTCTGTTTATTTTACGTATTGTTTATTTTGCTTCATTTTCATACTTGTTTTACTTTCTTTTATGTTTATCTAACTTTTTTGTGTTGCATCCTCCGTCCCATCCGAGTATTTGTGTTTTGTTGTATTTTCGACTGTCTAAAGGTATGTTTATTATCATATTGCCTTTCTTAAAGTATGCTGATAAAACTCCTTCATTTTATTCCCTTTTATTCCCCGACCACTTAAACAATCAATACTTAATAATGCTTCCAAAACACCACCTTCGCACTATATAATTTGACTTAATTAATGGAGTCTTGCAGATTTATATGTAATGTTGCAATAATTTACCCCTTTAATAATTACATATGCCAATTATCAGTCACTCATTTAGCCAGCCATGCAAGCAAGTCACCAAACACACACACACACACACACACACACACACACACACACACACACACACACACACAACAGGATGTAGGAACACACTGCAGGACTCCCACACCCGCCTCACGGTTCCCAAAACAATGCCCTGCCCTCCTCCATTTCCAAGTACAATCCCCAACTCTTTCTCCCCACACCCAACAACCAACAACCCCAGCCCAAACCTTCCCCAAACTCCCATTCACGTCCTCCACGCCTACACAATACACACAAACACACGTCTACTACATCAGAGGACCCTCCCCTTCCCCTCTACTCCGTCTCCTCCCCTTTCCTCGCAGCCCCAACTTTCCCCACCATCGCCTCTCGCCTCCCCTTCAGCCATCACGGAGTCACGGTAGAAATCTCTCTCCTTTATTAACAGGTAACAGTAATTAAGGTGGATGCTACACCTGGCCATTACCTTCCTACATCTCTCGGTTTCTTCTTTCTCGAGTTTTAGGTTTATAATTTTTCCTCTCTCTCTCTCTCTCTCTCTCTCTCTCTCTCTCTCTCTCTCTCTCTCTCTCTCTCTCTCTCTCTCCTGGAATGTGCATGCACCTGTTAACCTCCTTTTCTCAACCCTCGTGTGTGTGTGTGTGTGTGTGTGTGTGTGTGTGTGTGTGTGTGTGTGTGTGTGTGTGTGTGTGTGTGTGTGTGTGTGTGTGTAAACGAGTAAGTACATAACTGATTAATTTCTCTAATTACTCTTTCTCTCTCTCTCGTTCATCACTGTTTATATTGTCTGTTTTCCGCATGACCCCACCTGTGTGTGTGTGTGTGTGTGTGTGTGTGTGTGTGTGTGTGTGTGTGTGTGTGTGTGTGTGTGTGTGTGTAAACAAATAAATTTCTAAGTAAACAACAATATAAAAACAAGTCAAATTAAAAAAAAAGGCAGAGAGAGAGAGAGAGAGAGAGAGAGAGAGAGAGAGTTAAATGGTCTGTCTTTACACTCACGTACTCGACATTATATAACAGATACTGGTAAACGATTGTGTTATTACAGAAACTTATAGCAACCACCAGGAGACCTGTGCTCCACACACACACACACACACACACACACACACGAGGAAGAAGAGAATTACTGCAAACTTCTCACACTATCATTTCACAGGTCTTTACTTTCACGAGAGAGAGAGAGAGAGAGAGAGAGAGAGAGAGAGAGAGAGAGAGAGAGAGAGAGAGAGAGAGAGAGAGAGAGAGAGAGAGAGAGTAATCAAAATAAATGTGCTGGGTATAAATTACTAAAGACATAGGAAGCGAGGCAGACGGACAAACGAACCGGACACATGCTCTGGATCTATCATGCGTAAAACTGTTAAGAGATGAACAACCAAAATAAGAGTGGCAACCCAAGATTTGTAGAAGGCAGAGAACCAAGTGAGGAATAAATCTTCATGAATATTTGCTGGGGAAGGATGGAGTGCACTAACATAAGACGCAGAGGACGTTGGGAAAGGCCTTCGTTATGCTTTTGCTTTCCAGTGGCGCCTCCTACAATGTATTCATTCACTACATAAAAAATAAAAACTCTACGCAATTGGGTACAGCCATTTGTAAGTTTTTGTTTGCTTGCTTGAGACTATAAAATGATGTTTGTGGATGGTTCCGTGGTATGCCGTTGAGTCATGGGAGGTGGCTGTGTTACAACTACCTATAATATTTGCGTAGTTCATTGCAGGAGTTGTTTTGATTTTTATTATGACCTCAAACAACCCAGCAACAAGATTTCTCATTGTACGTAGCGCACCACGTTCGAATTGGGTTGACTAATACTTTTATGTGATATTCTCGATAAAATGAGTCCCTGTATTTCTTTATCCGATAAATATCAAACCAAATCGCATCATAATCTCTTAGTGGCTACAATCGGTATAGTTAGCCATCAACTGTTAAAGAAAACTAATCCGAAGGATGTTGAAAGAAAACGGCAGTCCGCAGCAGGTATACTAAAACATGTTGCCGTTCATTCTAGTGAGATAAAGTAGGGGCTCTACGTGATCGATGAAAGGAAAATAGTGATAGAGATACAAAGGGGAAGAAAAAAGCACAATAAAAAGCATTAGAGTACTTTTAAGCGAGGAAGAAAGCAAAACAGATTCAACACTGAGGAAAAAATCGCTGAATAAAGGGTGGTGGTGGTGGTGGTGGTGGCAAACGAATTAACAACAAAAGAAGTAAACAACAAAGCAGAGAAAACAAGATGCGAAGTACGAAAGATAAAAAAAATGCGTCAGTCAGCCGTTCTCGACAAGGTCACCAGGAATAAGAGACTCCCGTGACTCGCTGACTCTCCTCAAGCGTTAATTGTGTCACCCATTACCTGATTAACTCAACGGTACAGTGTTCATTTAATTAAAGTCACTTACTTGCAATAACTCACTACAGACTGACTATAATTAACTTTACCCTTAACCCACTGATGTACAGAGTATTTTACCAAGATTTTTTTTATAAATTGTCCAATTACTTTTTCTATCTCCTCGCTCCATTATCACCGTACTCAACTATTTGGTGTCCCTGCCATTTTTTTTTTAAGATCTATCCCCTAGTATCACTAGGGGAAACGGGCCCTTATCCGAAGAAGTCTCATTAAGAGGGAAAAGATTCCTCCCTCACTACAGGAGGGAGCACGGGCCTTTGCCAAAGCCGCCCGTTGCAGGGTGCCGACACACCGACTCTATCGGCGATCGAAATCTAGCCGACCAAGTCGGTCTGTCGACGAGGACTGGCGTGTCTCTGTCACTGCCAATGTCACAACGCAGCAATATATAACACCAAAAAATGGGTCAGTAAGCATGCACAAGAGGTTGAAAATATGCAATTAATATGATGGAATATAAATTTAGAACCCATTATTATTTTTTTAATACCTAACATAATTATTCAGTAACTAAAAAATGAACTTTCACAGAAAAGGCTCCAGAGTCCAAACTATTGATAAATCCTGAACACTATGATGTACTGAGATGTCTTCCCAGCGCCACGCTTCACCACGCCCTCACACCCCGCAGCCCACCTTTACAAACCCTCAGAATGTTCTCTCGCCACTCCATCACCTTCCAACACATCCCTGTCTCCCCATTCTCATCCCTTCACCATCTACCCTGAGTTTACTTTCTCCAACAAAACTTATATCGCACTTTCAGCCTTGCCCTTTCCTTTACCTCATGTACAGAACCTCCCTCCTCCTCCTCCTCCTCCACTCTTTTCCCCCGTCATGCCTCCTCTTTCCTCCCCTTCAATTCACTACAGATAAAGATCACGAAACGGTCGGCGGACTTTTCTCTCTTTTATTAGTGCGTGTGCGTGTTCGTGTTCGTGTTCGTGTTCATGTTCGTGTGTGTGTGTGTGTGTGTGTGTGTGTGTGTGTGTGTGTGTGTGTGTGTGTGTGTGTGTGTAACTTAAATACTTAAATACTACTACGAGGCTTCTAATCTCTTCCTCATCTTCCTTTTCTCTTTTTTCACTCTCCTCCTTCCTCCTCTTCTTTCATCTCCTCCTCCTCCTCTCATCCTACCCTTTCTCCTATTGACGATGTAATGACCACCGGCGAGGCACGAGTCTGCACGCCCGAGTGTGTATAATTGCAAACACACACACACACACACACACACACACACACACACACACACACACACACACACACGTTCTCTCTTGTCACGCGGACACGGAAGAAGGGGAAAGGAAAAGGGAAGTAAGAAAAAAGTGGATAAATAAAAAGGAAAATGGAAGAGTGGGAAGGACGGAAAGACTAATTAAAGTATGTTGAGTAATAGAAATAAAAGGAAAGAAAAAAAGAAAATGAGGACGCCAAATAGGGGAAAGAAGAAAAAAAGAAAGAAAACAAAGACATGGAATAGGAAGAGGAGTGGGAACAGGAGGAGAAGGAAATAAAGGAAACAGAAAAGGAGGAAGATAACTGAAAATAAATGGGAAAATAGAAAAAAAATGAGGTACAGGAGGACGCCGAAGTTGAAAAAAAAA